>NW_026067989.1:2060220-2368938 GCF_014885135.2 Alexandromys fortis
TGCTGCTATGAACATAGTTGAACAAATGCTTTTGTCATATGATAGGGCATCTCTTGGGTATATTCCCAAAAGTGGTATTGCTGGGTCCAGGGGTAGGTTGATCCCAAATTTCCTGAGAAACCGCCACACTGATTTCCAAAGTGGTTGCACAAGTTTGCATTCCCACCAGCAATGGATGAGGGTACCCCTTCCTCCACAACCTCTCCAGCAAAGGCTATCATTGGTGTTTTTTTATTTTAGCCATTCTGACAGGTGTAAGATGATATCTCAAAGTTGTTTTGATTTGCATTTCCCTGATCGCTAAGGAGGTTGAGCATGACCTTTAGTATCTTTTGGCCATTTGAACTTCTTCTGTTAAGAATTCTCTGTTCAGTTCAGTGCCCCATTTTTTTTCTGTCATTTTCTATTTGAAATTTCATTGGTTTCTGTCTTTCTTTGTTATTCTCTTGATTAAATTTGTTTTGAGGATTATTCTGCTTTTATTATTTTTCTTTCTTAAGGTAGAAACTCAGATTATGGATTTGATAGTTTCCCCCCCAACATAAATGCTAAATGCTATGAAATTCCTCCTAAAGTGACTATTACAGTTGTTTTGGTATATTGTGTTTTCTTTTTCATATACTTCAAAATACACTCCAGTTTTCCTTGAGAGTTCTCTCTGATGCAAAGGCCATTTAGAAGTATATTCAGATCTGGGCATGGTAGTTTAAACCTGTAATTTTAGGAGATTGAGGTAGGAAAATTTCTGTAAGCTCAGGGGCCAGCCTCAGACTACATGGTGAGTTCTAGGTCAGCCTGGGCTATAGGATGTGATCCTGTCTCAAAAAATGAAGACAAAACAAAATAAAACAAAACCCCCAAACTAACCAAAGAACTGTGTTTGGTAATTTGATTTAGTATCTTTTAGAACAATATTGAGGTTATTGTGGAGATACTTAGGTGAGAAGGTATTTGGGTTTACATATCACAAGTTGCTAGATTTTTCATAGTTAAGCAAGGCACTGTAATCCATGTCTTTGTGTGAGTTTGAAGTGATTCCTTCAGCTAATTCTTAATGTTTCTGATCCTAGAGCTAGGTTTTGAAAGCAGGTTTTGCAGTTTGTCTTAGCAATGTCTTCTCTTTGTTCCTTTTAGCAAATTACCATTGGGCAGAACCGGATCCTGAAAAATTCAAGATGCTAAGCCCCTACACTGCTTTAAGAATTCAGGACTCAAGTGTGAAAAGAAAATCAGAAATAAGACACTGGGAACCTGAATACCCCTGCAGAAAAACACCAAAGGACCATCCCATTTCCTGTAATGCTGTGGTCTGATGGGGTAGTGGGTGTTATGGGATGGGGGATGCTCGCAGTTGGTATACACCTATGCCTCCCCTGTGGAGAGAGGTCCATGGTTTCCTCGCTTCCTATCATGTCTTGGCTTGCTGTTGGTACAGGATGACCCAGCATCATCCGTCCTCAAGTCTACTGTGCTGTAGTCTCTGTGTCCATGATCAGTCTCTAGCACATTCCTGCTGTCCATGTTGTCTCCATCTCTGAGTCACAAGGCAGGGCTGCTGTTTGGCAACCAACAATAACATATTGTATGAGACTTTGCATCTTGTAAATTTCTCTTTTTTCTAAAAATAAATACTAATAAAACCATAAACCGCAATGAACTACTTTATTGTTAGGCTGATTCTGCTGTGTTGGTTTAACCATGTTGTGTGTAGAGATGTGATGTGTCTGAACCCACCGTATGCATCCAGGCTTCATTTCAGACAGCCTTGCAAGAGTTCTTCCATGAGTGGTTCACGAGGGCCTCTGGTTTCAGAGTGAGAGGCTGTTTGAGCTAATTTGTGACTGATGGCATTCAACTTGGAAAAGTGGTTGTGGAGGAAACGCAGACGGGCTGGGGATCCATCTTCAGGATGGCCAGAACATTCGGATTCCACCTGGGAAGTAGGATCAGGCCTCCCACTTTGGCAGCACAGAAGTCCTGTCCATTGGCTGCTCTGTTGTGTGTGCATCTGAACTCGTTGACCAAGTCACTCTGTCCAAGGAGTTAGCTGACCAGTGACACATCTATACAGTCCTTTTTAACATTATACAATGTTGAGAAATATTATTGCTTACGGTAAACAGTGTTAGCTCTTAAAATATTTCTCGGCTCATTATAGAGAAGACACCCCTGTTTGGCATTTTGGTAATGCTGACACTGTCTACCCATGACGTTTTTAATGACTTGAGTCCCTCAGATCTGACCAACTTGTCTACTTCTAATGAAAACATTAAGAAGTATGGGGAAAAAAACTCAAATGGCATTTAAAACCCACCTTCAAGGTACTTAGAATATACATTTAGGAAAGAACTTGCTCCCTAGTGAAATCTGTCTTTATTCTGAACCAGTACAGACATCCAACAAAATGTATGATATTTTAACATCCACATTTGAGGTTGAAAACATTGCTCCCCAGTGCAAATCAGGTCAGTTTTCCCAGCTCATGGGCAGCGAGGACCAAGAAGCTCCCACCCCCCACCCCCCCACTCTATCTGACTTACCAAAGCAGGGTTTGACATGAATAAATTTACTAAAATCCCCCTTTTGCATGCGTCACCGAGCAGATTTGTCATGTATTTTCCTGCCACCACAGTTTATCAGCACCAATTAGTGCTCGCTGAACAGCTGCAGCCTGTCCTTGGAGTCAGGGGAGATGAGGGCTGAATAGTAATAACCAATGGCTGGCCGTTTGCACGGTGGTGAAGCGACACACTCGCATGGTCCACAGCTCTGTTTCTGGACCCCATTTGAAAGGGGCACAGGCCAGCTGGAGTGTGAGCAGCAGAGTATGGCCAAATGGCTGAAGTGGCTGACAACCACGAGGCAGAGAGCTGCAAGATCTGAGACTCTGTAGCCTGGGGGAGAACATTTGTGAGAATTGGAAAGATGTAGGGGAGACCTTGGGTCAGAAATAATGACAGGAACAGTGGGTGTAAGTTGCATTAACCAGAGGCTGGCTTTCTAACAAAATAATTCCAAAGTGGATTGTAATGTTGGGAGCTTTTATCATCTGAGCAGAAAACCCAAACCTACTTATGTGGAGGGAGACCTGCTGTTTCAAATAATTGGCTTAAAAATCCCCCTTGACAAAATGCAGGGGCTATGATGACTATCAGGAAAATGGAGCACTGGATGCAAGGAAGCATTTCACCATCATGAAGATCTTTTTTCAGCTCCTGGGATCAGAGAAGCAGCGAACGCACTCCAGAGCGCCTTGGGGAGGTCCGAGCTAACGGGCAAATATGATGAGAGACACTGTGAGGTCAAGGAGAAACCCCAGAACAGGCAAGGATCCATCAAAAGCAAAGCCTCGATTTCCTCCCACTAACCCTCCTTTGAAAGAAAGGTTGTTTCCAAGTGCGCCTGTGGGAGGAAAGGCTAAAATTAGATTTGGGGCACAGTTCTGCTTGCATAGGATAAAACTCCTCCATCTTTACGTCCTTGCTAGCATCTCTGCTTACTTACAAAGCTTGCTGTTTACTGTCTGCTAAAACATCTTTTGCGTGGGGATGGGAGAGGAGAGCCATACCATGTATGGCTTTTTTGAGACGCCTGCCTTGGCAGGTCTCAGGCCCAGCACTTTAAACAGCAGTGTGCCGGCAATGCTGGGAAGCAAGATCCGTTTAATCTTGCCTTTTGCGGTTTACTTTATAGCAGGACAAGCCCTTGTGGCTACACAAAACCTAGACCAAATAAAGGCATCCTCTGAGGCTGGATGCTCCACAGCCCATCATCATGGTTGGTGGTCCTGGGGAGGAAGGCGGGGCAGCTCCTCTACCATGCTGCATTGAGACAGTGGATGGAGCTGTGCTGATGGATGGGTGTAGATGAAAATTGATGTCCACTGATTGGATCATAACGAGCAAACACACCGCACTATCACTCCTATTGACCCACTCAAAAACCAGAGAGATGGCCTCTGCTGTTACCAATTAACCATTACCTGCCCTAGCCACCCAGGAACTACCAGAATTCTTTGTAGATGCATTGCTGTTTGGAGTCCTTTTAAGATAGAGCAGAAGAACCTTGTATCACAAACCGGGCAAGGTTCGAGTCAGGCCTCTCTTGACTGTATTGGGAAAGACGAGGGAGCCTGCCATTTGAGGGAGTCAGCCTTCTTAAGCGCTTCCGTGTTTTCATTCTCTCCTGAGGTTCAGACAGCAGTGCATTTAATTTTGGAGCTCCTAAAAACCAGCCCTAAATGCCCATTAAGGAATCATTTGCTACTGCGAAGCTTTCGACTGCCGAATCTAAATTAATAGATTACTTTGGGATAATGTATTGGATATTTATAGGGGCTTCACAGCCTGTTTTGATTCTTTACCGGGGTGAGTGAGCTTCAAGGCTCCAGTTGATGAGAAAGTCCATTGGGGTGGTCCCCTAAGGAGCTGCAGCTGACAGCCCTTCTGTGGGAGGAAGCTGGCTCAGGCTTAGATACAAAAGGGCCTCTTCTCTGGGTGGGAAAGATCAGTAGGAAGAGGTAGATGGCCTCACAACCACAGTGGGTGACAGAGGAGGTTAAATGGCAAGTATAATGGTCCAAAGTGGCAGGAAGGATGTTCAGACAACTGCCAGCAGGTTGGTAAGAGTGGGTGTGAGGAGAGGGAGATCACAGAGGGCTAAGGACAGAGCTAGACCTTAGAGCAGCGGAGCCTGCTCATTCTTAGTTCTGCTGTTCACACGGCTGTCTCCTGGTCTTTCCCAGACTGGTGTGTTCTGGTTCTTCAGCAATGTTTCCTGTAACTGTGACCCTTGAAAATTTGTTCGTAGCTCTGTTATTGTGTGCCCAAGGCACCTTGATGTGAACATGTGCACGTTGGTCTCAACAGGCCGGGGGATGGCTTAGACCAGGGAAACCTTGGGATAAGTTACTATTCCAGCCGCTGGCTGCTTTTCTCCCTCCTCTGTCGGTCGGGTGGAGGCAGCACTTCCCTTTGCAGCATGGTTGTAAGACTAGACAACAGGATGCTCAAAGTCAGAGCAGCAACCCATACAGGTGCATCCCCTGGGTGAACAGACACGGACTGTATCTGCATCCCATTCTTGGCTAACCTGGAGCCTACAGGTGAGTAAATCCCTGAATTAATCCCACACAATCACTGCGATCCTAGTGGACACAGCCTGTGGTCTGTTGAACTGTAGTTACAGTCGTGTTGGTCCTTCCTCCCAACCTCATGTCATCTTCAGAACTGCCCATGTTGCCCATTCCTGCTGAAACCAAGCTGTCTTCCATTGTACAGCATTTTGTTGGTTAACCCAATGGTCTTGTCAAACAATATAGTATAGCACAAGCTGTTACTTTACAAACTCATCCTGCCTCCCAACTTGCTGAGTTCTTTCTCACAGTCTCTCAAACCGTCTGTATAATCGTCTATTCTAGAATGTTCTAGGAGCTCACATTGTACTGGGATGTTTGTAGTATCTGCCATCCATTCTTGGAAACTGATTTTTTTTGACATGTTTGGCTTTTTGTTTTCTTGTTTTAGCATTAATCTCTTAAGCTACTCCGTGATAATTCTATACCACAGAGTCTGTACTATAGTCTGTACTATACCTTTAAAATGATCTCAAAGCCTTTTTGAAACTTGATTTCATTCCAATATATAATCATCTCCTCACCTACCTTGCCTTGAAGGCCACTTTTATGATGCTTATTTTATCCTTTCTGAGTTTCAAATGTTTGTTTAGAGGAGTAGATAAAGTAATTAATTTGAGCACTTACCCATGGCCAAAAGCTAGATTCCGCCCTTTGCAGGCGTGAGCTAATCACCACAGCACTTCTGTTTTCCCCAAACAGACTTAGAGAGGGGAGCGACATCAGGAGCTGGGAAGGGTGTGACATTTTACCTGATTGACCAGTTAGCCTGCTGCAGTATTGCGGGGGGGGGGGGGGGGGTATTTGCTGGCAGAACACAGGGGACCCTGAGCCAGGACAGGGCTGAGCATCACTATAGCAACTGCAGGGTCAATATTTGTGTCATATCCATAAAGGAGGTGACACTGAGGGCCCGATTCTCTGTACTGCCTGATCTTTGCTTTGAGGAAACCCTCTCCTGTGACTGTGGGCTGTGTACAAACTTGGATTGGAGTCTCAGAGCCAATTTAGTTGAAGAAACACCAGAGAGAACTCTCTCAACAGCTGTATTTATTACTTTTATCATTACTATGAGCAGATATCTGGTAGTAAAAACAACGTAAAGGGTTCAGATAATGATCTCTTGACCCCGTGTGCATGGTGGGCAGAATGTCATAGTAGCAGGAGCATATGGCAGACACACACACACACACACACACACACACACGTGGAAGGAAGGATAGAAGGATGGAGAGAATAGCTCTCCGGGAAGGGATAAGATTCCTTCAATGTCCTATTCATAGTGACCTACTTCTACCAGCCAAGTTCTACTTCCTAAAATGCTAATACTCGCTAGGGACCAAGCATTCAAAACATGATCCTATGAGGGGTTCCATAATCAAGCCCTAATACAAACCTCCATTAGGTGTTAGGGCCCCGGGATTTGAAACTACACGAGGGACCCACATAACACTGAGTGGGTGGGTGAAAATAGCACTGAGGTATGGTGCCACGTCTCACTGGTCACCTGCTCCTTATGCGTGACTCTCACCTGCAGTCACGATCAGGGCCCTGTTGTAGTTACCCCTTCTGCACACTCTCCTTCCAGCTGATGACTTCATGCACGTTTGCAATGCAAGCCGTGCCCTGCCCTTGCCTGGGATCCTGGCCCACTTCCTTGTTGCTTCTTAGGCTTGGCCGTGGAGATTGCTGGTGGGCAGAACAGTTCCGACTGAGGGAGTGAGGGGAGTGTGGCGGTGTCTTCCACAAAGGCCATAGCAACTGCTGACAGTCCTCCCTCTCCTGCAGAGTTTTCCAAGATTCATCCCCGGATGCAGGCATGCTGACAGCCTTCATGGCTACCAGCTCTAGGTTGTGTTGCTTCTCTAGCCTTGTGGACTTCTGTTAGCCATTCCTTCATCAGCTTTGCCATCACCTATGCCACTGGTGTTTCGAAATCCTCGTGTGTGCCTAGTTGTCTTGTCCCAGTGATTTCTTTCCTCCTGAAGTGAACCTTCCCGCTACCACTTTGTTCTTTGGACTTGAAGTCATGTACAGTGACACCGTTGCTCTCTCCGTACATTTTTTTGGAACATTATGGGGACCTTCCTACTCTTTTTAAAATTGCCTTATTGCTCTCTCAGAGTCAGGAAAGCTGCCCCCGTGGCTAGCTGGAAGTGCTTTCTGAGTATGCAGCCCTCTTTTACTTTGAAGCCTGGTTTGAGGTCCTGAATTTTCTGCTGGGTAGGTGAGCGCCCTGTGTGTACACATTGCATTATACTACAGATCAGACAAGGGCATGTATTTCTCCTTTACTTGAGAGAAGGGATGAAAATATTTCATGGGTCTAAAAGCCTCTGGATTTCCACCATACCATGCAATGTAGTCACCACCTAGCTACATGTGTCTAAACTCATTTTAAAAAATCAAAAGACATCAGCGGGTCTGAGTTGGAACTTGCTGCAAAAGCCACATAGTTTTTCGAACCCAGTAGTTCTCAGAAGAATCCAGAGAAGCAGAATCGCTTGGGAACTTCTGAAAAACAAAGTCTCAGGCTGTGCCCCAGAGTTGAGTCAAAAATGTAGGTGCATTCCTGCAGTGGGTTCAACAACCCTGCAATTGATGTTGAGTTAGTTAAGCTTCGAAAATTCCTTGCCTTTCCTTATTCCAGGCAGAAGACTCAAGTGCCAGACACTGAGGTGAAGGCATTATGTTCCAGGGCCAGCCAACATTCTCAGTCTAAGCTGCACATTATAGTCACCTGGGGGTGGGGGGAGATTTCAAAATCTCACCGTCCTGTGTCAAAAGCCAGTAGAATTTCCCAGGCATCCTCAATGAGCAACTAAGGCAGAGAAGCCCAGGCATACTAGATCTTCCAATATGCGCCCCCTCCAGAGTTTCTCAGCTGTCTTCACCCTCTGTTTAAACCATAATGTACATAGGCATTGGTTTGCTGGAGCAGTCATTTCTAAGCTAGAGAAGATCCTTCACCACTGCGAAGATGGAGCCACCAAGAAGACAACTGACTCGTGTGAGATGAAAGAGACAGTTACTGATCCAGAGTGTGAAACAAACGACCCTGATTCTTGGGAATGGCTCATTCACTTGCCTATGTTAGAGTGATTGTTTCTGGGCACATAGACATAAATGCCACTGAGGCCTTGAGCCGGGATGCACAGTCTACTAAAACAGACAAGACAAGAAACCACAGCAGTGGAGAGTGCATCAGTAAAAGTAGCAACAAGAGGTGTATAATATAGACAAACAAGTATTCCAAACCCTTGGGAAGGGATGGATGTCTGAGGGAATTTTCAAGGAAGCTTGATTGGCCGTCTAGGGCGCATACTGTTCAGGTAACAGCAGATAGCTTGTCTAAGGATGCATCCAGAGAACACACCTGGAGAAATGGAGCACCCTGGGACCCTCAAGGAAGGTTTGGTGTTTAGACATAGTCCAAGGTTTTGTTTATCAGTGTCTTTTGTCAGGGCATTCAGAAAAATCAGAGCAGTTGCGTGAGAGCAAAGCCAGCACACCGGATCCTGTGACATCTTAGAGAAAAATGTACTGTGGTCTTAGGATCTTAGCTGTCTCTTGATCAGGCCCAGAGTTGGCTTCATCGTGGCATGATGTGAAGGGCGGCAGCTGAGGAAATGGCTGGAGATGATCTGTGCACAGAGCGGGAAGAACGGATGCTGCTCCAGAAGAGAGCATGAGTAGGAAGGAGAAACAGAGCCATTATCTGGTTAGAAGCCTCAGATCCTGCCTGCTTCCATTTGAAGGCAGTGATGTAAGGTATGACCCTCATTAAGCCTCCTGACTTCCAAGTCTTCTGCCTGTCTGTTCAGTAGCCGTGCTTCCTGCAAAGGAACACAGTGAGACCGCCAGATGATGACTCTGAGGGCCACATACAGCCCACAAGCCTGAAGCTCAGTCCATCCTGCCACAGTGAGAGAATGGAGATGGAGAATGGAGTGTTATGGTTTCTGTGAAGCTTTCCTTGCAAACTCTTGGTTTAGGCTTGGGTTCCAAAAGTTCTGGGATCAGGTCAGGTCAAGATACAGGGTGGAGAGAGGTTTGGTGGGTCTCCATAGGTACACTACTTCTTTCAGTGTTTTGATTGTTTTTTCTTCTGGCATAAGTAGAAATGAATGTTATAGTCAGAGTTTCCTTTGGGAGCCACCAGCCAGCTCCCAAATAATGACATGGAGACTTATTATTAATTATGAAAGCTTGGCCTTTAGCTGTGGCTTCTCTCAACTAGCTGTTATGTCTTAAATTAATCCATTTGTATTAATCTATGTTCTATCACATGGTGTTACTGCTCTTCCATCTTGCACCTCCTGTTTCCTTTCTCTGTCCCTGGTGTCTCACTGCGCCTAGATTCCTCATCCTCTTCCTCTCCCTGGAAATCCCACCTATCTCTCCTGCCTATCTAATGGCCACTCAGCTCTTAGTAAACCAATCAGAAGGTATCTTAGGCAGAGACTTATCTTTACACTGTAGACAAATATTCCTCAACAGACTGTTCCTATTCAATAAGAAAACCCAAGTACCAGAAATCATACCAGAGAGTATGAGAAACCTCCATTCAAGTTGTTGGTCAGAGGAGTCCAAGAGACTCCTCTCCCAAACAATATAGGCTATTGCTGTTGCCCTTGGCTACTTTCTAGAATTGGAGTTAAGTCCCTATTGCTAAAAGCATCACACAAGTTGGACACAGGACTTGGAGGGATTGTGCTGAAATGGCCTCCTCCTTGAGAACTAGCTCTTACAGTACCAGAATGTGCCGTGCCAGCTTCCATGGGAGAAAAGCAATCAAAAGGCCTACCCAGCTGTGATGCCTCTGAACCACAACACCGATGATAACGGGGGAGATAAAAGATGGCTCCAAAGGTAAAGGAGTGGAACTCATATCTCAGAGGTAGCCAACCGCTGTCAACTTGGACTTAGAAAGAATTGGGGAAAGAGTGGGGTAGGGAGCAAATATGATAAAAAATACATAGCATGAAATTCTCAAAGCATTAAAATATTGCATTAAAAAGAAAACATGTAGGGATAAGTCCAGCCCCTTAGGGGGTGTGTTTGCCTCGGGCTAATGTTTACCTGTAAATCTGGTGAGTGTGCTCCCAGCCCTCACTTCTGCTTTCCTGGTCTCTGCAGGAACGGTGGTTCTGTAAGTCTATTTCCCCATTAAAGCTGTATATATTTTTACAATCTGTCTGCATTCATTTACGCCATTACAAAAACAGAAAGGGAACATGGATAACAGACAACAGGAATAGTCTCCCCGCGCTGCTGTTCACTACTTCCTGAAGGTGGGTGCTTCTCAAGGACAAGGAAGGAGGGGCCCTCCTCCCCGCCCAGGTACAATCCCAGAGGAAGCTGTGCCTTGGCTGTGCTCTTCTTGAAGAACAAAGGCCTTGGGCATAATCACAGCCCCTTAACTCCAACAACTGGCTACCCAAGCAGACTTGTCTGATGCAAATCCTTCCCCAGGGCAACAATCACCTATTTCAGAAACAGCACCCGAAAGGTGGCTTCGACAACAGCACCAGATTACATATTGGTAGTTTTAGCTCAGTGATATAGAGAGCATTGAAAACACGGAGGCAAACCCTGGGATTTCCAGGCATGTAGGGTTAGAACCTGTTATAGTAAAAGACTGAAAAGATCATTTTAAAATTTTTTATTTGAGTATGATTTCCACTTACCAAAGAAAAGCTACAATAACTACAAAGAATATCTTATATAATCGGTCTAACTTATCTGTGGCTAACATTTGGGGCCATCTGCTTTGACATTTCTTTCTGCCTCCTTTTTCTGATCTGAGGTTAATGTTCACATCTGAGGGTAAGTTACCCTGGAGCCCCCTCTTTCATAACTACAGTTGCCACTCCAGTGAGTTTCACACTCTGTTCTTGATTTGTTGTCCGTGTTCTAATGCTATCTGTCAGTTTATCTGAAAATGTCTTTTGCAGCATTTCGTGCAGGATCCCAGTAAAGGATCTGGCAGTGTTTCTGTGTTTTGTCTCTTCCGATTAGCCCACGAGCAGACACTGAGCCATCCTTTCTGCATCTGTAAGCTGCAGAGGTCAGCGCCGCTTGTGTCTGAGTTCCGCAATCATGATGTCCCTGCAGTATCCAGTATAGCGCTTTATGTGATAGGGTTCTTTTGGTGTTTAATGGGTCCCTGCTCTCCAGAGGGGACTGGGAATAACTTCCTCTTCAGGGGAGTTAGAAGTCTTGCCTCTCTTCAAACAGGACTCCTGGATTTGGAAACAGAGTCTAGAGAATCTGCCCTGGTCCTTAAAACAGACAAGCATACCTTTCTAAACCAGCAAGAGCACCAGTGTATTTGACAGCAAACAGTAAGCGAAACAAATGAGAGTCACGCCACAAGGCACGGGAGGAAGGAGTTGAGAATGGCTTCAACAGGGTACCTACACTATGGGTGAAGTGGTAGGAAGCTATTTGTGGGAGACCCAGATTAGCTTAAAATGTGTTTTCTAAGCTCCACGGCAACAACTATCTGCTTTCTATAAGAAACCTCTCTATTTGTTTATTCCGTGGTACTGGGGATCATACCCAGGGCCTTGGACATGCTGGGTAAGTGCTTTACCACGAAGCTGCTCCCTAGAATCCCCAAGCCTACTTAAGTATGAAGACTAATAGCTTGAAATTAAAAAGATGAGCAAATGCCTACCATGGTAGCGCTAATTGAAAGAAAGCTGAAGTGCTGATGTTAGCAGCAGACATCGGAGTGAAGTTATCATGAAAAGAGAAGGCTGCTGTGATACGGTAGAGGCATCACCTCTGAGAGGACACAGCCATGCATGTGCCCAACAACATAGTGTCAAAACACAGGAAGCAGAACTCCGAGAACTGCAAGGAGAAATAGACTCCAGCATCTTCCAGAGGTCAGAAAAGCAATAAAGATGGAGTTGACCTCAACAGCACTATCCGTCAGCTTGATCTAATTGACTTTCATACAATACTGCTTTCACAGAGAGCGGAATACACGGTTTGGCTCAGGCTTGCATGGAACATTCACCAGGAGAGATCACATTCTGACTCATTAAATATGCCTTAAACATTTAAAATAATAGCAGTCATTCAAAGTCAGTTCTCAGACCACAGTGGGATTACATTACAAGTTAATGAAGGGCCAGTGTTTTGATACATGCCTTAATCCCAGCACTCAGAAGGCAGAGGCAGTTGTCATGAAAAGAGAAGGCTGCTGTGATACGGTAGAGGCATCACCTCTGAGAGGACACAGCCATGAGTTTGAGGCCAGCCTGGTCTGTAGAGTGAGTTCAGGACAGTCAGGGCTATGCAGAGAGACCCTGTTTCAAACAAAAACAAAAACCAAACAGGTGAACAACAAAAAGAAATTAATGAACGCAGACTCTTTTGGAGAAATCTTCAACTATTCGAGGGTTCAATGACTTACTTTTTATTTTATTTTAATTTTTGATGCAATATATCTTCATTATGTTTTCTCCTCCTCCAACTCCACAGGCCAAAAAGGAGTTCTTGACAGAATTGTAACATATTTAGAAAGAAATGAAAATGAAAACAACTTATTAAAATGTGCAAATGGAATGAGTAGTGCTTAGGGGGAAATTCATAGCATTCAATAAGCAGGAGAAAAAACAGAAGAGATAAGATCAGTAAATGTCCTAAAATCTTAGGAAACTGAAGATGGAGACACAAAAAAATTAAAGATGTATATAGTTTTTCCCCCTAAAAGGTACAAGAAAGAGATACCGCTCCTGGGGCAGATATCTGCTGGAATAATGGGAGCGCCGGCATTTCTTTCACAGGTGCTGCTTGTAAGCAGCCTCCCGCACTCACTTTAATGCTTACAATGGCACCGTGAGGAAAGTGCCCATTTCCTTCTTCCACAGGTGAGCCACGAAGGCACAGAGCCACGGAGCCACTTCCCTAGGGGCACGCAGCTGCTGAGGGAAGCAGCCAGTATGGAATGTCTGGCCCAAATCTGGCCCCAGAAGAGGCAGAAGCACTCAGTTCCCTCTTTTTTTCCTATTTTCCCCAGGAGAATGCTGGGCTGGCCCCTAGAATGATTTGTGGGAACCAGAAAAAAGGATGGCAGGAGGGGGCCTGAGATGCCATCACCGACTGCGCTAGAAATACAGATGCTCTTATGACCCTGGAGCAGCTGTGATGGATGTTGGGGGAAATCGCGAAGATAAGGATGCTGCCAGGATATTTGTGGCAGATAAATACCTCGCAAGAATTCGCTGGGGGAATGCCACAGGGCTCTTCTCCAGACAGAACATTTATCAACAGCTTGGATGCAATTGAGCCCGTGGAGTGCGCTGGTGCTGCGGGGTGAGAGGAGGGCCGGAGCGACCACAGCCTCGGCAGCCTGGATCTCTCAAAGTGATGCAATGAAACGAAGCGATCTGGATTAAATGGAAACCGTGAAGTGAAGGCCAGGGAGGACCTAGAAAAAGAGTCGGTGATAACGAACTTGGGGTTTAAGGAACCACAGGCTAGAAATGAATTACAAATGGGAGGTGGCTGCCAGGACTTCTGGTCCTGGCTCCAGCCACAGGGAAAGGGATCTGGTGTTCATGGGAGATGCTCTTAACCTGGACACCTCCTCAGGAGCCTTTAAACATTTAAATCCTCCAGAGATGCTGGCTTGATGGTCTGGCCTGAGATGAGCGGCTGACAATGTCTGAAATCCTCCGTGCTGTTTCGAAAGACACAGAGATGGAAAACTAAGGGTCTCACGGGCAGTTGTCCCAGAGAGAAAGGCAAGCTGCTTTGCACAGTGAAGTGGAGGACACACAGAACCCACCCTTTCAGGATCAGCCTGCTACATACCAGAGGCCGGAAGCCAAGCGAGCATTAACTGTTCTGTTCAAAGATGCCTCTTGCAAGGGCTGTTCTCAGTCTAGTCCTGGGCCTTCAAGACCTCCTGGCCTTGGCCAACTCCACAGACTGGAGGGATCCTTTGCCGCGGCCGCCTTCCCAGCCGTCCTTAGACAATACGGTGAATAATCGTGGCAGGCAGAAAATGTCTAGAGTGACTGTCAGGTCCTTCTCTTGGGAGATGGCAGGTCCTCTTCCTTGGTGTCCAGCTGAATGGCATTACTGCGGCCATACACTTTTCAGATGTCTCTTAATGTCTGCCACCTCCTTGTCTTTATCTCTCACAAGCTTTTATTTCATTGAATCAGGGCCGATCTCTGGTAATAAAAGGAACACAGCAAGATTAATAGTTTGAGGATGTTACAGGCCCCCACAGAAAGCATTGCTTCACCTCTGTTTCTTGAACGGCTTGTTCCGTGGGACCCCAGCCTCGGTGCTCTAGGGACACAAAACAGTGCCATGAGGAAAGCAACCGACTGTCGTCCCACTCATGAGAGTGGGCTGCACAGGAAATGGATCCTTCTTGAGCCTTTAGATGGTGGCAGCACCAACCAGCATCTTAACTGTCACAGCTGCCCGCTTTAGGTCTTTTTGTTACACGAGGGAAAATAAATCACAGATTTGTCTAGGGCAGGGGTTGGCAAACTCTGACCCATGGACTGGCTTCCCGGTTTCGGAAATAAAGTTTTATGAAAATCATTCATTTGCTTTCTTGCCATAAGCTGCCTCTGAGAACCATACCCAGAGTACCAGAGCTGCTGCAGGATGTCCGGCCCATCCATCATTCGTTCTGCAACTTGCCTTTCCTGTTTCTAGGGCTGTTTAATAAACCACTCCAAAGCACAGCCCCTAACGCAGCCATTTTACTATACTTAAGGGACACAGTAGGTCAGTTTGGACAATATAGGGGCCATGCGTGTCTGATCCCCAGTTTCTAGGGTCTTATTGGGAAGAATTTAAGGATAGGATGGCTCAACAGTCTTGTCCAGTGCTTGGGGTAGAATAAGCTGAAGGAGATCAGAGCACGCAATGTGGCTTCTCCAAGCGTCTGGGCTTCCTTACGATGTGGGGACTGCTGCAAAGTGTGCCTCCCCTTTAAAGTTTAGTCCTTATTTTAAAGGTTTATTTTTATTTTATGTGTGATGGTATACATCTGTATTGATGTATATGTCTGTATATATGCATACTATCTGTAATGATGTATGACTGTATACATGTATATGTCTGTATTCATCATGTATTCCTGGTACCCAAGGAGACCAGAGGGGAGGTTGGACTCCTTGACTCTGGAGGTGTATATGGTTGTCAGCTGCAGTATGAGTGCTGGGAATTGAACCCCGATCCTCTGGAAGAGCAGCCAGTGGTCCTAACCACTGAGACATCTCTCCAGACCCTGGAGTTTCTTCTAAGGAAGCTCAGACTAAGTTTTGTTAAAATTTATTTTAGTGATTATCAGAATACTCTGACAAATTTTTGGCCAAGTAATTTTTACTAAAAAGTACTAAATATAATAATGTGCAAATTAAAATTTACATATGCAACTAATGGGTCGATAACATATTTTCCTCTTCTGAATGTGATAAATACATTACTATCATTGCCTGTATTTTGTCATTAATCTCAACTGGCCTACTGAGCCTCAGTTCTGAGATCGCTCTTCTCTTACTGATTGGGACTGAGATGGCAGCTGTTAGGGACACTCTTCATCCAGCCCTCCGAGCCTTCACCAGCTCCCTCGGCGTCTTCTCTGTGCTTTCCTGACACCCACAGTAACTCAGCGAGTGTGAGAATGCTAATCTCAGCGCAGAGGGACGGTACCTGTCCCACCATCTTAAGCCATGCTACGTGCCATGAGCCAGTCTTGTTCCTCCCCATATGATAGAGCTGTGTGCGGCATGAGAATGAACGGTAAAATGACACAGCACCATTCAAGGGCTCTCAAAGAACCGAATCGATAGTGGGAGAAAGGCTGGTTTTCAAGAGCTTGGTGCCATCTTCCAGCTTCTTCCAAGAATGGCAGCCATCTTTTCTTCTTTCACTCGGTAAACTTAGAGCAATGCCACTCAGGTGGGGGTCCAGAACAGAAACCTGGGCAATCCTGCTGTGGGCTCCACGTGCAGGATGGTCGTCTGAGCACGAACGCCAGTCGCTCTCATTGCTACTCATTTATCCTGTCACTAACCATTGCCACAATAAACATCTGTGGCAAGCCGAGTCTTGACTATAGTCCATGCTGAACCCATGGAGAACTTTATTCAAAGTGCCGGGCTGCATTTTCACTCACTTCAGTTGTGACCTTGACTGAAGCTTCCACAGCGAGTGTGAGGATGCTCATCTCTACTCAGGCCATAGGGACAGTCATGCTTAAATGCCATGTGCCAAAATTGTTCTTCTCCAGAATGGCAGAGCTGCATGTGGCCTGAGAACACTTTCAGCTTCTGCCCTACGGGCCACTCTAATTGCCACTCCAATTATAGTAGATACTTGGAAGGGAAGCCAGATAGGGCCTTGACAATTAGGCAAAAATCAATGGAGACATGGATTCTGGAGCTTCACACAGGGTGTCTCCTTTGGCATGTTCACACTTGGGGGGAAGTTTCTATTCCTTGAACCAAAGGATATTGGTGGTTGGCTCCAGTGTGCTGTCACTAAAAAGACATTGGCACAATGCTATCATGTTAGGATTGGATCCAATTTCTTATTACAGATGCTGATTTGCTTAACAATATCCTTGTGTCTCTTCTGGCTCTAGGGTTGTTCACTGGCATTAACTTTCTTGTTTAACATCCAGTGTTTAAGTCAGTAGGCATGGCCTTAGGTTTGCTCCAAATTCACTACCAGCAGGAGTCATCAGGCTAGCCCGTGATCACGTTTTCCCAGAAAGTCTCCTTGCTTTGATTTACCAGTGATGGTCGCTGTACTACTTGGTCTCGAATTTCAGAAGGGTGACACCCTGTTTGATCATTGGCAATGTCACCTTTATACTTGGCTATTAACATATCATCCAAGATGCGGCAGTACCTGGGGGAGATCCTTCCCAGCTCATCAGCATGTTTCTCAAGTTTTGCTGGTTCTCCTGTCAATCTGCTTACACGAGAGTGGATTCTGGTGTCTGTAATTAAGTGCACCACTTAATATAAACATTTCCTTGGTCCTGACATTCTGTAAATCTTTAACTGTGTGTGCGTGTGTCCTGTTAAATTTTGCGTCTCTACCAGAAAGCTATGAGAGTTCAGACCACTTCGTATTCTTGCCACCAAGTGATTTAGCTGCACTTTACTGATACTGGTAAAAGGTGTTCCAATGTCACAGTAACAGACACACACACACACACACACACAAAATCTTTTCAGTAAAAAAGCCTGCTTGAGTTCAACTCCTCACAATTTTTTAACCTACATATCATAGACAAAGGATTTGGGGGGTCTTTCCCTTGAGGCACTGCTTGATTTAAAGTAGGAAAACCTTGATTGTGTAGACTTAAGGTCGCAAGATAATTTCTGTCCTTCCCTTGGAATATGGGTAGAGGGTGACTTTCCATACATCCCAGATTGCCCTGTGGATGGGGGAGGAGACTGGGAGTAACACAGTCCAGGGATGGATGGATGCTTAGTCGCAGGCCTTCCCTGTAATTAGGCTGTCATATTCATGTTGGACTAAGAAGCACAGTGAAAGACAAGTGGCATATGGCTAACAGCTGATTAACGACCTTGTGGAATTCTCGTCAGTTCGGAAGACTGTTCTGCTTTGAAACCATGGCCAATTAGCTCCCTTTGCGAGTGTGCTGTGCTCTGTCTCTCTCTTCTCTGACTCCCAGAGTGCTGGAGAGAGAGAGAGAGAGAGAGAGAGAGAGAGAGAGAGAGAGAGAGAGAGAGAGAGAGAGAGAGAGAGAGAGACTTCAGCTTGTACACCTTGCTGTTGCCGGAACCCCAGCTCAGGCTAGGACTTTAGCCTCTCTTCTACAGGGAACTTTATCTATCTATCTATCTATCTATCTATCTATCTATCTATCTATCTATCTATCTATCTATTAAAGATTTCTGTCTCTTCCCCACCGCCGCCTCCCCTTTCCCTTCCCCTCCCCCAATCAAGTCCCCCTCCCTCATCAGCCCAAAGAGCAATCAGGGTTCCCTGCCCTGTGGGAAGTCCAAGGACCACCCACCTCCATCCAGGTCTAGTAAGGTGAGCATCCAAATGGCCTAGGCTCCCACAAAACCAATAGGTGCAGTAGGATCAAAAACCCATTGCCATTGTTCTTGAGGTCTCAGTAGTCCTCATTGTCTGCTATGTTCAGCGAGACCGGTTTTATCCCAGGCTTTTTCAGACCCAGGCCAGCTGGCCTTGGTGAGTTCCCAATAGAACATCCCCATTGTCTCAGTGTGTGGGTGCACCCCTCGCGGTCCTGAGTTCCTTGCTCGTGCTCTCTCTCCTTCTGCTCCTGATTTGGACCTTGAGATTTCAGTCTGGTGCTCCAATGTGGGTCTCTGTCTCTTGTCTCCTTTCATCGCCTGATGAAGGTTAATGTTCAGGAGGATGCCTATATGTTTTTCTTTGGGGGAACTTTCTTCTTTACCTTCTCAAGCAGTATTCTCAGCTCTCCATCCCACACCTCAGGAGGTGTCTCCAATAGCAGCACTGCCCAGAACACCGAAGGTGAGGTAATGCAGGTCACATGGGAGGGCAAGGCAGAGAGTGGAGCGGGGCAGGGAGGAAAGAGGCGGTGAGTTCATTTCACTTGAAGGAAGCAAATATTTCCTTTTCCTTCTCCTTGGCCCTGATGACTGTATTGGGTCAGGTGACCAGAGCAGGACACACATATGCTGAATGGGTCTGGCTCAAGCTGAGAGCCTCCTACCCTCTTTGTAAGTAAACACCGGAATTCTCTTTCTCCTTTCTTCCCTGCTCCTCCTCTTTGACAGAGCTTCATTCTATACTCTCAGGGTGGCCACCAAGACACGGCAGTCCTCCTGCCTTAGCTTCCCAAGGCCTTCCTTTCCCCTTATAGAGATTGCTTTTGTGACCCAAAACAGGCTCTGAAGAATGAAGGATTTCCAGAAGGATTTAGTTTGAATTCATAGCTGTAGCAGTTTCCACGGCCGAACACTAGGTGAACCTCTGGCTCTCTGTGTGCTAAACAAGTACTCCACCACTTAACTATATTGCAAACTCTCAAAATAGAACAAACCCCCCCACAAACAAGTAAACAAACAAACCAAAACAACCTTGTCTCAGGATGGCGGTTCAACCTTTAATTCCCAGAATTTGAGTGGTAGAGGCAGGCAGATTTCTGTGAATTCAAGTAAGCTTGACCTACATGGAGAGTTCCAGGCCAGCCAGGTTTACATAGTTAGATCTTGTCTCAAAAAAAAAAAAAAAAAAAAAGATCTCTTTTTGAGATAGGGTTTTCCTAAAGTGGCTTAAGCTGGCTGGTAACTTGTGATTCTCCTGCCTCAGCCTCGTAAGTAGATGGGATTACAGACATGGGATTTTTTTTTGCTATGAGAACCACAGTGGAACAAATTCCTTCCCTTAGAAATAAGGATCCTACAGAAACAGCACACTCAGGGGCAGACAAAGAATATTTTCTTCTAAAATGGCACTCATCCTAGATTGATTTTAACCAGCACTCCTGATCAGAGGCAAAGGCAGATCTCACCCCGAAGTCCACAGGTGCTTTTCTAGCGTGTATTTTCCGGTTCTAGTTTGACCCCTCCCCACAAAGGCAGTGTTTGCTGTGCTAGCTGTTTCCTTGGCTTGAAGCATTCCTGGATGAGTTCAAATGGCTCACACTCTGACAGGAAAGTTACAGGCTCACTAGATAAGGCCGCGTGCAAGACTCACAACGTCCCTGCTCGGGTTTACATAAGTAGTTAGTGATTGCTAATGACGAAGGAGACGGGGTGGGGCAGTTGTCTAGAGTCCCGCAGGAAACTCTGGAGACGCTGCATGAGCTCTCATGCATCCTGCAACAGGATGTTTCCACCATGAAGCTGCTTTGTAGGTGTCCACACTCTTCTAAGTAACCCTAGCAATCTCGCTAGCTAGGCTTGGATGACATTCTCTCTTTTTGCTCATCTTTGTCTTCTCTCTCTAGGGTGAATAGGGATGCCTGTACATCTCAGGAAAACTAACCAACATTACGTAAAATGTTACTCTAAACCTAGAGGCTTATAGTAACAGAGTTTTTAGAGTAGACTTACATTTCTAGGTAAGTTTTAGGTTTATAGGAAAATGGAGCAGAAAGTCCAGAGCATTCCCATTTGATCCCAGACCCCTTGGCTCCTGCTCAGCACCCGCCCCCATCAATACCATACGCTGCACCAGAGTGTGTGCCCTGTTAGAACCATGAGTTTACACTGACACACCATCACCCGAACTCCATAGTTTACTTTAGGGCCCACTCTGGGTGTTGTACAGTCCATGAGTCTTGATAAACGTAGAAAGACATGTACCCATTGGGAGAGTATCATCCAGAACATTAATTCCCCAAGACCGTCTGTGTTCTGCCTATTTTGTCTTCTCCTCTTAACCTTTGGAAACACTGATGTTTTTCAACTCTGTGTTTTTCCTTTTCTAGAACTCCTTAGAGATAGTCTAAAATACTGCGTGCTTGCTGTTCCCTGTAGCTGGACAGTTCATTGGGTTTGGATGCTGGATAGTAGTTTATCATCTGGATTCACCATGCTGTATTTGTTCACCTACCCAGAGGCCTCTTGTTGTTTCTAAGTTTCATCAGCTAAGAATAAAGCTGCTACAAAACAGTGTGCAGTCTTTTCAACCTGTTTTGGTGAATGCCAGTAAGCGTGATTGCTTGGTATATAGTAAAACTGTGTGTATTTTTTTTTCCTGTTTTGTTTTTGAGACAGAATCTTGCTATTCAGTCCAGGCTGAACTTGAACTTGAACATGAAACTCTCCTGCTTCAGTCTCTTAAGGGCTAGAATTACATTTACTTATTTGCAGGAGAGGGGATTGAACCCAGATCCTTGTGCATGCCAGATAAGTACTAAACCACTGAGCCAAAGCTCCACCTTTTGGTTTAATTGGAGGAACTGCCAACTTGTCTTCAACAAGACGGTGCCATTTTGTCTCTCACCCTCAATGGATGAAGGTTCCTTTTGTTTATACTGTGGCTAGCATTTGGCTTCATCAGATTTTCGCTGTTCTAAAGTATGTACTAGTAACATATTTTTGTTTTCATGATTCTGTGAGATTTGTAGATAGGTCTTCCTCTCTGATTAGCTGATTAGCTGCATACAGTGGCCTTGGATGATGTTAATTTGTCTGTAGTGTTGGCTATAATGGCTGGCGACTTGCTCAGCTTCCATATAGCTAGCCTAGACCTCATCACACAGTGATGGAAGGTTTGCAATAGCAAGAAAGGAGATGTCCCCAACCCTCTATTTGTCTTATGTTGACTACATGAAGATAGCAAGTCATAAATGTAGGTCCATGTTAAGGAAAAGGATACAGAATATTCTAGTTATACTTTTCCAACCTACAGCAATGATGACTATGGTTCCTAATGATCCAGAGAGTATTTAACATGTCCAAGAGGGCAGTATGCAAATGTTACAACATGTTATATGCTTTAAGCTACGTATTGGTTGTAAAAAAGAAATTCCTCTGTCTTCTCAGAACTGCTAACACAGGGATCCTGGTAGTTGATTGCCAGTCCTGGTACCCGTTTCCTCCTCTTCTTCATTGCTGACCCGCTGAGACTGACCAGAGGCCCTCCAGCAGGAGAGGAAGAAGCATGCCCCCACAGAAAGTGTGGGAAAGGATATTGCCATCTTGGAAGAAATTAAATTGAGATTCCAAAGATTTAAATAGATTCTCTTCAACAAACCATCCCGGCTTAAAAGAAAATACTGACGCATTGAAAGAAACAAAACCATCAAGCCAAGGCTTCAGAAGCGGACCATGTCAGTGTCTCTGGTGACACAGATAACAGTGGTGACACTCCTCTGAAGCTCCTTCCTGGGTTTAACGTTGGGACGATAGTGGGGAGGAGGTTGGGGGAAGTAGCCCCTGTGTGGAAGGAGAGGCAAGGATTTGAGTAAGTTTCAAATCCCAAAAACAAAATATCTGTGAAGCAACTTGTCTCTCTTGCCTAAGATTCATCCTTCCTCCTTAGCTTGACAGCTGTAAATGTTTGGTTCCATTTTGTTCAACAGCTCCCCAAAGAAGCTCTGTTCTCGGGAAGGTCTTATGCTTTGGAACACTGCAGTCAGTAATCAAGCATGAGTCAAGATAAACCTTTTGCTGCAAAAGAATAAGAAAGAAGATTTAGAGCACAGCGGGTTTTGCTCCCGTTATTTAAAAATGACAAAATTATTCAAGTGAGGAACATATGCTAGATTTTTTTTTTATTGAGAGAAGGTCTCACCTCTCAGGCCATTTGGGGAAGTGCTTTTCCCACTGAACTATCTTGTCAACTCAACAAACTTTCCGATAAATTGATAGATGATGGTAGAGCTAGAAAATTGGGATCAAAGATGCTTTTCTACTGGCTTGAAAAGACTTTTTTCTTCTGCAGTGTTAGATGATGATTATAAATCTTCCTAGTCCAGCAAGGGACTCCTCTCTGAAAAGGCCTTCCTTGAGAGGTTGCAGAGTCCACACAGGGGCTTTCTATCTCCACAGCCCAGTTTCTACC
Organism: Alexandromys fortis; assembly: GCF_014885135.2. Taxonomy (NCBI): domain Eukaryota; kingdom Metazoa; phylum Chordata; class Mammalia; order Rodentia; family Cricetidae; genus Alexandromys; species Alexandromys fortis. The sequence continues at coordinate 2,082,893 of NW_026067989.1, forward strand.
CTCACCTCAGCCCTCCACCCCACCGCCCTCAAAGCACTCCTCATAGTAAGAGCCCCAGGAGAAAATGTTATGCACTAACCACTCTGAATTCTTTCTAGTATTGCAGTTGATTGAGCTCTGTCTGAAAAACATGTCCACAGAAGGAGAAAATAAATTTCCCTATGACTGAAAAGAAATAATCTTTATTAAACTTCCAAGCCACTGGGGAGAGAGCTCACCAGTAAAGTCAGCACCATGCAAGCATGAGCACCTGAATTTGATCCCCAATATTCACACAAAAAGTCAGTCATGGTCCTGTGTGTTTGTAATCCCAGTGCATGGGAGGCAGTAGGATCCTTCATGGTCACTGGGCAACTGGTCTGGGTAAACTGGTAAGCTCCAGGTTCTGCTAGAGATCCTGTCTCTAGAAAAATGCTGATGGATAGTGGAAGGAGATACCTGATGTCCATCTCTGGCCTATACACAGAAAGACACACACACACTCACAGATACACAGATAGACACACACAGACACAAACACACATACACATACATAGACACACACACAGAGATACACACAGACACACACACTCAAATACACATCCACAGACACCGAGACAGACCCAGACATATACACACAAAGACACAGATACAGATAGACACAGGTCCCCAAACAGACACACACACACGTACACACAGACACATACACAAAGAGACACAGACATACACACATCCAGACACACACACAGACAACAAGATATGCACACAGAGATACAGACATACAGTCAGACACACAGACACACATACACACAGAGTTCTAGTTTGGTTCCTTGTTATTGTGATAAATACCATGACCAAAAGCAACTTGGGAAAGACAGGACAAGGGAAGCCGGGTCAGTAACAACACTGCTTCTGTCCCACGTGATCATATGATCATCCAGCTTTTCGGTTTTTTGTTTGTTTGTTTTTTATTTATTTACTTATTTACTTTGGTTTATTTGAGACAGGGGTTTTTCTGTGTCACAGTCCTAGCTGTCCTGTACCTAGCTCTTGTAGACCAGGCTGGCCTCGAACTCACAGAGATCTGCCTGCCTCTGCCTCCCAAGTGCTAGGATTAAAGGCATGTGCCACCACCGCCCAGTTTAGGTTTTCTACAACCAGGGACCATCTGCCAGGGATGACACTGACCACGGTGAACTGGGCCCACCTACTTCAGTTAGGAAAATAAAAGCCCCACAAACAAGACCACAGGCCAACCTGAGGAAAGCAATTCCTCATTTGAAGTCTCCTCTTCCAGATCTGTCAATTTGACAACCAAGATTAGCCATCATACACACACACGCATGCACGCATGTACACATGCATGCACATCATTTAAAAGATGTATCAATTTTACTACTTTACTGTATTTGTTAGGTATGAGCAGGAGATTTAGATTTAGAGTCTAACTTTAAAAACTGGAGATGATCCCCAAATCTCAGTTCTGTTGGGGCAGGGGCTGTTCCCTTCGCAGAAACGGTGATAAAGCACCAATTAGTGACTGCGGCAGTGAAGTGGGAGTGTTTAACCTTTCAGGCGTGCCAACAATGTGCTCCTTAATTTGAAAATAGGGTACACAGCGTTTGCGAGTGGAGAACAGCAACGGTTCATCACTCAACTTGACATGCCTCCTTTGCGGCAGGAGGGAGGGAAGGGATCCTCTCTGCTCCGTGCCTTCTGCCTTCTGCCTAAATTCGCAGAGAAAGAGCAGATGCTCTAATTGGGGGTACCAGACACTGAAAATATCTGGCACCTGGTGAGAACGTGCTGACAGGTTCTCCTCGAGAAGCCAGCCTTCCTCTGGAGCACCTCGGAGCACCTTGCGTGCGTCGCCAGCCGCAAGCCTTATTATCCCCTTTTTGCAGATGGCAGAAAAGTGTGGCAGGAGATTCAAAAGGCTCACTTGAGGCTGCGGGGGAAGCCAAATGCTCCTCTCAAAATAGAAACGGAGAGCTCTGGGAAGCTTGGTGAGCTCGCGAGGGTCCTTTAATCTCTGGACACTTCTGTGTCACTTTAGACACTTCTTTACCTCGTGAAAGGACTGCCAACGCTTCCTCTAGGATGTTGTAAAAAGGTGACATTTAGAGAAGGAAACTGAAACTCTAATTGACTTCTACTAAAGCAGGAAAATAAGTGCCCTGCATTCCTTCTCTTAGCCAGATGTTTGTAATTCCCCCTTGGGATTCTACCCTGAGGGGAGCCGAAGAAGCATAACAGAGTAGGCCACTTGAGTTGGTCTGCTTATGCACCCAAGATTTGATTCTTCTTCTTTTACTTCATACTGGGAGCAGTGGTCAGTCCATTCAAGACAGACAGAGGAAAAGGGTTTCTATCTCACTCCCTGGACTTTGGGATAAAAGAACCCTTGGGTGTCTTGCAATGAAAAATAAGGAGTTTGAGATAAACCCTCCATTTCCAGGTCTAGGTATGTAGGTACCTGTGATTATTTTTATTTACTCTGGATATTTACTCAACTTTAGCACAGATGGTGGAGCCCTTTTGAGATGCGCGTATGCAGAATGTGTTGTTCTCATTGGTAGCCATCATCATAAAAAGCAAGGCCCAGGCTGCCTGCTGGTCCCAGGTAGAGGAGAGACACATGTGGACTGGACCGCAAACCGACTGAGCCCACGCACTTGGGCTAGTCCCTGGCCACACTGTGCAAACATATGCAGGGCAGCATTGCTTACTCTCGGGGGTGACTGGGCTTGTGATGGTTGCGAAGCAGCATACCATGTTACAGCTGACGGATGCAGAGCCATTGAAAGAGGAGATGGTGAGAGATTCCTAATGGGATGTGAACAATGCTCGCAGAAGTGTTCAGTTACGGTAATGGCATAGTATTTAGCAAGTGTAAGAACGCAACCACATTTGTATTTGACGTCTTATAACAGAATAATCATATCTAGTGTTCTGAATAGCTGGCCTGCCCATTGATATCTTCCTCGTAGGTGACAATAACTTTTATATCCTTTTTCTAACTTTTTTCCTAACAAATTCTTTACCCTTTTATTGCCCTGTCAGCATTTGGCATTTGTCCAAGATTTATTTCTAAGCTGAACTAATACCTGCATTATACAATTAACATTTTGATATATTTTTTGCACATTGCCACCTATGCACCCCCAACTCATTTCAATTCTAAAATCTATAGTTATTATTATTGTGTGTATGACATGTATATAAACATATTTGTGACATAGCACATGTATGTAGGACAGAGAAAACCCCGTGGAATTGGATCGCTTTTTCTACCCTTACTTGATTTCTTGGAATCCAACTTAGGTTGTTAAACTTGTGTGGCAGGTGCATTTAGCCGCTGAACCCGCCCACTGGCCCCCCTCTCTATTTCATTTTGTGATGTAGTTTAAAATAAGTTGCAGGTGTCTGTATCCCTCACCAACAAATGCGCAAACCCACTGCTCCCCAAGGTGTCCTTAGACCCCGCCCTAGTCCCTTTTTACCCCTCGGCCTGAAGGCACACACTCTTCTGGTTTCTTTTCACAGTTTACATTAGTTTGGCCTGCTTTTGAACTTTATATAAACAGAACTATGCACTGTGTAGCCCGCCTGTGTCCAGCTTCTCCCTCTGGGCTTAACCCTTCTTCTTTTAGTGAGTAAAACATCTTCATTAGGATCTACATATTAGATTTTTACATGGAAATTGAACACAGAGCTGCAAAAGACTTGGGGAATCTTCTGAGGAGCCCCATGTCATTACCTGCCCCTTCTTCCCACCCAATGCCACTAAGCAAACGAAGATTAGGCGTTTCAAACTATTTAAGGAAAGATTCACAATGACAGAGTTAACATCGTCTGCTCAAAGACTCTCTCATGTTGTCCTTATTCTCAAATGAATAATTTAGACAGTATCTTTGAAGACTGCGCTTAACTTTAAAACTCAGTGCTTCTGTGATGTGTACCCAGCTCCACCAATCAACTTTAAATAGCACACTGAGCTAAATAGCCCATGCAGCAGGCATCTCTCCTACTTCCTCGTGTGCCCTCTCTCCTTTCCTGCCCCCTCTGCCTGCTTGGGGTTGATAGGTCTGTCCAAACCACAGAGGAGAGTTGTTGGTATTTGTCTCTTGGGCACAGGGCTTTTGATTTAGTGAGATCAGTAAGATGTAAGGGCTGACCAGGTTCTTAGGGTTAATTAAACTAGACTTTCTACTGGGGCATTGCCTGCAGTACGTACCTCAGGGATCCCACCACAGTGTGAGAAAGCTGAATTAGTGGGAGCAGTTGGACTTTGGCCAGTTATCTTTCTCATTGCATATGGGCTGGGGGACAGGGAATGAAAGCTAAAGTGTGACAGATTCTTTCCGAAGGGCCAAGTTCCAGGGCTAAGTCTGTGGAACTAACTGCTTTATTTCTTAGACTTAAATTGAGGTTTTTAAGTAGGCACTGTCTGGATGCCACTATCGTCATTTCCCAGAATCCCTCTGTCTGGGGACTTCCAGCATCAGCAGGGACCAGGTGACTTGTTCTAAGGGGCAGGGAGCTGTTTTGTGTTCATGTTGAAGAGGACAGGGCCAGGGCCCAGGCCTTATTGCCACTAGCAGAACTTCCATTCTTCTTGGTCATCTTGAGGCCGTGGAGTTTTGTCTATTGATAGAATGAAAAGGGTAGGTTATTGAATCGACCCTGAAAAGAAAAAAGGGAGAATGTAGATATGATAAAATAAACAGGTAAATTACTGAATCTACTTTTAAAAAGCAACACTAGTTTGGAATATTTTACATTGGATTGGATTTTTACATATCGTATACAAATTTTGTATATTGATACAAAGTAGAGATTAATTTTGTTAAAACATACTGTACATATGTTTCTAGTCTTGCTCAAGGTATTGTATCTATACAGTTCATTTAACAATATAATGCAAATTTCTAGTTATTAAAAGTTATTATTACCAACTGTTTAGGATAATAAGGAAATTCAGGTTAGTAATTAGTCATCTATTACAATCAGACTTGGAGTCACATTAGGTATGTTTTCAAGGGCAAATAGAGATGTATTTTAAATAGACAGATATCATCAAAACACTTCAGAGATTCACAGATTATGACTTTTAAGATGTTTGAATACTATAGCTTTTTTTTTTTTATGACAATGAGACATGTCTGTTCCCGATATTTCTCTGTTGCAAAAGTAAGCCACTGAGCAAGAAAGTGCCCTTGCCTTGACATCTGACAATGGGCTATTCTAATTGGACAAGCAGTACACAAAAAAGAGTGATTGCCAAACATTGTCAATACAAGGCAGGACAGCACTTCAGAATATCCTGCTTCACAGAAAGGTCTGTCTAATATTCTAGGCCTATAGGCCGAAGTTGGATGCCCCAACATTGCTGAGGAACCCTGGATGACTTTTTAGTCAACTGTTTCTGTCATTTCTCACATATTTTTTGGAATTGCTTGCTTGCACTTCCTGCTTACTCAGTTAATATTATTTCCTTCTTGAATCTCTGAGGTAGCTGCAGACTAGATAGTTATAGGATAGTTATAGTTTTCCTTGTTTACTAGACTTGAAAAAGAAACTCACTAAAGAGGTATAAAGTGTAAAATGTTGAGAGATATTAAAAGATAATTTGATAATGCAAATTAGAATATAAAGTAGATTAGACTCAACCCTTTGGACTCCTCAAAATAGAATAGATATGGAGTAATTTTTCTGAATTTGTGAAGTGCAAATAGACTACACATTGTTGTTGTATTTCTTGCATGTATATAGTTATTATACTTATTATATATAGTTTTTCTTATATTAGTTATAGCTTTCTTTTTATTTTAGACAAAAAGGTGAAATATAGTGGGTATATTATTTGTGTTTTAATAACTAAAACTTGCCTGAAGATCAGAGTGCAAAGTAGCCACACTAGTCAGCCATACAGGCCAGGCAGTGCTGGCACACACTTTTAATCTCAGCAGCCACACTAGTTAGCCATAGAGGCCGGGGCTGGTGATGCAAGCCTTTAATCCCCGCACTAGATAGGAATATAAAATGGGAAGAGAGTGGTCTCAGTCCCAGTCTAAGGATTCATAAAGGCAGGATGGCCCATTTTGTTCTGAGGTAGAAGTAAGAGCCAGTGGCTGGCCACTTTGCTTTTCTGATCTTCAGCTTGAACCCCAATATCTGTCTCTGGGTTTTTATTATTCATGTTACAGAGAGTCTTAGAGAGGTGGTCCTCAACCTTCTTAATGCTGTGTCCCTTTAATACAGTTCTTCATGCTGTGTGACCCCCCCAACCATAAATTACCTTGTTGCTACTCCATAGCTGTAATTTTGCTACTGTTACGAATTGTAATGCAAATATCTGCTATGCAGGACCCACAGATTGAGAAACCCCCCCTAATAGTCTCCTCAACCCTGCCCCGCTTTTGCAGAAGCAGCTGCCCATAAACTCTCGGTCATCTCATCTTCTCTCTGACATTCTAGTGTGCTTGTGAGGCACATATTACTGGAACACACTCAGGGCTTCTGGGAAGTCTGGCAGAGCCCTGCCTCGAAAGCAACTCTCAGGGAAGCCACTGTGGAGAAACAAGTCACATGACCCAACCATGCCAATTTGTATAGTTAATAGGAAATTACCATACAAGCGCTCCAGAGAACCGGATAAGCACCAAACTGACCACAGCCTAAGCTGCTGACTTATTCACACATGAGATAATAAATGCATATTGTTTTAAGTCTGTTAGTTTGGGCATGTCTTGTTACATGGCATTTTGGGGGTCGTTGATAGCTAAGACCTATTTAAGCTAACCACCACGGACAATGTGCTCTCCGTAGTTAGAAGAAGTTGAATGTGTAGCCTCATAATGAAATTATAATCAATAAAATTACATTATATTTAGTATATAATTATGTTATAATTAAATCACACCTTCTATAATTTGACACACTACTCAGGAATCACACACTTGGGCACACATACATCCTATTCAGAGATAAATGCAGCAATACTAATATAATTATGTTTGTCTTTTGGCTGGTAATTATGACACCAAGTGAGGGTGTCATAATACAGGTCAAAAGCTAGCCATTAAAAAAGTCTCTTTTTTTTTCTAGTGTACTTACAGAGGTATTGTGGCTCTTTCAGGACAGAGTCAGGCTGTGGGAGAGATTGAGAACTTTAGGGAGAAGCTCCACTATGAGTTGTAAAGCCCTAGCCAAACCTTAGGAGAAGTAAGAGAAGAAAATGAGACATAAAGCTAAGAGAACCTGTAAGCTAAGAGAACATCCAAGACTGTAGGTATCAAACCAGGCTAGCTTGAGTTAAAAAAAATGTATCTTAGGAAACAATAGCTCACTTTGCTCATGGGCACAGAGTGAGGAGCTGTTAGAACCAACTAGTCCACAGAAACCAGGTGTTTAGACAGAAAAGCTTCTAAAAGAAATTACAGCACAAGTGTTGAGGCTAGCATTGCCCAGTAGCATTTACTGGGACTCCGGAGAAGGTCTATATCAGTCTCTTGAGCAAAATCAAGAAATGCCCATGTTCTACTGGGCAAAATTTTCCTGTGTTCACCCTTCATCCCAGTCCAGCCTGAATTCAGATTCATTAAAGTGAGGGTCTGTGGGCATTCTCTGGTTTCCTCAAGGAAAATCTCTCAAAGAAATTCTTTAAACCACTGTTGGTTCTTTGTACCCAACCACTCACCCATTCTGCCCTTTGTGAGTGATGAATAAACTAGAAAGTATAAACCAAGTTCCTACACATCTAGAACTTTCCCTGGGTGTTATATTTCCAACATTCCTGTAGAGGTCTCCAAGTGACGAAAGAAGTTAGGACAGGGGCCCCAAAGTAGCAGTTCTAAGAATGTCCATGTTGAAGGCCAGGGATGCCAAGAAGAGAGTGCCGATTCCTGGTTCCATGTCACCTTTTGCTTCTGTGTGGAAACTGTATGTGAGCACATGGCTGGTTCCTGGTTCCACGTCACCTCTTACCTCTGTGTGGAAACTGTATGTGAACACATGGCTGAAATTGAGAAAAAGCGTTTTGACACCTCATGGTTGGGTCTCTTGGACTACCAGCCCACTCCTCCCCATGCTTCACCCCTGTTTCTTCTAAATCCTATAAAATTCCCAGACTCTCAACTCATTGGTGCCATATTTCTTGAGCCATTCCTACTATTCAGGAGCTCTGCCCCATTTCTTGCTCTCCCTTAAGATCCCAACTATGCACTTAAAATAAAAATAAGCTTCCTAAACTTTGTAGGCTGTGAATTTCACCCTTTGAATTTACAAGTAAAGGTCTTCTCCCCATTGCTAGTTTAATCTCAAGTTGACACAAGCTATAGACAATTACCTGAGGTTAGGAAATCACAACTAAGAAATTCCCTCCATGTGACTGGGCTGTAGACAAACCCTTAGGGCATTTTCTTAATTTGTGATGCCAGAGGGCCCAGCTCATTGTTGGTGGGTCCATACTTGGGCTTTTGGTGCACAGGCTGAGCAAGTCACGAGGAGCAAGTTAGTAAGCAGCACTCCTCCATGGCCTCTGCATCAGTTCCTCCCTCCAGGTTCATGCTCTGCTTTGATAATGAACCCTGATATGGAAGAGTGAGTGAAATAAACCCCTTTTTGCCCCAACTTGCCGTTAGTCATGTGTTTCATCACATACCTAATTAAGACAAACTCCCAAAGCCACTGGTTTGAGGGACAGTTGTGCTGGCCTTCATATTTTCAGAGACCTAGACCCTGAGCTGAGGTCACTAAGAGCCAAGAAAATCTCTATCACTCTCAAAGACACCTCCAAATTTCCCATACATAGGGACATGGCTGACTCTAACTGGTACTGCGGGGTCTCACTGGCAGCCCACTAAGTCCTCACATTAAGTGTTTTTCTTCAGCTATGCTTCTATCAGTGATGAAAGTACAGGACTAACACAAAGGTGGCTGTATTACTAAAAGCCCACCCAAGCATGAATGACAGCTCACAAAACCTGGAACTTTAGAGTTCTTTGGGCAACCTGCAGGCAGAGTGACTCAGGCGACGTGGCTGGTCTCTCGGCAGTTCCTATTGCTTATCTAAACATAGAGAGGGAGTGAGCTAGTGTATCTAGTTAATTTCAGGGATTTCCTGAGATTTCTGAATTATTTCCCAATTTTTAACAGGGTCCCTTTAGTATTGATAAGCTTCCCTCTAAGATGGAATGGATTATCTTAGAGGGAATTTGCTACACAAAATATGAACATTTCATGCTGTATTGTGTTCTGCAGTGTTGCTTGAGCCTTGGGGGCTGGAAGATGATGTTGGTGTTCTGTTTCTTGCTGACCATTCAGTTACCCCTTGTTTTTTTTTATCACTTTGTTGAAGGAGAGAGGGGGCCTGCTTTTCGTCCCAGCTGCCAGGCTAGCTTAACCCCCGAAATAACCACACAGAAATTGTATCGGTTAAATTACTGCCTGACCCATTAGTTCTAGCCTCTTATTGGCTAACTCTCACATCTTGATTTAACCCATTTCTAATAATCTGTATTTTACCACGAGGTCGTGGCTTACTGGCTGGCTCTATGGCGGCTCTCTCTGTCTGCCTTCTTCCTCCCAGCATCCAGTTCTGCCACTGACAGCCTTCGAATCTAATCATTCCAATACAGGGAAGATATATCTCACTGGAGAGTTGTCCACCAGTGCCTTTGATGGATTGGCTCCAGAATCCCGAACAGCTATGCAGCTTTACATATGCTCAAGTCCCTTTTATAAAATATTATATTTACAATAAACTACACAATTCTCCTATGCATTAAAGAGCCTCTATATTCTTACAATGCCTAACACAATGTAGAACATTACATAAGTAGTTACTATTCTATATTAATTGTATTTTTTTTTTTAGGAAACAGTCACTAGAAAAACATCTGTGCATACCCAATATGATACAATTAAAAATATTTGTTTCCTATCCACCATGTGTGTTCTTTGTAACCCAGCCTATAACTTGTGGCAATTTCCTGCAAGGGTGAGTACAGAGCTTTATGCGTTTGGTAAAATCCCATGGAATGTATGAAACTGAGAGAAATCTACTTTGAACTTTGAATCTTAATTAATATTAGTATAGGAAAATTGGTTCAGTCGTCGTAACAAACACACCACATTAATGCAAGGTGTAAATAGCAGGATCTTGTGATAAGAGGAAGAGGAGATATTCGAGAACTTTCTATGCTATATGAAGCCTAAAACTGTCTTAAAGAAAAATCATCTGAGAAGTCCGAGGCAGGAGAATTATAATTCAAGACCTACCCAGGCTACAGAATAAATTAAAGTATAAAGTTGAAGAAGAAAGCTGAGGTCATAGTTTATTGGTAGGGTACTTGTGTGTGGCCCTGGGTTCAATTCCTGGTACAGTAAAAGAACAACAACAACAACAACAACAAAAATACAAACCCTACTGACAAATGTTGAAATTAAATGCTTTCTTAGTTTATATTACATTATTCCCTAACTGTGTGTTTGCTATTTGTAAACATTAACCAACCCCAGGACGTATTATGAAATTGCTATTATTTTCAAACCAGTGGGGTTGGAGCAGGTGCGTGAGTGGGCATATGGATCCTCCCGTGCCAAGTTTTAACAAGCTGTGGAATCTTTAGGGATCTTGTTAAAACAGACATTGCTGTAGCGGATCTCAGATGGGGCCTGAGATTTTGTATTTCTGAGCAGCTCCCAGAGATGCCACTGCCGTTGGTCAGCAAATCACATTTCCCAGAGCAGCTGTGTAAACAGAAACACCTAGGTTTGTTGCCTGGCTCAGGTGAAGACCTTTCTATTGTCTCAGGCAAGTTCCCGCTCTGGATATGCAGATCCCTCATGCAGAAAGACCGCAGGCTGCCATTGCCCAAGACGTGTCTGTTTCCAGGCTGAAGATCCTGGCCCCAAGGCTTGTTGGCAGCTTCAGATTTTGTTTTAAGCACACAGGTCAGCTAGAACCTCAGTAACGCCAAATAACAAACAACTCCATAGCTCAGAGACTTCAAAGGACTCAAATCTATTCCACAGGCAAACAGGGAAATTAATGTTTGGCGAATCAAAGCTGGGCTCTGCTGGATTTGGGCTAGGCCAGTTCCATGTGTCTCTTCCCTGTACCCACAGTTGCCCGGGAAGCACCATTCTAATGGTCACGAGAAAAACGTAAGGTTGTTGTAAGGGTACAAACCCAGTTACCCTGACATGTTTCAAGCCTTGATGCCACAAATGTCCCACTACCCACAGCAGGTCTCATGGCCATGTCCAGCTCCAAAGTGGTGGGGCTGTGCCCCCCATCCCCAGTGAAAAAAATTGCAAGGCTGTGGATGAATGACTTTTTTTTTTTTTTTTTTTTTTTTATTTAGCAATGTGCAAAGTTGAGACCGGTAATTTGCTCTGGCATATTCTTTCTACAGAGTGGGAGAATTCTGCCCATCTACGACATGCAATCGTGTCATTCCCTAAAGCCGTATACAGCAAAGAAAAGCTATTCCCCATGCCTCTGAATAGGCTTCCTCTCACCATTGTCTGCCTTAGAATTAAAAGATATGTGGACTACATACCTATTAGACTAGCTAAAGCAAACGGATCAACTCCCCACCCCCCACCAAGCAAGATGTGAATGTGGCATGTGTTTGCGTACTTGGGCTATTGTAATAAAATGTCATAGCTTTGATAGCCTAAGAAATGGGATATGTCACCAGAGTCGCTGCCCTGAGCCTTGGTGATGAATTCTAAACATTCCACATGCTTTAGCACATTTAATTTTTATCACAGCCTCTGAGATAGGTACCCTTTTATCCCAGTTTAGCAGATAAGAATCCTGGTGGGAATCAGTAGCTAGATAAGAAGGTAAGCCAGCTAGTAAGTAGTGTGGCCAGGTTTGAACAGAGGCAAACTGACTCGAAATCCTATGCAAAAATAATGTCTATGGATCCCATAGCCAGCTTCCTCCAATGTTAGCATCTCATAAAACTACAGCGTGAGGTGTTGAAATAGGAGCGGCAGGGCTGCGTCCCCGGCACCCGGCCGCCCGCATGGCTAGCTTATACCCAGAAATAATTACACGGAAACTGTATTCTTTCAAACACTGCCTGGCCCGGATAGTTCCAGTTCCTTATGGCTAGCTCTTACATATTGTTCTAACCCATTTCTAATATTCTGTGTAGCCCACGAGCTGGCTTACCAGGGAGGATCTTAACCTGCGTCTGTCTGGAGCGGGAGAACCATGGCGACTCCTCACACAGCTTCTTTTTCCCAGCATTCTCCTCTGTCTACTCCGCCTACCTAATTTTCTATCCAATAAAATGGGCCAAGGCAGTTTCTTTATTAGTAAGAAATCATTCCCACATCATTTCCCCTTTTTCCGTTTAAACAAAAAAGAAAGGCTTTAACTTTAGCATAGTAAAATTACATATAACAAAACAGTTATCAAGTAAGAATTACAGTTATAATATTTATATCTATTTTATCTTTTATCATAATTAAGGAAAACTATAACTATTCATTCTTCAATTCCATCAAAGACTCCAGAAGGATATAATATTACCTATCAAACAAGAAGTAAGAAAACTCTAAAAATGACAGAGACATCTCGCTGCCTGGACAGTCATCCAAAGTTCCTCTGTACCGTTGGGGCATCCATCTTCGGCCTACAGGCCCATGTTATGCAGAGACATTTCCATGAAGCAGGAAATTTCAAAGACAGTTCAGTCATTTTCTGCTGTGTCCTGCAGAATGTCTCGCAGACTCTTTCATGAATCAGGAACCCCAAAAGGTCATTTCACCTTTAGGCAAGTTCAGCAGTCCTCTCTCTGCGGGTTCTCTGTGTCCAGTTTATGCAACAGTCCAGGCAAGAGCAGTTTCTTGCCCAAATGACTATCAAACTCCATAAGGATCCTCTTCGATGCCCATCTTCCTCTTGAAGTAGCTGGTGCTGCCAGGAGCAGACGTGTCTCCTTGTCATGAAAAGTCCTAAGTTATTAAAATATTTTAAATGCCATGTTCTGCAGTCTTTGAAAGATATGAAGAATGCCTATCTAACTGAAATATATCTCTATATATCTAGAAAATCTAATTAACATGACTACAAGCTTAACTATTAGCGATGATTATCCATTAACAACCTATATTTTCTAATTATACATTACATTTTAAATGAACTACACAATCACAATACCTTAATCAAGTTCAAAAATACATATACATATAACAAAATTGACCTTAAAATCCATACCAATGCAAATTATTCATATCTATATCATATCCCCCTTTAAATGTAAAAGAACATTTATAAACAATATTTGGGAACATGGGCGTAGTTTTTTCTTTCCAAACTGCTTCCTGCTGAATAGGGGCGTCGTTAATTAGGTCTTTTGTGGTATAACCTGTGTGCCAGGGTCATCTCAGTTGGCAGTTGAGTGAAGTAATTTTTTGAGGGTGTTCACAGCAACCTTTCAGGAGGGCGTGGTCTATCATACCAAATCGGAATAGATGCAATCCACAGGGTCACATCCTCTGTGAAAACAAAAGAAGACCCTCTCCAAAGCATCATATCCTTAGACCCAAATTCTGAAGTCAAGATACCTTTAGAACATATGTGCAGGTTCAGCTTAGCAGCCCATATAATGAAATGTCTCTCTGTATTTAGCTCCTTCACAGTCAAAAATTTTAAAGAAAACACAATGTACATAATCCAGACTCTCTGTGAATTTTCCATTTTTACGTGGCTTATTTTTCTTTATTTCTCTTAATCTATAACTATCTGTACTTAAGACATTAACTTTATTCTTTATATTCTTTTTCTTCTCTCTCCCAAGCCTACGTACATTTATCCTACAGTGTCTGAATCTGTTCTATTGTGAATCTGTAATTTTTTTATTATCCAGGAGCATTTCTTAAAATGTTAAGCACTTCTTAAAAACTTAAGTTGCACCATGTACAGGTAATACGGTACTGCCTGTGTCCTGCCCAGTCTAAACCTTAACTGCACAGTTTTAAGGTAATTACGGTAGTTCCTGCCTGAGGTCAGCACAGTTCAGCATGGAGCAGCCACTCCTGCCTCAGAGTCATTTGGTTCTTCCGAGCTGAGCACAGTTCCAGGCACACAGCAGTTCACATTGGAGCTGCAATCAGCAGTTTAATTCTGAGACTGAGTGTGCAGCACAGAAACTCTTTTCATCCAAGTTACAGCCAAATCTGACATGCAGAGCACTGCGCAGTCTGAAAACGCGTCTCTGTATGGCGGCAGGAATCCGCCATGCTCTTCTGCCTGCCTAAGCCTGATTCCGCCATCTGCCCAGGTGCAGGCAGGGAACGCTGAGCCATCGGCAGGTCTCAGAGCAATCTCCTCCGATCCCAAGTGGGAACAGAAACATCCAGTCCCATAAAAGCCTTGAAATGCTTTAAAGCCAGAGTTCACGCTGGCAGTACAGCACCAGGAAGCCGTGCTTTAAAATGACGCAGCTTTTTTTCTCTGCTGCTGTTGCTGAATCAGGAATCTCTCTACAGCACGCCACCAACAAAACAGCAAAAATCTGTGTTAAACTCTGTTTCCCTTATTTTTAAGCCTTCTCAGGTTTTTAAGTGGATTTAGCCCATCACGTCTGGGCGCCATCTGTTGAAATAGGAGCGGCAGGGCTGCGTCCCCGGCACCCGGCCGCCCGCATGGCTAGCTTATACCCAGAAATAATTACACGGAAACTGTATTCTTTCAAACACTGCCTGGCCCGGATAGTTCCAGTTCCTTATGGCTAGCTCTTACATATTGTTCTAACCCATTTCTAATATTCTGTGTAGCCCACGAGCTGGCTTACCAGGGAGGATCTTAACCTGCGTCTGTCTGGAGCGGGAGAACCATGGCGACTCCTCACACAGCTTCTTTTTCCCAGCAGTGAGGCTCCAATCTAACATTGAGAACTTCTTGACGTTGCTAATTAAACTTGAACCCATATGCGAGTTTTGCCTATTGGCTCACTAATACCCAGATTTTGATCCAGAGTCCAGATTTTGGATCAGGATTTCATATTGATTTTGGTTGTATATTTCCCTAGCACTTTGAAATCTGTAACAATTCTTTAGTCTTGCGATCATGACCTTGACACATTGGAGAAGTACCTGCCAGTTATCCCACAAAGTGTCTTTTGCTTGAGGTCTAATGTTTTCCCATGTTGAGTGTATACATTTTTTTGGTTATGCACTTTTAATACAACATGGGTGATCTTGTGTCCTCCCCAGGGACACAGATCAGATGTATATGATGTGAGGTCTTTTTTTCTGGATTTCGACTACTTGACTAAAATTATTTCTGTTTGAGTAGCTGGGTGGTTGCTGCTGCTGGTGGTGGTGCTGGTGTGTGTATGAGAGAGAGACAGAGAGAGAGACAGAGAGAGAGAGAGAGAGAGAGAGACAGAGACAGAGACAGAGACAGAGAGAGACAGAGAGAGAGAGACAGAGAGAGAGAGAGAGACAGAGAGAGAGAGGTACATGAGTGTGAAGGTGCAGCGCCTGGGAGCACATGCAGAACTAACAGGATGGCCCTGGGTATCTTTATCATTCTCCACCTGATTGTCTTGAGGCAAGTTCTCTCACTGATCCAAAATCTTACCACTTCAGCTAGGCTGGCCGGCCACTGAGGACTTGGGACCTGCCTGTCTCTGCCCTGCAATGATGGGGCTACAGACATATGAAGTTTATGTATTGATTATGCCTTACATGTTGGAGAGTTAAATTCAGGCCCAATGCTTTCTCAGCGAGTGGTTTGACTGATGAAGCCATCTCCCTGTCCCCTGTGTTTTATTGTTGTTGTTGTTTCTCTTTGTAAACAGTACATGTAAATAGCAATGTGAGATGTTTCAAATGCATGATGGTGCCAGGTAGTCATTTGATGTATTCATTATTCTCATCACTTTTTTGAGGTTTGATAATTGGATTTCTGCTGTGGGGAGGAGCAGCTTCTCCTCTGTCATTTGTTCAATTTCTTATGTCTTCAATGTCCTGCCAGGGTACAGGGAGCATCCCAGGGATATCTTTGCTTCTCCCTTGTTTTTTTTTTTTCTTCTATTTTCGCCTCTACTAGTGACCTGATAAAACCAAATCTAGCACCAGCATTTGTGACTAAGAAATTATGTGCTTTTGAAAAAGAGTTTGAATTTTTGTGTTACTTTATTTTATTTTTTAAAAAGAAAACAAATTTTTTTCTCATTTTACACACCAATCCCAGTTCCCACTCCCTTCCCTCTTCCAATTCCCTCCACCTTTCCTCACTCTCCCACCTCCACCCACCCCCCATCCACTCCTCATAGAGGGTAAGGCACATGGCTGTGAGGAACATCCAAGGCCCTCTCTTTTATATCTAGGCTGAGCAAGGTATCATCCAAAGAGAATGGGTTCCCAAAAACCAGCACAAGCAGTAGGGATAAATCCTGGTGCCACTGCCAGTGGTCCCCCTGTCTGCCCCAGCCACACAACTGTCAACCACATTAAAGAAGGACTAGTTTGGACCTATGCTGGTTTCTTCCCAGTCGGGCTGTAGTTGGTGAGCTCCCATTAGCTCAGGTAGACTGTTTCAGTGGGTATCCCCATCACAGTCTTGACTTCTTTGCTCATATTCTCACTCCTCCCACTCTTCAACTGGACTTTGGGATCTCAGTCCAGTGCTCCAATGTGGGTCTCTGCCTCTGTTTCCATCCGTTTCTGGATGAAGGTTCTATGGTGGCATTTAAGATGGAATTACGTACTTTTAAAGGAATCAAAATAACTGTTTTCTCAATCAGGGTTGAAACAGGAAAAGACTGCTTTAGAAAGCCATAGTTGTTCCCGTCGCTAGAGATCAGCCTGGGGCCAGGTATCCTGATCTCCACTAGAGTTCAGACCTTTGACCTCATGGTTCCAGAAGTGCTAACTGGTCAGGTGTGGTGGTGGCGGTAGTGTGTGTGGGAGGAGGATGTGGTATATTTCTGCCTCACAATTACCCCCACCCTATGTCATATTTTAGGATTTGTTTGGCCAATAAGATTGCAGCACACACACACACCAGCCTCAGACCCTGCTGGAGCCTTGCCTTTGATGTCACAATCTGACCTTCAGACACTAATCTGGCCACAGCCACTCATAGGCCAGATGGCAAAGTAAAGAAGACCACAGTAAGATGTGGAAGAGAACTGATCCTCAAGCCAAGATCAAAGCAGGAGATAGGCCCCAGACTTGTCATTCTCTGGCTCTGGGGTCAGCCACACAGACAACATTGCCACACCCTCTAGAACTGTCAGACTTTCAGGGCTTCTCTGTGTTTGAGGACATTAGCCATCAAATCAAAGAAGTAGGAGCCCAACTGGTAAAGAAAGTGAATGCCATCTTTCAGCTGGACATCACCAAAGATGGGAAGACCATTCTGCAATGGACCATTGACCTCAAGAATGGTTCTGGGGACATGTACCTGGGATCTGCCCAGCTTCCAGCAGACACTGTCTTCATCATTCCTGACTCTGTATTCATGGAGTTAGTTGTGGGTAAGATGAACCCACAGAAGGCTTTTCTGGCTGGCAAGTTCAAAGTGAAAGGCAAAGTTTTCCTTAGCCAGAAGCTGGAGAAGATCTTCAGAGACTGGGGCAAATTTTAAGCATGCAAGAAACCCAGACAAGATCAAGACTTCTGGTGTATAATGTTGAGTGGTAGCCATGCTTAAACTGAAGATTAAAGGAAAAAATAGCCAATATTTTTACTCAAAATCTTCCTATTCAAGTTCAATTGATTTCCTGCTGATGTTTACATTTGCTGGGTTCTGGGACAGTAAAAAAATGTTGGAGTGTAACACTTAAAACCTTTGTCTTTTCATTTTCTCAGCTGGGTTTATCCTCTTATGTCAATGTGAGGCCACATGAAGCTGAATGGGTCATTCTGTTTGGATCTTAAAGCTGATGATTTTCTAAGATATGAGTATATCTATCTATCTATCTATCTATCTATCTATCTATCTATCTATCTATTAGAAAAATATATAGCCTTTTTAGTAGTTTGGAGCTTTAGGGGAAAGAAGTGAGTATGTGGGCACTATGCATGGTGATTTCATTTCAGAAGGAGAGCTTACTGCAGGTCTCAAGGCCCTGAGACGGTGATCTCTACAGCTCTGTGCTTGGAACCCGGCAATAGTGAGATGTTGTTCCTGGCATAGTGTATCCTTTGATGGATTCAAGCCAGGAAAGTTGAAGGGCCTGAAAGATATTCAAGGTGGTTCTTAGGCCAGATCATGAAGCAGAATTGTCCAGAAGCATAGTTCAAGTCTGTGTGATGGGAACCTCAGTTTCGGCTCAGTTGGGGAGAACGTACCTTTCAGCCATGTTTCAATGTCAGTGGGGCCACCTTTGAAGAGCTTTTGCCCTCCTTTGCTGTGTGGGAAGGTTACGGTATTGACCATTGTTCTATGCAAGACCAGTGAGATGCTGTCATTATTTAAAGACAGGCTACATAGTTCTCTCTGATCCATTTCTAAAGAATTCATGTTACTGGGAGTTTGTGCATTGGCATTTTAAGAATCAAGTTCATGCAAGGGGTTTTCCTCTTTCTGGTAGCTTTCCTCACATGTTTTCTTGGACTGGTATGAAGCCAACTACAGCTCATTTGGTCTCCACAAGGGAGTGTGCGCATCATTGGTTCACATGTGGTCTGAACGAATCTTTAAATATGTGCAACATAGATATTCTGAGGCTCCTATGAAAGTTATGTCAGAACTTTGGTGATCAACACAGGTCTGTCTTCTTAGTCTATTTTATGCTGCCATAATACAACATCTGAGATTGAGTACTTTATACAGAAGAGAAGTTTATTTGACTTATGGTCTCAAAGGCTCTAGGAATTCTTGGAGCATGGTGCTGGAATACTATTACCATCCAAGAGGGCTTATCTGTTGTGTTGTAAAATGGAAAAGGGCATCACACAGTGAGTGGTTTACTAGGTCAAGTGAATTTTGTTTCTTATAAAGCTACTAATAGCATCATGATGGTCCCATACTTATGACCTCATCTCAACCCAAACATCTCCCAAACATTCATCCTCTTGATACCAGTAACATAAACTTAGGGAGTCAGTTTCCAGGACATCAATTTTGGGGAACACATTAAAGGCATGGTACCTACCCAATGTCATTTCATTTTAAAGTAATATCTTAAGGCAAACATATATGTACAAGTACAAAAACTTGTATGAAAGCCAACGAGACGGCTCAGTGAGGAAGGGAAACGACTACCGAGGCTGAGAACCTGGGTTTGATTTCTGGAACGCACACAGTGGAAGGAGAGAAGCAAGAAGCAAGCACACCCCTAGAAATAGTCCTGTCATCTCTACGCACAAATACATATAACCATTTTTAAAGTTAAAAACACTGCTTAAATGCAGAGAATAAGTGATTGTGGGATCTCCAACCCCAACTGGTACATCTGCAATGAAATTCTACATAGGGAGCACTGCCGAAGGGATGTGTGTGAAAAGACTGCTAGGGGCCAGGGGACCAGGACTCTTGCCGTAAGATAGGTGTCTTCTATATATGATGTGAAAGTTGCATCCAGGAAACTTCAGCCATGTGGCCACCTAAACAAGACCTGCATAATGACAATACTAATTGACATGACGATGTGGATGGAGAAAATTTCATAAGGTCCTACCCCGAGATGAAGAGCTACAGGATACCAATGGCTACCGAGAGAGGAAAATTCAGCCTTCTTCGGGGATCAGCCCTCTGAATTAGGTTACCCAGTCCCATGTGGTCCGCCCTAAGTAGACACGGGTATATATAAATAACAGTAAATGGGCTCAGTTATACATACTCAGTGTATTCACACACACCACAATAATTACAAGGAGGACTTGAGTTTGAGAAGAAGTGGGGGGGATATCGGAAGAGTTGGAGGGGAAAAGGAGGGGTGAAATGATATATAGTTCTCATGTATGAAATTCTATAAAAATTAAAAATGCAAATAAAAAAGGAAAATATCAAAGAAACATAAAAGCCTGGTTCAAACATTAACTGTAGCTATGTTGCTAATTATTTAAAACTGAAAGCGAAGCAAATGTCTATCAATAGGAGAAGGGATGAACAAATTGTGGACTGTCATACCATAGAATACTACTTAGCAATAAAAAGGAATGAATTATAGTTGCACACCCAGCACAGCAGATGGAAAGAAGAAAATAATTATGTTGATGAGAAGATGCCAGAGAGACCTGAGTAGATGCTATAGTATTATAAAACACTGGAAAAGATGAGGAAAAAACTATTAGAAAATGTGAGTGTGATGGCAGTTTGCCAGGAGATGAGAATGGGGCGTGGGAAGGATGGGGGAGGTGTTTCAAATGATCATGGGGAAACTTGGGCTGATGGATGTAGTCATTATCTCCGTGTGGCGAGGGGTTACAAATGATCTATAGATCAATACACCCAATTTTACACTTTACTAACGTACATGGACTTCTGTTGTCCATGTCTCAGTGCAAGCGCTAAAGCTGCCCTAAAGGCAGCCTTTGTTCCCAGCAAGGACATTTCCAAGGGGACTTGTGGTTAACCCTGTCTCAGGGAAATGAGTCCTTTGACCTGTCACAGGCCTGGTTTCCCACCCTTGGCTGATTTAGATGACCCCGAGATTCTCCGTGGAGGAGAAGGCAAAGCAATGGCTGTTGTTCCCAGAGCATCTCTTCTTTGGGGAAGGGAAAGGCTGTTTGTTCAAACGACGCTCTGTTGAGTGAGTCCACTCCATGGGAAGAGATTGCTAAGGGTCTGGGTGGTCACCTGACCGTGTATCTTGGTTTCTTTTCTCCCTGGGGTCATGAAAACCGATAAGCACACAGTGGTGTTCCTGCTGCGTCCTGCTCTCATGGCATCTGTGGAGGCTTCACTCAGAGTTCTTTGTTCAGAAAGACCGGGCTTCCTCCAACTAGGCCACAAGAGGGTGGGCAGATGTACAGGACACTATATGAGGGAAACGGCAAGTCCAAGTTCAGGGATCCAGAGAGCCTTGCTCAGGCTGTGAGTTGGCATTCACCGCCACTGACTGGCCTTGAGGCAAGGACCACATAGGACAACCAAAGGAGAGGCTAGCTGATGCTTGGAGCAGCATCTGACCTAAGGTCCACCCAAACAAACCTGACTCAGGTTCCTTCCTTGAGAATCTTGGATTGAGAAAATGATAGACTGAGCTATGAGCAAGCAATGAGAAGGGATCTGGAAGGTGGGGCCTGATAGCAGAGGAGCCAGCAACCCCACGGGAGACCGACTAACTCTCGCGGCAGAAGCTGGAGACAGGCGCGAACAGGAGCCTTGAGTAAGCAGAGGAAGCTGCTCAGGACTTGGGCAACACTGCAGGAAGCCCTTAGGAATTCACAAGAAACGGTCCCATGTCATACTGTGTCACTGATGGTTAGTGAACCACTCCTTGCCACAGATGCCTCATCTGGAAGCAGTAGTCCGGGCCCTGTCAGGACAGTGTGCCAGGGAGCTACAATCAGGACATGCCGCTCACCAAGCTGCACTTTCCATAAGTGTGACTTCCCTTCTCTTCGGAATGAGAATCAAGGTGAGAAGGTGAGTGAGTGAGGGCTTTCAGGGGCTCCTTTTCGTCTCTAAAAAGGGCCATGCTTGGGGTTTCCCCTGCTGTGCTCCAGGGACTTCTCTGCCTTTTGTCTTATACTCAGATGGGGCTCTCAGAAGGTCACATCTGGCTCAAGTACACATCTGTGTTTGGTTTGGTCAGCACAAAGTTGGCCAGGGCAGTGTTTTTAAGACTGAGTTAAGACTTAAAAATGAGACTCCTGGATTCTTCCGAAAAAATTAGAATTTTGTCCACACTGAGCCCATGTTCCTGCCAGGCAATAGCTCAGGAGTGGTGTGTGTGTGTGTCTGTGGGGGGGGGGGAGTCCTCCAGAAAGACCCAGGTCCTCCTCTGCTTGCTGCATCCTTGGCACTGATGCTGTGCTAACTAGGTCTGACATTACAATGTTCACATTGTCGTTTTCCCAAGCTGGGCCTGCTTCCTGGGATTCCCAACAGGGTTTATTTATGGAATGGAACACAATGGGTTTGTATCTTGGGGAGTGCTAAACCAGGAAAAGACCTGGCCAAGATAGAAGGATGAAGACAGATTTGCCACCTGCAGCAGGTCTAGAGAGCCCAGGAGTCAATCAAAGCCATGCCGTCCTTCAGTAGAGGAAACTGGGGATCTTATTCTGTGGGCGCTGAGTGTATTCACATACAGCTGTGGCCCATTCCTGAGCATGCTCAGTTTAAGGTAATACTTTTTTAAAGGCTTATTTTTTACACGTGTGTGTTGTACTTGTATAGTGTGTGTGTTTGGTATAGTGTAATCACACAACTGTATGAGTTTTCACACCTGAGTACAGGCATGTGGAGGCTAGAGAAGGATGGTGTCTTTCTCGGCTCCTCACCTTATTGCTTTGAGACAGGGTTTCTCACTGATACAGAAGTTCACTTTGGCCGGTCAGTGACCTCTCAGGATTAGTTTATCCCTGTCCCCCCAAATTTGGGATTACAGGTGCTTACATACATGCCTGACTTTTTACATGGACGCTAGGGATTCAAACTCAGGTTCTCATACTTGCTCAGCAAGTGCTTTTACTGAGTTACCTCTCCACCCTTATTTTTGAATTTTTAAAACTAAGTGTGTGTATGCGTGTCTGTGTATGGGTTTGTGAACACGAGTGCCACGCCTGTGGAGCCAACAGTGTGTTAGGCACCTAGAAACTGGACTTAGGGGTGTTGTGCACTGCCCAGCATGGATTCTGGGAATTGAACCACCTCTCCAGCTGCTAAAGGAAAAAAGAAACCCAAACCCCAAGCAAGTCATTACATTTTGGGGCACGCTTAACTCAAGGCCCTGGGACATGTTTAAGGTTAATATGGCGGACAGTGTATGTTTGGCCATGCTCAATTTACACCATTAAAATTTCGCTGAAAATAAAGGAGATGGCCCTTTAAAGAGGCATTAATATAGTGAGTCTGTCCTCGTAGGTCCCTGTCTTGCTCAGTTGCTAACATAGCTCCATACTGTAAGGTGCCTTATTTTTTCCTTTAACTGAGAGAGACACTCTGCTCATTTTTTCCCATGGCCATATAACAAATAATGCAAATTTAATGACTCAAAACAATATCCATGCATTAAGTCTCAATTCTTGCTGACTAGAAGTCCAGGTGGGCTCAGCTCCCAACGATGACATCAGGGAATTGGCTAGGCTGTGCCTTGTGTGAGAATCCATAGGAAAGTTAACATTGCAATCACTGAGATTAGGACAGGATCAGCTTTGGGGGGGTCCTCATCTGCAGAATGAGAAGTGCTGTGTGGAGCCCTCCTGCTCCAAACTTCACTGGGTCCTTCCACCCCAGTTTTCTTTGTCTACTTTATGGGGCTCCTGTGGTTACACTGCACCGCTGTGGTTCCAGGATAATCTCCCTTTCTTAATCTCCACTGAAAAGTCAGTTATATCCTTAGAATCCCTTTGGCCTGTAATAACACTCATCCAGACCCTCTCCATTTCACGGGAAGCATATGGTTGGGGTTATGGTTTAAGGATAGAGCGCTAGCCCAGCATGCCAAGGCGCTGCGTTGGAGTCACGGCACCATGAAAAGATATCCTATATCAAAGTACCAACCCTGGGAGGGGAATTAATGTTGAGTGGTCCCTGGGGTGAGTCGCCGATATGAGGTAAGTGTTCTTGTGAGAAGCAGGGAGATCAGCTTCCAGAACTCTGAAGAGTGATGGCTATTGCTTAAGCCATCCAGGCCACATGTCTTGTTATACAGCTTGTAACCCATGAACCTCACCATGGCCACAGCCCTCAGGACTGAGATGCAAAGCATTCCTAGGGCCCACAGTTCTATAATTCCACTTCCTCTGACTCCGCCATCTAAACCTCACCCAAACCTTCATGAAACGGACCCTCATTCAGTTATCCTGTTCTTCCACAATGTATGTGTTCCCCCAACCTCAGCCCCGTGTTCTGAGTTTCTGTGGCTCTTCTCATCTGGGACAAACACATGCCCTGGCTTTGCCAGCACAGTCCTGGGTCACACTGTCATCTTGCTATTCAGTCAGCAGTTTGTCCTTCCTCAGAGAAGTCTCAGTTTGTCAGGTCATGAGGCCCCCTCTGCACTACTAGGGTGGGAGGTCCGGGGAGCAGAGCCAATCAGGTCCCTTTCCTGGTTTCACGTTGCCTCATTCTTTGGGAGTCTGGTGTACACTATAGATTTTACAACTGTTTGTTGAGTTAGTGAAAAAACTTTTTTAATATTAAAAAGTCCACAAAAAATTCCAAATAGGGGCTGGCCAGTGGCTCAGGATGCTTGCTGCTCTTCCAGGGTGACTGAGTATGGTTCCCAGCTCCCATGTTGGATGACTCACAACCAACTGTACTTCTGCCCTCCACAGGAACTGTACTCAAGTGCGCAAACCCACCTACAGTCACATGAGAACAATTAAAAATAAAACTTATAAAAGAAAAAATCTGAATAATATAAAAGAGTTGTGGAAGAATCTTTTTGTACAATGTGAAGAAGTGTCACTCTGATTGGTTTAATAAAAAACTGAACGACCAATCACTAGGCAGGATTTCTAGGCACAGAGGATGGTAGGAAGAAAGGTGGAGACTGTGAGACACGAGGAGACTCAGAGCAAACAGAAGGAGCACTATGAGGGTGAGATAATAAAGCCAAGAGGCAGGAAGTAAATTAATAGAAACGGGTTAATTTTAGTAGAGATAGTTAGAAACAAGCCTAAGCTATTGGCTGAACTTTCATAATTAATAATGAATCTCCACGTCATTATTGGAGAACCTCCGGTCCTGACAAAAATGTCTGACTACATTAAAAACTATTGTCTTAGTTAGGGTTTCAACTGATGTGAAGAGACCCCGTGACCATGGCAACTCTTTTTTTTTTTTTTGTTCTTCTTGGCATTTACTTTATTTTATTTTATTTTTTTTGTTGAAAAAATTTCAGCCTCCTCCCTGCCTCCCATTTCCCTCCCCTTCCTCCAACTCCTCTCCCCCTCCCCCCACTCCATTCCCCCTCCCTCTCGAGAAAAACATTTAATGGAGGCTGGCTTACAGTTTCAGAGATTTGGTCCACTATTATCACAGCAGGAAACATGATGGTGTGAATGCAGACATGGTGTTGGGGAAGGAGCTGGAGAGTCCTATATCTTGATCCATAGACAGCAGAAGGAGACTGTATGTACACTACATGGAGTTTGGGCACATAGGAGACCTCAAACCCTACCTCTACAGTGGCACTTCCTCCAACAAGGCCTTACCTCCTAATAGTGCCACTCCCTATGGGGTCAAGTGCTCAAACACATGAGTCTATAGGGGTATTTCTATTCAAATCACCACAAACATTTAGGGAAAATTTAGTTCTTTTTACTTCATCTCTTTTTCCTGGCCCTTCTCTGTGGTGCACCATGCCCATCTGCGCTCTATGTACCGCCATACAGTTCGTGAACCAGGCAAGGGGCTGGAGATTGAAACACACAAAGAGACAGAGACAGAGAGAGAGAGAGACAGGTCATCCTTGAAACAAGAATGCCCCAAGAATGTCCCCTTTATTGTGTTCAGGGGCAGATTATGTAGAGATAGCCATGCGCCAGCCAAACCCACCAGAAACCACTCTCCTGCCATCAGGAACTCCTGAGGGTCTCGTGCTCAGAGCAGCTGCAGGCCATCTCAGAGCAGAGGAAAACAAGTTGTTTACAAGAAATTCAGGATCTGGTGGTTCACAGCTCCCAACACTTCTCCACAAAATATCTTGTCTCTGCTTCTAGATATAATCCCACAAGAGCCAACACACAGATTGAGTATGTTCAGCCCTCCTTTTCTTGGTTTTGTTTTGTTTTTCCACCAGAATAAAAGCCGATCCTAGATGCTATTTCCTACCTTCCTACCTTGAGTTTTGACTTATTTCACAGAGTACCACACACATCCGTCCTTTAAAACTGCTCCCCTTGAGGGTCAGGGGTGGGTGGTTTGACCATGTGGGAACTTCTTCCTGTTCGCTGATATGCTGTTAGAAATTTGCCATGAAATGTAGCTTCCAAACTCAAGGAGCAAGATCAGCCCTTTTGCTTGGGGTTGGCATTTATTTTCTCTCATTACGTTCTCTGCATCATCTGTATTCTGTGACACAGGATGTGAAGAGGATGCCCACTAGGGGAGAGAAAAAGGATGGGATCCCTTGTCTGTGCCTGGGACAGTGCTGTCTTTGTTCCTTCTGTTTTGCGGAGGTCAACCGAGAATGCTGTGGTCTGGTAGGCTTCAGGTAAGGGTGGTGGAAA
Source organism: Alexandromys fortis (assembly GCF_014885135.2). Lineage (NCBI taxonomy): Eukaryota > Metazoa > Chordata > Mammalia > Rodentia > Cricetidae > Alexandromys > Alexandromys fortis. The sequence continues at coordinate 2,109,206 of NW_026067989.1, forward strand.
GCTCCTGTCAGTCATTGGTTCATCCTTCTGGTGCCGTCAGAGTGTTCTTGTGTCTGAGTGGGAGCCCAGGCTGCAGGCAGGAGCTAGCAGGTAGAATGAAATAATCGATTAGATCTGCCCTGTGAGAAACTGTGCTAGGAGCAGCAAAACCTGCAGTTGGTTCTTAGATCTAGTCACGGGAATCCGGAGTTTCCCCAGGCCAGAACTATTCTGTTTATTTGCCCAAAGCAGGAAAGAAAGGGGATTTTATTCTGATGAAGGATTTTTGTCATTCTGTCAAAGGCACAGGGTGCTCCTTGGGAGCCACCTCCTCCCCCATCAGCCCAGTTTGCTGTTAATGAGATTCGCACTAGGCAGTTTTTCTCTTTTCTTCTGCTGAGAGGTGGCGGGAGTGAAATTTGGCTTGGGTGATTACCCAGTGTGGAACAAGAGGCTCAGAAGTGTGTGTTTGTATGTGTGTGTGTGTGTGTGTGTTGTGCACCAGCTTATCTGGTTGTGCATCATTGGAAAACAGCTCTTCATCACCCGTTTTTAGCTTGTACTAATTTCTTTTCTGTTGCTGTGATAAGATACCCCAGCAACAGCACCAACTTAAAGAAAAAAGGGTTTCTTTTGGCTTACAGTTCTGGGGGAATAGAGTCCATCACAGCGGGGAAGACATGGCAACAGGCATGGTAGTAGGGACAAGAAGCCATCTAGTCATGGTGCACCTGCATACAAGAAGCAGAAAGCCAACAGCAAGCAGGGTCACGCTATAAAACCTCAAAGCCCTCTTCCAGTTAGGGACTTCCTTCAATGAAGCTCTACCTCCCAAAGGCTCCGTAATCTTCCCCAATAGTGGCCCTAGCTGGGGATTTTATATACAGTTGCTTTCTGCCATCCACAGACCATGCACCATCAATTCAATGAATAGGACAAGAGGACATGGGAAGCGTTTTTGGAGGATGAGGTCTGGACACTGCAAGAACCTAATCCAATCTACAATTGAACTGTCATCATTTTATTAATCGAATCGATCATTTAGCAAATACCGATGAATCCTCCAGTGCCAGGTTTGTGCTGGCAGCAGGATGTGATGGTGCTGAAATCCATTTCTTCTCACCCAAGGTAGCAGCATAACCCTGAAAAGAAAGGGGAAGCCAAGGCTCAGAGAGGCTAAAGGTTCATGTGAACCATGAGTGAAGAGCAGAACTTAGAATACTTTGCTAGAGACGCTACTTCCTTCCTTCATAACTATGGTTCCTATAGTAAGACCCTGCCTCATCTCAGTATATATCTCACATATAAAATAAAATCAGATGGGACCCTATAAAGTGACTGGGTCTCTTCTCATGACTAGTGGGGTATCCAAGGAGTGACTTGTCTAGCTCATTCTGCAAAGTCCTCATCAACAAGAAAAAATTCACTAGAGGTGACCCTTTCTCAGACTTCCCAGCATCTAAAACTGTGAGCTGAATAAAATTCCATCACTCAGTCTATGGTTTTCAGATATGGTGGTAAATGAATGTTTCAAGACCAGGAGCTCCTCGGATTTGATGATCTTGAAAATGGTACCTGGGCCAAGACTTGAACGTCAGCAGGTGATCTGGAAGGTGTTTCCAGAGGTACTTGTTCAGGAGTTGCCATGATAGGGGGTGAAGGCAGGTGACACAGGGCTCTTTGCTGAACGGCGCCACTGGGCCTTAGTCCCATAACAGGACCTGGCATAAAGACACCTCTGCATCTTCTCACAAGTCTTCAGCTAGGGGCTTCTGGGACAGTTGCTGATTGACGGGCTTTGGGGGGATCTGCCACATATGCAGAGTGGGCTTCAAGCCCTGGGGAAAGCCCAGGAAGGTAGAAGAGGGCTGGGGAAGACAGATGGTGAAGTCCAAAGAAGAATCAAAACAATCAAAACAAGTGGGGCATTAGGGCCAAACCTCAGCAGAGCTCTGACATGCAAGTTCTCTAGTGTAAGAGCTTAGACTCTGGAGCTTAGACTTAGGGCTGCAGGCTGGATCTTGCTCTGGCCACTTCCTAGCTATGGGACTTGGGCAAGCTGTGTGTGTGTGTGTGTGTGTGTGTGTGTGTGTGTGTGTATGTGTGTGTCCATTCATCCAACTCGTCTGTCTTTGTTATTTTGGTCTTAAAACAAGAACATATCATATAGCCTCAGCTAGTTTTGAACTCACAGTCCTATCTCCAACTCCCTAGTGCTCGGATTTCAGGCATGCGCTACTGCACCCACTTTCCCTCCCTCTGTCCTTTCGTCCCTCCCTCCCTTCACCCATTCCTGTTTCTTTCTTCCTTCTTTTCTTTCTTTTGCGTATTTATTTGCTTATTGGATTTTTTTAGGGGTGTAAGTGAGACTTTGTGGAGCCCTGGCCATATCCTAATTTTTAGAACCTATCACGTGAGTGTGTGCCGAGTGGACTTGTGCTTTGTGGATATTAACCTTCAACAAAAAGTCAAAATAAACAGAAATAGAAATGGTGGCGCACGCCTCTAATACCAGCACTTGAGACGGGAGGAATGCTGCATGTTCAGGCCAGCCTAGGCTACACAGTGAGGTTTGGGCCAGCCTGGGCTACAGAGGGAGACTGTGCAGCAAGTATCAGTGCAGAGATGAAGAACCAGGAAGGAGTTCTCTAGACACAGAGGGCCACAGGCTGACCTGCATCAGGACGTGCCCATGAGTGACTGCTTAAGATTCTCATTTACTTTTCGTTGGAGAAGAAAAAAAAAATTCTTGCAGACCTGTGACTTGGTTAATCACACAAAACATCTGTGACTGCCTAAAAATATGTTTTGTACCGTTTTCTGGAGCACAATATTTATATAGTTTAGCAGTGTAATTAAATTGATGTTTGGTTAACTCTTGAAAACAGCTGGAGGCTCCCAAAGGCCAGATGAGATTTATAGGCGGCCCAGGCAATGGGCTGGAAGGGGGCTCTGGTGAGTCATTCCCACAGGCTCACGGTTGGAGCAGCTACAGAGATGATGCCAAATGGCTGAGGAAAACACCAGGCTGGAGGGCTGCTTGGCCGCCTCCAGGGTGGATGGACCAACGATGGTTATTTCCATTATTTTGCCTATAACCTTGTTTCCTAAGGAGAAAAAACTAGACGAATCTCACCTCAAAGCGCCTCTTTTGTCGATGTTTCTTTTCTGAGGAGGCTGAAGAAATGGACACTGGAGATGGTCACAGGCCTTCAGACGAGTTCTATGATAGAAGTTTGAGCTGGTGGTGTGAGGGCTGGTATGCTGGCCCTTGCTATCACCAGTAAAGTGGTTTTTAACTTAGTGGGGTGGCATAGCTTCTCAGCTGAGAGAGTTGTTCATCTGAACACTCGGTGGTCTGCAAAACCTGATTCGAGTCTGCTGTTGTGGGTACACTGAGGATGGGATCTCCACTGAAGCTTGGGACTCTCAAACAAGAGCCCAGAGAGGATGGGATTCAGGGGTGCTCTCTGGGAAGACTAAATAACCTAGAGTTAGGACAGAAGTCCAGGGAGAGTCACGTTTCTTTTGGCCACCACTTGCCTTTGAGATCTTACCTTTCGCTTGAGGAAAAGGGCCAAGTCACTGATGCCCGCCAGCTCCTCACCACTGAGTCACCTACTCATCCTTGTGTTCTGTGATTGTTATTGAGCACATACTACCTAATGTATCTGTCCTTTGCCGTGCCTAAGGGTATAGTAGTGGGCAAAAGGAACATTTCCCTCTCTCAGGGAACTTTCTCTGCGGCTCCTGGCTACACATGGTGGTGAGGGTTCATGAATAGCCTGGAGGTCAGTCCACTTCCGAGTCCAGGAGGGAATCAGGTCAGATTTTATGAAGGTTAGGGTCCTAGAAAAAACAGGGAGACAACCCAAGGTGGGGCAAATACGACAAAATTACAGGCAGAGGAGACAGAATGCAGAATCGTCTTGTGGTTCACGGCAAGGGATAAGTTCTGAGAACTAAGAAAAGGCCAGTGGGGCTGGAGAATAGAGACGTGGTGGCTAAGCATCACTGTCAGTTTAATAAGGTTGAGATCCCTGAGAGATTAGTGAAGAGCTGGGCGTGTCTGTGATGGTATTTCTGAGACAACAAGATCATAAGAGCTAACGAATAATCAATCCCTTTATTGATTCACAATATGGTAATATTATTAGGAGGCGGTGAGAGGTTGGTGGTGGGGTCACAGAGGGCATGTCCTGGGGAGTCACAGCTTGTGATGGCTCTTTCCTATATTCCCTCTCTGGTTGCATTCTGTTTGGTAAGGTGAAGATGCTCCTGTCACATTTCTTCCCCTTGCCCTGATGTTCTTCCCAAGCCCGTGGTGTCAAAGCTACTGTGGACCGAACCTAAAAAACCATAGGCCAAAATAAAACTTCCTCTCTTAAGAGTCTGTTGAGTATTTTGTCACTGTAACAGGAATGATTCTGGAGGTAACAGACGTAAGAAACAGAAGGCTGGGGAGGTGCCAGAGCATGGGCTCTCAGCGCGGGGAAATGACCAGCAGTTATCCTCTTGTGGTCCGGGCTAGGAAGCACCCTCGAAGCTCTGAACCTCACCCCGATTTTGTATTCTGGAGGAGACCATTGGAGTAAGGGGTAGATTGCTCCAACTTGGATCAAAGACCCTCAAAGCTGTAATCACCAGTCTGGCTTCAGCTTCTTTTGTTCTGCCTCCATCCCTGTGATCCTAGACTCTCCCAAGCCCTGGGGATCGGTGTCATGATGGAAAGGAGTCTGTGACTTCACTGCAGGGACAGTGCTAAAGGAGGCAACCTTGAGACTGTGCTCGCAGAAACCAAGGGCTGCATTTGGTACATGTTGTTTATATATTTTCAGGAAAATTCATACAACTTGAAGGCACCCGAGAAACAACCTACAGAACCAAGGATGAGTTTGGGGAGAACCGTTGCATGGCCCTTGTGATGAGCGATGAGAAATTCACTTGTAATTGGTCTGTCATAGGGTGGAGCATCCATGGGGTCAACCCTGAAATGGCTACCTCTCCCAGTGTGGTATGGGATGGTGTGCACTTTTGTAGTAGTGGCAGTTGCATGCTGGGATGGGTGGTAGGGAAACGAATCAAGGCCAAACCATTGGACAGTGCAGCATCTTTGGGAAGAATCTATGTGACACTGGGTGACATGCCTCATTGGTGAGGCTGATAAAAGAAGCATGTGTGAGACAGGATCACAAGTAGGCTTTGGTGACAGTTGTGCGGCCTTTGTTTTAGTAGGGAAGACACTCAACTGAGGTTCTGTTGATGCCTAGAAAGAACTTAGTGGTTCCAAGGAGAAATTGCAATTTACAAAAGACATATGGGTGTTATCCTTTGCAGTAATCTGGTTTGTCAGGGAAAATAGAAAACGGGATGGAGGTGTTGGCTTTCCATTTCTTACAACAGAAGGGAGTGAGTGTCATATCTGTGCTACAGAGTTCACCCCCAAACTGGAAACCCCTGGGAAGAATCAGACACTGAAAATGGGATGAAGTAGAAATGGCAGAAGACCCCTCAGGCTGACCTTCAGTACAAAGGAAGATAAAAGGCAGGCATGCTGCAGACAGAGGCCCTAATAATTGCTCAGCATAGGAAACTATCATAATCAGGAAATATTCAACATGTGAATTGCTTGAATTATAAAATCCCTCATGTTCGCTTTTAGAATGTTGTGGTATATGGGGGCAGATGGTACCAGCCGAAGTGTTATAAGAGCAGAAGAGTTAGCAGTAGAACTGCCCATCGCTATTGGAGACAAAGGCTCCACACTTGAGGAAAATCATTTCCTGATGGACTGGCTCATATGAGCCCTTAGAGACAATTGTTTATTGCTGGCTGAGGTGCTAGTGGCTATCAGAAATTAGAAAACAATAAAGGAAAGACAGACATTATGGAGAGGACTGGGCACGAGAGAGGCGGCTTTGGATGTCCTTCTCATCCAGCCAGATAGAACAATCTTTTCGGGAGATTGATTCAATAGGGACCTTGGGACTGGTATGAGGAGTGTGTAGTTTTGCTGACCCCAAGGTAGACTGTGAATTTATGGAACTCTGGAAGATCTGAATGATTTATGTCTGCATATAAATTAAGTAAAGATGATAAAGGATTCAGAAGGAGGAAGAAGAAGGGGAGGAGGAGCAAAGAGGGTTATAGATGAGTGTGGGTAGAACACAAAAGGGAAAGTCCAGGTTTCTTGGAAGAAAATGTGGCAAGATTTGTGATAAGTGGAATTCCTAGGGAGAAAAAAATGAACAGAATGCCACATTCTATGCCAGTGAGCTTTAAAAGGCTCTGTTTGTTTGTTTATTTGCTTGTTTATTTTCAAGACAAGATTACTCTGTGTAACAGCCCAGGCTGTCCTGGAATTCACTTTGTAGACCAGGCTAACTTTGAGCTCACAGAGATCCACCTGCTTCTGCCTCCCAAGTGCTGGAATGAAAGGCGTGCACCACCAGTGGCTGGCTCTGGAAGGTTTTAAATTCTGAAAGGCAGTTTTGAAAGGACTTAAAGGATAGGAGAGTACAAGTATACAAGATTCGCCCTAGAAGTAGGCAGCTTTCCCTGTAGAGCAGACTGTGTGTGCTTGTCCGCTGCAGAAACATATACCAGAGGTAAGATTGTTTGCCCAGCCCCCTCAGCAGGTGTGGCTGACAGAAAGTCGACAGAGTTCATGGAAAGAGGAGGGTGTGAAAGTGAACATTCTGGCACAATCATTGTCAGCTGTATTGTTATAATTCACCAGCTGTGGCAATTTGAAATCTGCACAAATTCGTTGATATTTTTCTCTTTAAAACGTGGGTCCTTCTTTTTTGGAACTTGAGGGGTGTCTTTGTCTTTGCCTTGAAAAGGAGGATGTAGCAGAAGGGAGTCTGCAGGACTTCCCAGGATTCTTCTATGTTCTCATAGATACAGACTCATCTCCAGGAGGGGAGAACTCATGGAGGGAACAGACTGATGTTCAGGGATGTCAAGACTACCAGCAAGAAGGCCTCAAAGACAGCCACAGGCTCTCAATTCTACACATACATAGAGTAGAATACCCTGGGAAAGGATGACATGGTGGTGTCCTTATTCCCAGGCTCATAAGCAAAGCAGATGATCATTGGAAAGATGCTGTTTTGAGATAGTTTATTATGTAATATCCCCAAACTGAAAGACCAAGGCTTTAGTTTCTTTTCCTATTTTCAGCTAAAAATGTTTTATGCAGTGTGTTTTGATGATGTTTCTGCCCCTCTCTAACTCTTCTTAGATCCCCCACCTCCCTGCCTGCCCTACTCTCTCTCTCTCTCTCTCTCTCTCTCTCTCTCTCTCTCTCTCTCTCTCTCTCTCTCTCTCTCTCCCTCGTCTCTCTTTTATGGAGTTCAGTTAGTGTTTCCTGCATGCATGTGTGTGTAGGGTTGCACACTGTAGCACAGACAACCTACCAGGGACCCTAACCCTAAACTGGACTTTCCTTAGCAGCCGTCAACTACCTGTGGCTTCTCACCTAGGAGCAGGACCTCATGAGCTCCCCAACTATTGGAGCTGTTGAAATGGTGACTAGATTGGCCATGTTCAGGTCTTGTGCAGCAACTACAGCTACTGAGCTCATGAGAAAAATTTCCCGTCACATACAGAAGGCATGGAGCTGTAACAATCCTCAGGGACCTCTGGCTCTTACAGTCTTTCCCTCCTCTCCTCTGCCATGTTCTCTGGGCCTTTGCAGGAGTAGTCAGGATATAGTGATTGATACAATCCTTGGGGATTGAGCTCTCCACTGTCATTTATTCTCTGTACTGTGATCATCTGTGTTTCTCTGTGTTAATCTCTTCCTATCGCAAAAAGAAGCTTCTGAGAGGAGGAGAGCGCTTCGCTCACCAACAGTGCCCATCCATGCGCTTGAGGCAGCGTTCCCTCTTTCAGGGCAGTTGGACAGGTGCTGTCAGAATGAGCAGGCTCCAGTGAGCTACCACCAGACAGGTTAGGTAGGCTGGAGAATTCCTTTGTGGCCAGCTAAAGGTGGAAGAATATTAAAGCTTGAATGGCTGGTTTTAGGAGGAAGTTATGAAGAGGAAGTTGAGGAAGCCCAATAAACATATACCATGATCTTACAACCACACTTTGTCCCCTCTGCCTTAGGTTGGTAGTTAATACACTTGCTTCCCATTTATGGATCTCCTCAATTCGGGGTTTACCTTTGTTCTAAATGCTTAGAGCATGCGCTTAAGATGTAAGGGAAAGAAGAAAAATTCTTTTGCAAGTCCTAATTCATTCTCCGTGGGTCTGCACTGGATGGTCCAGGTTTCTGTTGATGTGGCCTACAGGATCCTAGAGTTGTGAGTGAAGAACGCTCTCCCTCTCCTACCCTAGCTTCCAGGCTTGGAATCCCATCCTCAGAGTCCACTTTCACATCACTGTTACAGTGATTCCCACTCCCTTCTTCATTCGTGGTAGCTCCAAATTTCCATCCACACTACTGGTACCCACCCATCAGGATTTGTTGCTGGTATTTTGATATTCAAGGATATATAGGCAACAGAAACTAAGGAACATTTGATGATAATAGGAAACTCAAGTTCAAAGCTACTGGTATGGGAGAAGAGCATGTTTCAGAATCAGTGCAAGACCATGCCTGCTAGGCATATGCCCTATCACTTAACGGCATTCTTATTCCTAAGTGAGTTTATAGGCTTCGACTATAAGCTCAGTGGGCTTAGGGTTACACCTCTCACTAACACACAATCTGTCTCAGGACCAGAGCCTTCAGAAGTTTGTTTCTTGACACAGGAAGTAGTCTGTGTTTAAATACTTAAATTTCTCCCATCTTTATGAAACCCTTGTATGTAAATGGAAAGCATTGATCCATTCCCCATTTCCCTTGCAAATAAAACACGACTAGTTTTTGTTTTATTTAACCTAGAAAAAAAAGAGAACTGTATCTGCATTCAGACTCAAGATAACTGTGGATGTGTTCTCTGTCCATGAGTCACAAGCCCACTCGACTTGAGACAGGCCCTGGAAAGGGAAAATGCTAGGCTGCCATTGTCTCTATTCCTCATCTTCGGCACACTTATTCTTTAGGACCTGTACTGCAGTTCTTGATTGATGAGGACTGAGCCTGAAAGAGGAGTCACGAGCAAGGCTCAATTTCCTCCATCCACCCAGGGATAACTTTTAGCTCTGGGGGACAAGATGCAAGATCTTCATTGGCCCTCCGTTAAAGAGATGCCCCCAGAGAGCCCTCTAAAGTGGATTTATTTTGTTTTCTCGACAAGAGGATCATTCTGAAGGAATACCCCAGGGGACTTTATTTTTAATAGCATGGGAACCTGAATGTCCAATATTCATCTTTCTGAATGCAGAGTTTAGATACTGACTGTGCTGGCAAGTTTTATGTCAACGTGATACAAGTTGTAGTCATATGAGAGGAGGGAACTTTTTTTGATTGATTTTTGTTGAACTCTACATTTTTCTCTGCTCCCCTCCCTACCTCCCCCCTCCCCTTCAACCCTCTCCCTAGGTCCCCATGCTCCCAATTTACTCAGGAGATCTTGTCTTTTTTTTTTTTTTTTACTACCCATGCAGATTAGATTTATGTATGCCTCTCTTAGTGTCCTCATTGTTATCTAGGTTCTCTGGGATTGTGATTTGCGGGCTGATTTTCTTTGCTATATGTTTAAAAACCACTTATGTGTGAGTACATGTGATAATTGTCTTCCTGTGTCTGGGTTACCTTACTCAAAATGATGTTTTCTAGCTCCATCCATTTGCCTGCAAATTTCAAGATGTTGTTATTTTTTTCTGCTGTGCAGTACTCCATTGTGTAAATGTGCCACATTTTCCTTATCCAATCTTTGGTGGAGGAGCATTTAGGTTGTTTTCAGGTTCTGGCTATGACAAACAATGCTGCTATGAAAATAGTTGAGCACATGTCCTTGTGGCATGATTGAGCATCCTTTGGCTATATACCCAAAAGTGGTATTACTAGGTTTTGAGGAAGATTGTTTCCTAATTTTCTGAGAAATCACCACACTGACATCCAAAGAGGCTGTACCAGCTTGCATTCCCACCAGCAGTGCAGGAGTGTTCCCTTTACCCCACAACCTCTCCAGCATAAGTTGTCATCAGTGTTTTTGATCTTGGCCATTTTTACAGGTGTTTTGATTTGCATTTCTCTGATGACTAATGATGTTGAACATTTCCTTAAGTGTCTTTCAGTTATTTTAGATTTTTCTGTTTAGAGTTCTCTGTTTAGGTCTGTACTCCATTTTTTTTTTTTTTTTGAGAGGAGGGAACTTAAACTGAAAAACTGCCTTCATAAAATTGAGTTGTAGGTAAGCCTGGGGGTATTTTTTATGAGTGATTGATGTGCCCATTGTGGGTGGACTACTCCTAGGCTGGTTGTCTTGGGTCCTATAAGAAAGCAAGCTGAGTAAGTTGTAATGAGTAAACCAGGAAGCAGCATGCCTCCCAGGGCCTCTGCATCAGCTCTTGCCTCCAGAATCCTGCCCTGTTTGAATTCCTGCCTTGACTTTCCTTCCCTTGGACTGTGGTATGCAAACAAATTAAACCCTTTCCTCCCCAGGTAGCTTTGGTCATGGTGTTTCATTGCAGCAAAAATGACTACAGTCTTGGCTGAGACCATGTCTTACAATGTGACTGTGTGACTTCTCCCAGCAATAAAGACATGGGGTGTTGCGTTGTCTCTATCTATTCCTTTGAGTCTGGCTATCCAGTCTGGCTCCTGTGGCATCGCATGCCCTGCCTTGCTCTCTTTAGGACTCTGCCTCCACCAGGTCAGTGTGCCAGGCTAGCCTTTGGAAGGGTGGCAGAGTCAGTTTGTCAGAGACAGGTGATGGGGAAAGCCTTGTTAACCAATAATCTTTAAGAGGTGGAACCTAGTTTAGGCATGGCTTTCTGGGACCGGGAAATAAAAACCTGAGCACCACTCTTAAAGATTATTGGTTGACAAGGCTTTCCCCATCAGACAGGGACTTATCTTCGTTTTCTCTTCGTGAATGTGATGAAATACCCTAACAAAATAAACTTAAGTGAGAATGGGGTATTTCAGTTCAGAGTTCTGAGTTATAGCCCATCATTGCTGGGCATTCGCCCAAAGTTTGAGACAGCTGGTCACATTGCATCCATAGTCAAGAAACAGAGGGCAAAGGATGCACACATGATGACGGTGCTCAGCTCATCGTCCTTTCCACTAATGTAGCACCCAGTCCTTGACTGCTGCTGCTCATGCTGAGGATGCTCTTCCCATCTCAGTGAACCCAGTCTCTAACCGGCACACCTACAGGCTAACCTAATCCAGACATTTCCTCATCCAGGCTGCTTTCTACTGTGCCAAGTAGCTAATCATCGCATCCTTGTTGAGACCTATACATGAGAAACACAGCAAAACCAACTTGAAGACACATGGGCTAACCAATAAAGATGAAAAGAAAAATAGCCCTGGGAGCATAGCCTGAACTCCTGATTCATAGAATTGTGAGCTAGGTAACTTGTGATTGTTTTAGAGGAATATGTATATTCATCTTTTTTTTTTGTTACTGTGGCAAAACCCTAGAGTCGACCTAAATGTAAAACAAAAGCCGGTTAGTGGTGGTACACACCTTTAATCCCAGCACTCAGGAGACAGAGGCAGGTGGATCTCTGTGAGTCTGAGGCCAGCCTGGTCTATAAGAACTAGTTCTAGGATAGGCTCCAAAGCTACAGAGAAACCCTGTTTCAAAAAACAAAACAAAATAAAGCAAACAAACAAAAAACAGCAACAAAGAGAAGTAAAACAAAAGCTTTGGCTCATGGTTTTGGAGGTTTCAGCAGCCTGGGGTTGCTTGGCTCTCTTACCTTTGGGGCAGTGGTGAGGCTGCTTATCATGTCGGGAATGTATGATAGAGCAATGGTCTTCTCATCATGGCCAGGATGCAGGGAGGTGGAAGAGGCAAGAGCCCCAACAGTCCCTTCAAAGGCTTTCCCCCAGCGACCTCACTTTCTGCTACTCCTCTTAAAGGCTCTATCATTTCCCAACCATGCCATAGCCTAGAAACAATCCTCTAGCAAGTAGGTGTCAACAGGACCCTTAGCCAGACCATAGCACAGAGCTGTATATAAGTGATACAGCCATTTGGGCAGGAGCAATTTATTCCAGAGGCATAGTAGATGGGTGGTCGTGGCAGCCACACCAGGCTACTCGCAAACCTCTGTCACTAACCTGATTTCTTATAGGAGGCAATAAATAAATAAATAGCTCAAGAGAAAGAGGGAAGGAGGAAAGGAGCCCGTCTGCCTGCAGGTCTGTCTGAGCTAAGAGCCCACACCAGTGCCTTGCCTTGGCACTCCTCCCTCAACTGTATTTTCCTCCATTCTGACTCCCACCTTTTGCTTTTTTTTTTTTTTAATGGAAGCATCTGCTCCTCTGCTTTGGGTGCCTGTATTTCAAAGCTGATACGGTTGCACAAAAGGCAGACTCTAGAAGCGGAGAATTTGTGTGTCTTAGCTGCTCAGCTGGCTTCTGAGCCATTCAGGAAGCAGTAGAAACCTGCCTCCATGTTGCTCTAAATGGGAAATTAGCAAACACAATGCAAAGAAATTGCCCCGAATTGGAAGGATTAATGTAAGGATGCGAGATGGACGGGAGCAAAAACTGTAATCAGGGACAATGGCAGGTGATGAATGGAGGGAAATGAGAGCTCCTTGGGCGACACCCAGAACCGCTTCTATATTGCTGTTCCCTCCCCGCCATCCTCTCCTCCCGGCTCCTAAGCTGATTGTGTTTATCAAATACTTGTCACTGGCTGTCATGCACCCCATTCCCAGACATAGAATTGGCTGAACTCACGGAACCTTCAGATCCACATGCTTTGAACTTCACAGGCCTCTGATTTCAATACCGGGATGGTGCTGACTTGGTTGACTCCCAAAAGGCCTGCCATCATCTCTCAAGTTCATGGCTGTTAGCAGAGGCTGCTTGTTAAATCCCTGGCTGCTCAGAACCAAATAGTCACACAGAAGCTATATTATCTGCAATACTGTTTGGCCAATAGCTTAAGCGTATTTCTAGCTAGCTCATATATCCTAAACTAACCCATCTCCCTTAATCTGTGCATCACGACGAGGTCATGGCCTACCAGCAAGGTTCCAGGATCTGTCTCTTCTGGTGGCTACATGGCTTCTCTCTGACTCTGCCTACTCTCTCTCTATATCTCTTTCAGCCTGACTTTACGCTGTTATGCCATTGTCCAGAAGCAGCTTTATTCATTAACCAATAAAAGCAACATATATACCAAAGGACTTCCCATACCACCTATGTCTGCAGGGCATTCTTCTGTGAATGCAAGAACCAGGGTAATGAGATAGGCTGTTGTTTACCGGGGGGACATAATGTCAGTCCTAAAACGGGGGCGGGGTACAACCACAGTTACCACAGAGAGAAGTGAGCTTTGGACACCACGTAGGAAAAGAGGCCTCTTTTTGGTGAGTTTTGGTGTGTGTGTAGTCCTGAACGTCATGACTTTTCAAAGTTAGAATTAAACTCCTTAGAAGATAATTATGAATATGCTAACAGGAATTTAGAGGTGAGACCCAATACCGGAGTTTTATCTGAGTTGCCCTGGGATGAAATGAGGAACCACTGTGTATTCAATGAATTGATTAGGCTTTTGACCTGACTCAGATTGCTCTTCAGAGAAACGGACCAACTCTTGTCCTCACAGGTGTGCCCAAGTGTGGTCATTTTCTCCCCTCCATCTCAGCACCTGGAGCACATGGATATGACTATTAAAAGCTGCATGTCATGTTAGTTCACTTTCTTGCTTACCAGAAATAGTTAACAGGTTAAATTTGATATCTGTGTTTTGAGGTTGTGGGTTGATCACTTGTTCTTTTTTTCTTTGGGGGTATTAAAAGTATGATGTAGCTGCTGTTTTTATGCTCTTGATATATCCAAATGACAGTATTAATTAGTAGGACACTGGTCAGTTGAGTTATCCTTAAAAATAAAATATAGTGACTGGTTTTCCCATAAATTGTATACAGTTTTCCCTGGATTGAATTTGTCTTTTAATTTTGAGGCTATTATGGCATTTTTCCCATTGAAAAACTTTAAAATATGATGGATTGATCATTCATCAACTCTCCTCTCTTATTGATTGAGGTGATTTGGCACCATGTACTCCTGAGTACCCACAGCTGTCCTATGCGTGGGTTGAGAAAAGTTCCCTGGTCCTAGAGAAAGTTTTTAGAGAACTTGCAAGATGAAGATGCTTTGGGTGTGTGTGCGTGCATGCTCTCATTGTACTTGGGAGCTCTTCAGAATGATTGGCAGCAAACTGAAGAGCTTAGTTGAGGGAGCAATGGGGACAACAGTGAGCTATGCTACAAAAACGAAGAAATTTAGTTTCTTCTCTGCATACTATAAGCATATTTACATAGAGTATGCACAGACATAGCGATTATTTTTAAAGCTAACTTTGGAAAGACTATTTAGACCCATTTCACCTTTAAACCAGTGTAGGGCAGACTTTGCACGTGGATTCACTAGGCATATGGTGCCTAGTAACATCATTGTCTTGTCGCCCATGATGTAACTTGTGCAGGGAAACTTGAGATTTTATTTTTCTGTAGAAAGTAGCTCAAGACAGGTCAGGCTGGACCTGAAGATGGGCAGGTGATTGTTCTAAGGGGAACATCAACAAGGTTCCAGTGGTGAAGGGTTTGCAGGGCTGAGCAGGAGAGAAGCATTGCACTCTCTGTGGCTTTTCACCTTCCAGATCTGCTGGCTCATATACGTAGTCTTTTCCATCAACACTCCCTAAATCACCTAGCAAAGGAGCTAGCACAGCCCTTGTTACAAGTGAATTGAAGTACCAAAGGGAAAACTGAGGCTAAAAGTACAGCTGTCTATAGCTGTGGGAACAAACCTAGGTGAAGGTTGGTGGATATTATGATGCTGAGTTTCCTCCAAGTAGGACTTTCCAGGTCTGCCATCTATCTGTGTAGAAGGCAAGTTGAGGTGCACTGAGTATGATGATGAGTAATCCAGGGGTGACAGATTCTAGCTGTCTAGAGATAGTGGTCCCCAAATGGCATTGTCTGAGGACTTCAGTTTTTTATAGATGGAAAACAAAAGAGCAAAGAAGGAGTTGACAGGAAACTAGTTGTTGCAATTGCATTGTTAACAGCAAACTAGTTGTTGAAATTGCTTTGGTTAACAACAGACTAGTTGTTGCAATTGCATTAGTTAATAGCAAACTAGTTGTTGCAAATGTATTGATTAACAACAAACTATTTGTTGCAATTGCATTGGTTAACAACAGACTAGTTGTTGCAATTGCATTAGTTAATAGCAAACTAGTTGTTGCAATTGTATTGATTAACAACAAACTATTTGTTGCAATTGCATTGGTTAACAACAGACTAGTTGTTGCAATTGCATTAGTTAATAGCAAACTAATTGTTGTAACTGTATTGATTAACAACAAACTAGTTGTTGCAATTGCATTGGTGGATAAGACCAAATTAGGACACTGATGGGCAACCAGTTGTTAATGTTCAATTCAAGGGTAGAATTTAAGCAATAGGGAAGGCATTGTGTGTGTGTGTGTGTGTGTGTGTGTGTGTGTGTGTAAGGACAAAGACTTTGGGGACATCATTTCAACCTTGTTGCAGGTGACTTGAGAAAAATATTTTCTTAATTTATCTGTCACATTGCTGGTGGTAGGGATGGGGTTCTCACAAGACTGGATGACAGTAAAACTCAACACTATAGTGTTCCTGTCACCTCACATCCTACCCCCTTGTTCCAACTCAGACTTCAGATGTGGTCTTCTGGAAAAAGATGCTGAGTCAGAGTGAGGATGGGGAAGACTTCTTAGTAATGCGTGTCTAAAGGGAAAAGACAGGAAGAGGATTGGGTAGGCAAAGCTGTGAGATCCTGGAGAAGACCCCATGAAATCTGTACTGGCCAAGGCTGCCCACAAAAGCATCCTCACATTAGATGGAGGTTCTAGGACTTTCCTATACCATATCACTGCCGTCTCAAACATTGGCCAGCACTGCCCTGAGAAGAATATGACTTGTCTTGACAGTCATGGTAGATGCTGTGTAGCAACAGTGAGTGATTCTCAACAGGGCAGTGATACAATTTGCAGGGCCTCATGTAACAGGAAAACAAGGGTATTTTGTGCAAGAACTTAATGGTATGGTGATGGCAGCAGCGTTGAGAACCCAAGTGTGGGCTCTTTTGCTCATGGAGCCCAGGGTGACCATATGCAGCACTTGTCCATCACTGAAGGTAACCCTCCTGTCAGCTGACTATATGGCTGACATGGTGCAGCATGTCCTGTGTTGCATCTCACGTCTGTGGCATGTTGGGTCCTGTTCTCTGATATCTCAGGAGGTAGCTCATGCTATACTTAAGTGTCGCCACTAGTGTGGGGCTGTCAGACTACCAGGGGAACCTTTAGGCAACGCAGGACAGTTCTGAAGTCGGCTTTATTCAGGTCCTTAGGGGATCTCTTGTGATACTGACTTGCAGTTGTGTACAGATATATGATTTGCTCTGTCAAATGCATGATATCAGCTTTCCTTTTTCTCTGCTTCACTTCCTTCTTTTATCCAGTCTTCATAGGATTCCCCAAGTAAGCCATCTGCCTCAGGGATGCCCAGCATCTGAAGGATGCCCAACAATGAGAATGGATGCCACTGACTAAGAAGGCGGAGAGGATCCCCTTTGGAGCCTAAGCCTAAATAATGCCTTCATTTTTCCTAGCATGAATGTGTGTTGGTTTATTAATTAATCAGTAAACAATTCTTTTAGTTCCCTGGTCCATTTCACAAGAACATTAGTGATCTTTGCAAACATTATCAGCTTCTTAATTCTCTGGCCCATGATCAGTCAGAGGCATCAACTCTAGAGTGTTTTCCACAGAACCATGCATCTTCTTTGGGTTTGTTTGCCATTTAGGCCAGAGGCAAGGAGGGACCCTTGTTGAGAAAGTTTATGGCTTTTTGTCCGCTTCTGCTTCCCTCCCTCCCTTCCAAAAACTCAGTCCCAAAGAACACCTCCAGGAATGTCTCCCACAAACTAATCTTAATCCCTGGCTCTTCCTTATGTTGGACCCGGCATTACAGGTAAGATAACAATGTGTATTAGCAGCATACCACAACTGGTAGACTCTTGCTGCATAAAACACCTAGGTTTAAAGACCGGAGTTTTCTGTGCAATAGCCCCTGAGTGACAGCCTCACAAAGCATGCAAGTTTCAGAGTGATGCCAGCTCTCATTTTCCAGTGACTCCTCTGTTCAGCAGGTGAGAGCTTTGGTTTCCCTTTGCATTGGTATAGAGTAACACACATAGATTTTAACATAGTTTCATGGGTTTTGACAAATATATAGGCTTGTGTGAAGACCCTCCTCATGATAGGAAATATCCCCTCACTTCAGAACAATATTTTTGCTCTTTTATGCCCCGGGTAATCTTATATGCTCCCTTGGGGAAATCCTTGTTCTGATTTCCATCCCCACAGCTTTGCATGGCCTCTTCTATGATCATATATGAACAGAATCCTGCCACATGTACTCCAATGTTTCTGGCTTCTCTTGCTTAGCATGACTTCAAGATTCATCCAAGTTGCTGTGTGTATTTTTAGTTTTAGCTCCTTATGATTGAGGATTATTCCATTATTGGAAGCACTGTGCTTTTCCTTGTTTGCCTCTTAACCAAGTGAACATTAGATCAGGTGGTACTTTTGGACTTTCTTACTCTTTCCTATTAATTATCTCCAGTTCCAGGGAAAAAGAGGAAGAAGAAGAAGAAGAAGAAGAAGAAGAAGAAGAAGAAGAAGAAGAAGAAGAAGAAGAAGAAGAAGAAGAAGAAGAAGAAGAGAGTGACTTGAAGTAGCTGACTGAATGAAGTCTCACTGTCTATCCCAGAGGTTCAAGGAAACACCTCCATGGTGTTTGATATTCAAAACAAAGTCTGGAAGTTAAATTGAAGCTCATAAAGATTCTATGCCTGTTCCCCAAGGCATTGAGGTCTATTCCTTTTATTTAGATACTTCAAGCCATGTCTCTAAGGGACTTAAACTGTCCCTAAGAAGCTCACATATAGTCATAGGCCTTGTTGAGATTCCAGCTCAGGTATAGTGTCAGTAAGGTCACAATAGCAATCAGTAACTAGAACCTTATTTTCTTAAGCAGCAGCCAAGAAAAATGAAATTACACAGAGCAGGAGCCTGGGTCACCTGCCTTATAGTGATGAGAGTGACCGAATGCACTCTTTTATGCTAAGGGGAGTTTGATGTGGGAGGTCCTTTTGTCTATGTGTTGATTGTATTGATTAATGAATAAAGAAACTGCCTTGTCCTGTTGATAGGGCAGAACTTAGGTAGGTGGAGAAAACTGGACTGAATGCTGGGAGAAGGAAGGTGGAGAAAGAGATGCCATGGAGCCGCAGCCAGAGTCAGACATGTTGAAACTTTGCCGGTAAGCCACTGCCACATGGTGATACACAGATTAAAGGAGATGGGTTAAATTAAAATATAAGAGCTAGCTCATAAGAAGTTAGAGCTATTTTTCAGTCACAGTCCAGCTGGCCTTGGTGATCTTTGGGGGCAGTTTAGTCTCTGCAGATTCTTTAAAGATATTTTAAATTTGTTTTTTGACAGTTCTATATATGTATAAATGTATATTGAGCACATCCAGCCAGAATCCTACTCTTATCCCTCGTGGAGCCCCACACTAAATAATTTCCCCTCCCACCTTCTTGTTCTCTTCTTTTTCTTCTCTTTTTCTGGGAGGAGGGCACATCCAGTTAGTACTGCCTACATATGAATGAGTGTTGGGCCACTCACCCAAGCGTGGATAAGCTACCAGCAGCCACACTCCAGAAGAAAAATTACCTCCTCTCCTATAGTAGCTATCAATTACCAATAATCCCTTAGCTCATGGGACCCCATGAGTCGTCTCCTTTCCATGCTACAGTATTGACTGACTTGATGTGTGTTAATTAACCATAGCTTCTGTGAGTTTGTGAGTGGCATGGCCCTGTCATGTCCAGAAGATAGCTTTTTTTTTAACATTCTTCCCTAACCGGACTCTCTGATCATGGCGAACAATGAGGACTGATGAGAAGCCAAGGTCAATGGCAAGGGGTTCTGATCCTACTTCATGTTCCAGCTTGGTGGGAGCCTAGCCAGTTTGGATGTTCACCTTCCTAGACATGGACGGAGGGGGGAGGACCTTGGACTTTCCACAGGGCAGGGAACCATGACTGCTCTTTGGAAAAGAGAGGGAGGGGGAGAGGAGTGGGGGGAGGGGGAGAAGAGTGGGGGGAGGGGGAGGGAAATGGGAGGCTGGGAGGAGGCGGAAACTTTTTTTTCTTATTCAAAAAAATAAAAGAAAGAAAGAAAAAAAAAAGAAGTTAGAGCTAATAGGCCAGTGTTTTAAATAATATAGTTTCTGTGTGATTATTTTGGGTCTAAGCTAGATGAGTGGCCTGCCTGCAACAGGATTTTTAAAATGTTTTGGGCCTCCACAATGTGTCCCTTTCCTCGGATGAAGCAGTAGCCAGCCATTCCTCATGTGGAAGAAGGAAGTTTGAGTTTTCCAGGAAAATAATACTTCACCTTTCACTTTAAGCAGTTGCAAGAGATGAGCACATCCACCACATTCCCATAAATGCAACTGTTCACATGCCAAAGAGGGCACCAGCAAGTGGCAGTCAGGATCAGAAACATTAGCATCAAACTGTAGGAGACTGTCCACAAGCAGCAGTTCCTCCAACCCCAGACAAAGATTAGCATGAAAGGATTGACAAGATGATGATGAAGCAGGGGAGACATTTGGCTTTGTATCATATCCGTTGGCAGAGGGAGCTTCTCATCCTCTTATTTATTTTTTGGTGAGAGGTTAGCAAGGGACTATCTAGGCCTGTCCCTCAGACACTTTCACAGCCCCAGAGCTGCCCACTGGGCCCTACTGGGCAGGAGCTATGAGCTTGCCTGCAGGAGTTTGCTCTTGACATCTGTCTTCAGAAGATCCATGCAGCGGAGGGTAGATGCAAAATTGCGGAAAGATACTGCACAAAATAATAATGGGGAGGATATCGACACGGAAGGGGACGCTATTACTGTTGCTTTGTTAACTTCTCATGCTGTCAAATTCTGTCCTCAATATCTGTTATCATATTCATATATTAGTGTCTCTCTCAGCCTTGGCCAGAGGAGCTTATTTTGCAGTGGGTAGTGATGAATGTAGAGACACATAACTAATTGTGGGACTGATATATCTCAAGCAATCAGACATCCAGATAATAGTGGGGTTCATTCTCTGATAGAGGCACACAAAGAGGAATGGGAGTAAAGTGGACTGGATTTGCTAGGAACTTGCATAGCTCAGCATAGGTCTAAGAGGCTCTCATGAATGCGGCAAACCCTTCACTAAGCTCTGGGTCATGAGTAGAATTTAAATAAAGTAGGAGGAGCAAGAGTTGGATTAGCCTGTGGATCAAAAACTGACAGTTGAATTTTCTTACATGACTCACAGTTGTACAGTTGCCCCCCATTGTACTCTCAGGCTTCAGATTTGACTCAGCCAACTTCAGCTTGAAGCATAAATGACAGCTGGGTATGGCGAGGCAAGCTTGTAAGCTCTACTACTTGGCAGGCTATGGTGGGACGATTTTCTGTCTGGGGTATAGGGTGAGTTCAAGGGTAGCCTGAGCAACATGAGACTGTTTCATGACAAAAAGTAAGAACAGGACTTGGGGCATAGGTTAGCAGTAGAGTGATGCTTAGCACGTGGGAGGTTTTAGGGTCAATCCTTGATACCATGAGAAGAAAAGAAAAATTAAAAAGGAAAAAAGCAAAAGCCCCAAAACCAAACAAAAGGGATAAAAACAGTGAAGTATAGCAGTTATCTGTCTACTGGTTATCTAGTGTTTGTATTAGTTTTTAGATATTATAAACAATGTAGAGATGATTTAAAGGATAGGCAAAGTTGTGTACAGAAGGTTATCACAAATATCATATATGCTATTTTATATGCGATTGTGGAATTCATAGGGTCCCATAGTCACTCCTCTGTGAGTCTAGAGGGACCCCTGTATTTTATTGGGCCTTCTCAGTGTTTTCAGACATTTACACTATTCACTGAAATTTTAAGATGCTAGGATGCCTGAACCCTTGGTGCAGCCAGGCGGGGGCAAGAGGAGAGCCTTGTCCTGCTTCAACTTGATATGCCAGGCTTTGTTGACTCCCATGGGAGGCTTTCCTCTTTCTGAGGAGTGGATGGGGGTGGTAGAAAAGAGGTGGGGGGAGGGAACAGGAGGAGAGGAGGAAGGGAAAACTGTGGTTGATATGTAAAATAAATGAAAAAAAAACCTTTCCAGTTTCAATTCCATTTATAGAAAAATTGGGAAGCCTGGTAATTCCCCGACCACAGGTGCCCTTTTGGGAAGGGTGTGTATTGTCTGGTTCTTTCTTGTCTCCTGTAGGGCATGCTCTTAAATAGTGATTGATGGGAGAGGGCCCAGCTCATTGTGGGTGGGGCCACCCCTGGACTGATAGTCTTAGATTTTATACGACAGTAGGCTGAGCAAGCCATGAAGGAGCAAGCCGGTAAGCCATTCCCCTCCATGGCCACTGCATCAGCTCCCGCCTTCAAGTTCCTGCCCTGTTTGAGTTCCTGCCCTCACTTCCTTCATTGATGATGATCTGTGACAAGAAAGAGTAAGTAAAATAAACTTACCCTCTCAAGTTTTTTTGATCGTGGTGTTTTGTCACAGCAATAATAACCCCTGCTAAGACAGAAATTGGTAAGATCCTAGGGTATTTCTGTGAGAGACCTGAGCATGTTGTTTTGGGGAGAACTGGAAGGACTTTGGAATTTGGGTTGGAAAAGCCGTTGAATATTCAGAGTTGAATGACTTCAGAAGATAAATCTGAGAGCAGTGCAGACAATGGAGGCCTGGCTTGTGAAGTTTCAGAAGGAAGCAGTTTTTCTACTGGGATAGTTGTATAATATTTTGCGTTCAGAATCTGTGGTTTCTAGTCAGCTAGAGCTGAAGAATCGGCTGTGATTAACAAGAGATAGAGCCACCAAAATAAAACTTGTGCTTTGCTGGGGCAATGGGTGCTGGTGAGCTGGGGTTGGAGAATCTCTGTGATTAAGATGAGACCTGTATCATCGAGGAAGACTCTGCTGGGAAGTGTTTCCTCAGGGTTAGCACCCAGAAGGTGCCAGAGGTAGCCAAGGTTGTGCCTCCTGCTGGCAGCCAAGCTTGGTAGTGTAAAAACCAGGTGGTACTGGTTTTGAAGGCAGGAAGGGGTCACGGGGAGCGGCTGAGGCTTGGTACTGTGTGGCAGGGCTGGAGTCTCTGAGTTGAGTTCAGGTGAGGCTATTAGTGAGCGTGCAGCCCTGTTGCAGGAGAAGAGTCCAGCGTTTTGGAGTAGCCAGGACCGTGGGACCAATGCCTAGAAGAGCAACACCTGTGGGCTGGAGCCGGTCTGAGCCTCGGAGACCAGCTGTATGGGCTGAAGAGGGTGGAGCCAGAGATGCTACCCAAGCCCCTGGGATGGGCCAATAAAATTATGAGTGAATCTTAGACATTGGACACTGAGTTATTTACACTGTTAAAATTTGGTTTTGCTTTGCTTTGGTTATGACTGTGTCCTGCTTCTTCCCTCTTGGAATAAGAAAGAATTTCATTTGTTTTTGAATTTACAGGAGCCCACAGTTAAGAGACTGAACTTCTAACGTGTCTGAAATTTTAGGCAGTGGGACTTTTAAAGTTTGTAATATGTTTTATGTTGAAATATTATTATTGATATTAAAATTAACGTGAGAGATTGGGAACAACAGAAACAAAAAGTTTACGTTTTAATAAGTAGTGTGTTTGTACGTCAAGTTGTGGGGGGTCAACAATATTGGCTGTTTTTTATGTCAACTTTACACAAGCTAAGCCATCTGAGAGGAGTGTGACCTAATTGAGAAAATGGCTCTGTAAGATCTGATTATAGATAAACCTGTGAGGCACTGTCTTGATTAGTGACTGATGCGGGAAGGTCCCATCTCTTTGTGGGTGGGACCACCCCTGGCCTGGTGGTCCTGGACTTTTTAAGAAAGGTGACTGATCAAGCCATGAGAAGCAACTCCTGCATGGCCTCTGCATCAGCTCCTGCCTCCAAGTTCCTGTCTTGGCTGCCTTTAGTGATGGACTGTGATATGAAAGAGTAGGGAAAATAAATCCTCTCCTTCCAGTGTTGGGAGGTCATGGCTTTTATAACAGCAATAGAAACCCTAAGACACCTAGATAGCTTGCCTACTGTGGCCTTGTGTCTATAGAGGGCCATTAAATACTCAAGTGGCTGATAGACCCTAAAAGATGGCAGGCTCCTAAGTCTCACTCTAACCCTGTTCTGGTCTTTCAGAAGACGGTCCTGTAGAAAGATACACTAATCTTCTGTATAGTTGATACTGTAATGCTTCTACCCAGTGCTTTACAGATCCATGGGTCCTTCTCCATCTTGCCTGTGCATTGTGGGGTGTTGGTAAGAAAGGGAGAAAGAGAAATGGAGAGAAGCAATTTTAAGGAACTGGCTTATGCAGCTGTGTAAAGTCTAACCAAGACAAAAGACTGGAAATTCAGGCAGGAGTTGAGGTTATCTTCATGAACCCAAATCTCAGAGAACAAGACATTGGGCTGGAACTTCAGATAGGACTTCTGCTCCGTGGGAAACTTCAGTGTATGCTCAAGGCATTCAGCTTATTGGACTAGGCCCTCTCCTTCGTGAAGGAAAATTTCTTCTACTTAGAATCTATTTCTCCAAAGGTTAATGATATCTAAAATATGCTTCCAGAGCAAATAGCATCTAGATTAGTGTTTTAATAAACAACTGGGCACTACAGTCCAGTGGTGTTGATGCTTAGCATTATCCTTTACCATTGGGGACTCTCAAAAATGTGGAACTGGAACCAGATATGAGCCAGCCATTTTGGGAATTTTACCCATCTTTTTTGTTATTGGGTTTCAGTTCGATCCTGTTGTGATCTGAGAGAAGATGTGTGATTTATATTTTCTTAAATGTGTCAAGATATTTTTTATAGCCCCAAATGTGATCTACGTCCCATGTGAGCTAGAGAATATGTATTCTGTTCTTGTTGGATGAACTACTCTACAGATGCCAATTGCAGCCTGCTGATTGATGGTGCTGTTGAGTTCAATTATGTCCCTACTGATTTTCTGCCGGCTGGATCTGGGCACTTCTGCAAAGAGGAGTGTCGACTTCTCCAGTGACACAGTGGATTCTTCTGTTTTTCCTTGCAGTTCTGCCTCATGTTGTGATAGCCTATTGTTAGGCACACACATGTTAAGGATTATTATATATTCTTGGCTCATCGACTTCTTTATCATTATTCAACGTTTCTCGTAACTTTTATAATTTTCTTTTCACTAAAGTCTGCTTTCTTTGAAATTAATATAGTTATTCCATCTTTCTTTTAATCAGTGTTAGCATGATAATGTTCTCAATTTATATACTTATAAATACAGATAGTTATATACTTACACCTGGAGTGGGATTTTTGTAGACAGCATGCAGATGGGTCTTTATTTTTGATCCATTTTATCCAATTTTGTCCTTTAATTAACATACTTAGATCACATGGACATTCAAGGTAACTATCAACAGAATTAGATTAGAGTCTACCATGTTTGCATTCTATTAGTCTAATTTTGAATTTTACATCAAATGGAAATTTTCTAAAGATATTTGAAGAACATTTTAATTAATACAAAATATGTATTTATGGAGTACAGTGGGTATTTCAGTGTATGGATACAATGCACAGTGATCAGGGTAATTAGCATATTTATTACTTCAATCATTGATTACTTCTTTTTGGGAAGACCCTAAAATTCTCTCTATAAGCTATTTTGAAACATACCATTTATTGTCAAGCCATAGTCACAGTTATCCCACCATGCTATAGGACATTGGACGTTATTTCGGTTACACTCTGTACCCATTAACTATTCCTTCTCCAAATTCTATCTTCACTTCCCAGGCCCAGATAAGCACTGTCATACTGTATAAAATGTTTTGTGTTTAGTATCTTTTTCTCATCCTGGTATTTTTTAGAGTCCTGTGTTATCGTATGCTTTATTGATTAGTTTTTTTATACTGATGGCTATTATTTAATTGTGTGCTCAAGTATATCACTCTTTACCCTTCTGTTGAAGAGTGTTAGTTATTTCCGGATTTGACCTACTGTGAGGCAATGTACTCTGCACAGCCTGCTGCTTGTCTTTGATGAACACGGTGTGCTAGCTAATTGGATGAGAGCCATTTTGGAAGAGGGAACATCAACTGAGAAAGTGCCCCCACTAGACTGGCCTGTGGACAAAGCCCTGGTGCATGTTATGGACTGGTGATTAATGGGGGAGGACCCAGCTCACCATTGGCAACACTACCCCTTGGTTGGTGATCCTGGATACCATAAGGAAGCAGGCTGAGCAAGCCACTGGGAGAAGGGCAGTAAGCAGTATTCCTCTGTGGCCTCCGTACCATCTGCCTCCCAGGTTCTTGCCGTGCTTGTGTTCCTGCCCTGATTTCCTTGCTGATGAACTGTGATGTGGAAGTATAAGGGAAATATACTTCCTTCCAAAGTTATTTATGGTTTATGATGCTTTATCACAGCGATAGGCACGCTAACTAAGAGTACTATTTTTTTCTGTAGGAGCAGACTTGCTGGGTCCAAGTGACAGTTACTCCTCATGATACACCATTTTATATTTCTAAATTTACCCACTTGCTAACACGGGTTTGCAGCCCCTCCACCGGTGCCTGTGGCACTTTTGTGGTCATTTTGTGGACATGTGCAGAGGGGTGGAAATTGGAGTTCCTTAAAATTCCTCAGCTGCGGTTGATCAAGGCGGCCCTTTGTCACGCTCCAGCACTTGAATTGTAAGCAGGGTCCCTTCCAGTGCGGTTCCTGTCACCTGGGCCATTTTCTGATGACTCTGCAGTTTAGAAGGTCCCCACATGCAGTTTCTATTAAGACCCCGAGTGGTGTTTCCACCAGCAAGAAGGCTGGGATATTACTGCAGAGAAAATGTATGTTAAGCTAGATAAGTTATGTCCAGGCATGAATTGCAAAAACATATACGAGACAGTTATTTATGACTGGTTGACCAAAATATTACTGCTAGAAGCTAGAAGGAACCAAAGCCCATGCTTCCCGAAGGAACAATGGTTCAGTATTTTCAAATTCATTATCCAAAGTGACTTTACAGAACACAAGCACTATGAATAATAAGAATCAACTATAAATTCAGCAGTTTGCTCAGGCCGTTGTCCTATCCCAGGAGCTCTTAAATTTGCCTTTATTTTTAAGCCATACCCACATCGAGGAAATCATCATTGCTGGTAGCTGGGCGCCTTGGAACTTCTCGTGTGGCCGTAAACCACAACTGACACTCGTTACCACTGATGAAAATGCACAGACAGGATAGGGTATTAATAGCCAGGAATCTAAATGTGTATACTGCTGTCACTCAGCAAATATCAGTTTTTCTTGATTGTGCTCTCGCCTGTCTCTGTATATTCTGTTTCGCTCTATGTATGATCCATGCTTATAAAACACCACCAGCTGGACAGCACTCTCTTTCCTGGAGTATAAATGGCAGGGACTACCACCAAGTCGGAACTCATTCACAGGCTAGGCTTGGGAGGAAAAAAAGCTAAGTGAGAGGTTGGGAAAGAGAAAGAGGATTATTTAGCAAGCACACATGAATTTCTCATCACCTGTGATCTTGAGCAAAGGCGAGGAGAAAGCTCTGCAGGACTGAGAAACTCACACAGGGAAACAAATACGGGGATTGATTGTCAGGTGCAAATGACAGCCCTTGGGCATCCATAACTCAGCATCTCCTGCATACAGATACAGCAGGGCCAGTTTCCACGGTCATCTGCACAGCCTTAGCCACGGAAACAGCTTCCAGTCTCTTCAGATTTTTTGATTGTTGCAATGACTATAACCACTCAAGTTGAGCAGTGAGTTTTTAAGAGCCACCTCCCATTCACGGCGATGTGCCAGCACTCTCCATGTTTCCTGACCTTCAAATGTCTCTTGAAACGATCTGAGTATTTGCCAAATATCTCTAATGTAGGCAGATTTTTCTTTGGGCTGCCAGCTCACGAATAATGACATGGAGGCTTATTATTAATTATGAAAGCTCAGCCTTAGCTTAGGCTTGTTCCTAACTAGCTCTGATAAATTAACCCATACCTTTTCATCTACATTCTTCTGTGTGTCTCTGTACTCCACATCCTGCTTCCTCTTTGCCTGGCTGGTGATGACACCTTTCTTCTTCTCAGAGTCCTCTCTCTGCCTAGAAGTCACACCAATACTTACTGCCTGCCACTCCGCTTTTATGATACCAATCACAGCAATATATCTTCACACAGTGTACAAATAACCCACCACACCCCAAGCTTTAGTTCTCAGTCTAGAATTGGAGATGGCCAAAGCAGAAGGTCTGTAATGCCCAGTGATTCTCAAAGCAAAGAACCTGGGCCAGCACATCTTAGCAGCTCCTGGGACCACTCCAATCAGGTCAGATGACATACAGGATGCTCAGTGAAATTCGGCTGCACATGAGCAAGGATTTTTCAGTATAAGAATATCCTATGGAATGTTTATAACTAAATATAGACTGCTAAAAAATTTACCTGTTCAGATGAAATTAAAACTTTCTATATGTTTAGAAATATGATAACAATATAACATACAGGGATACAGAATCAGAGCCCCTTGAGATGGTGTTTAAGAAAAACTGTTGGTTTTTCTTAAATTTTGCTTTAATTAATTTACTTTTATGTGTATGGGGGTTTTTCCTGCATGTATGCACACCGTGTTTGTGCATGGTGTCTGGAGAAGTCTGGAGAGGGCATTGAATCCTCTGGAACTACAGATACAGACAGTTGTGGATCACCATGTGGGTTCTGGGAACTGAAACTAAGTCCTTTGCAAGAGAAGCCAGTGCTCTTAATGGGAAGCTCAGCTGCATTTCAACAAGACTTCTAGGTGATTCTGATACATGCTAAGGTTTCAGACCTGAAATTCTGTATTTATCTTCATACCTTGTCTAATATAAAAAAGAGTTAATTATGTTGTGGTCTCATCTAGAGATGTTGTGATTGAATTAAAAAAAATAAAATGACATTTGTAAAACTATTAAAAGAAACTCAAGTCAAAACCAAATAACTCAATATAAATTTCATTTCTAATTCATGTTTGGCAGATCCCCAATTATGGAATCTTAAGAATTGTCCTTTGTTATGGATACAAATGAGTGAGTGCCCTGGTTTGTAGCGACTCTGCATGCCTTTTCAGCTCACTGCTGCCATCAGGGACTTCAGCCCACATACATGATGAGGCCCTCTGTTGGCGACTCAGGGTGAGATTGATTTCGGTCTTTACCATGGCTATACATACGGCAGTGTCTATTGATTTCTTTTAGCTGTAAGAGTCTGCCCAAGTCTTCTGCCAAATGGATAAAGTGATAGTTAAATGATCTGCCCCAGACCATTCTTTGTAGCAGGATGCCTCCTTCTGAAAAATTTTAAAATGATGAGATTATAATATGATTACATTTCTCCCTTTCTTTTCCTCCCTCCGGATCTCCTCATATACCTCTCCTTGCCCTTTTGCAAATTTACGACTTCTTTTTTTTATTAATTGTTATTGCATGCATATATTTGTATGTATACACACAAGAGCATGCAGGCATGCAAGCACACACACACATTCCTACACATACACTGCTCAGTCTATATAATGCTGACTGCACATATCTTTTCTGGGCTGACCATCTGGAACTGTTTGACCAGTTGGTGTACTCTTTCTCCTATTATTTCTTCCACTCTCAGCATTCCTTAGTCACTGGTGGTTCTTTGTGTAGGACTGAGGCCTCAAGGTCTTTCCCCTATTGATGTTGTCCTCGTTTTACTCCTGTTTGGGCATTCACGTTGGTGAGATTTTATAGCTATAGCTTCTGGCATTCCTGGAAGACTCAATTTTACAACAAGCTCTCATCTTCTTTATCTTACAATCTTACCCCCTTTCCACAATGTTCCCCAAGCCTCATGTATGAGAATGTTTTGTAGATGGATCCGATGAACCTGGGGTCCATCACTGCATTTTGATTGGCTATGGTTTTCTGTAGTAGTCTATATCTGTCGCAAAGAGAAGTTTCCTTGATGGGGGGTGAAGGATACATTTATCTTCGTGCACAAGGATAAATGTTTAGGTTATTGTTAGGGATAATGCTGGTTTAATCAAGCAGTGGTTGTGGGTTCTCATCCAATATCCATGATCTCACTAGCACTGAGTATGCAGGATCAGATATGGTTTTCCTCTGCTGAGAGGGTTTTAGGTCCAGTGAGAGAGTGGTGGATTACTGCGAGATGTGTGTGCCACTCCTGTACCCTTAGGGTGACTGTACTATGCTGGCCATTGGTGTGATTCATAAGAGTCATAGCTAGGTAGGGCTCTCGGTCGCCTCCCTCTTTGAAAGCTTGCATGGCATCTTCTGGTACCGCAAAAGCTAGTCCTTAAGAAAGAGACATTCATGTCAGTTCCATCGCAGGGGTATCTGGGATCTTTTTCTACAGTGCATCATGTATTTAGCAATAGGAACTTACTTTGACCTCTGCTGGGCAACTGAGGGCAATAGCAATAGGCTGCATGTTTGGGAGTTTCTTGGACAGCCTTGGCAAACAACTCAAATGAAGACTTCTCATGTCTGGTATTTGGGTTTTTGTTAGGTGGCCTTTAGCTTGGGAAGGGAGCATTATCAGCCTAGATGAGAAAGGTTCATTAAAATTACATATGTATATTTATATACAGAATTGTATCTATTATAGTTTTTTAAAGGTAAATAGTTAATAGCATGATTCCTTATGGTTTTTCATCCTCAATATAATCTTATCCCCTGTTCTTCTCCTATATTTGCCCTCCCTCCCATCCCCTAAAGAACCCCCCTCCATCATTTCCCTGATCGGATCACGTGCACCCTTTTTTCTCCTCTCTTTTGCTTTCCAACTCCTGTATCCTGGAAGTGGCCCAGCTTTCCTTCCCTGGTTATTCCAGCCTGTGTACTCACAGCTGAAGATCCAGCACTAGGAGCTTCCAGTGAGAGAAAATGTCTTTTCTTTCTGGGTCTTGGTTATCTCACTCAGTATGTACTTTTCTAGTTCCATCTATTTACCTGAAAAATTCATGATTTCATTTTTTGTTACAGCTGAATAGCATTCCATAGTGTATGTGTACCATATTTTCATTATCCAGTCATTGATTGAAGGGCACTGAGGTGGCTTGCAGTTCCTAGCCACTGTGAATAGAGCAGCAGCAAACATGGCTGAACAAGTGTCTGTGGAGTAGGACGTCGAGTCCTTTGGACATAGGCTATGGAGTGGTATAACTGTGTCATACGGTAGATTTATTTTTCGCCTTCTGAGAATTCTCCACACTTACGGCCATGGCTGCACCATTTTGCCATCCCAACAACAGTGAATGAGGGTTTCCTTTCCCTGCATGCACTCCGGCATTTGCTGTCGGTTGTTTGACTTGGCTGTTCCATTGGGATGAGATGAAATATTAGTGTTGTTTTGATTCTTCATTTCTCTAATTTCTATGGACAATTAACACATTTTCGTCATATTTCCTAGCCATTTTTTTTCTATTCTGTTGAGCATTCTCTGTTCAGGTTCCATGCCCATTTTTTGAATGGGTCATATTTTTGTCTCTTTGTTTTTTGAGTTTTTTTCTTCTTCCTTGGTTTCTCTCCATTGTATTTTTTTTTATTGAAAATTTCCACCTCCTCCCACTTCCCTCCTCCCCACCTTCCCGTCCCCTCCCTCTCCAGTCCAAGGAGCAGTCAGGGTTCCCTACCCTATGGGAAGTCCAATGTCTCCCCCAGGTCCAGGAAGGTGAGCATCCAAACAGATTAGGTTCCCACAAAGCCCGTCCATGCAGTAGAATCAAAACCCAGCGCCATTGTCCTTGGCTTCTCAGTCAGCCTCCACCATCAGCCACATTCAGAGAGTCCAGTTTGATCACATGCTCCATGAGTTCTTTGTATATTCTGGAAACGAATCCTGTGGCAGGCGTATAGCTGGACAAGGGCCCTCTCATTCCGTGCACTTCCTCTTTGCTTGGTTGATTGTTTCTTTAGCTGTGCAGAAACTTTTTGGGTTTTTGAAGTCCCACCTGTCAATTGTTGGCCTTAATTCTTGGACAAATGGAGTCCGGTTGGGAAAGTCCTTTCCTATACCCGCATCGGATAGAGTACTGCCTATGCCTTCCCCACCAGTTTCAGCTTGAACTTGTAGGTCTTTGATTCCTTTGGAGCTAGTTTTTGTGCAAGATGATAGATACAGGTCTAATTTCATTACTCAGCATGCAAACATCCAGTTTGCCCCCATAATTAATTGAAGATGATTTCTTTTCTACAGTTTATATTTTTGGCATCTTTTTCAAATATCAAGTGGCTAAATTTATGAGTACTCATGTATTCATGGGTCTTCAATTTCATTCCATTAGTCTACATGTTTGTTTCTGTGCCTGTACCATATTGCTTTTATTACTATGGTTCTGTAATGTATATTTTTAAAAAAGAATTTCCCTCTTTTATTGAAAATAGACTTCTCTCATTCTCATAGACTATATCATGATTACAGTTTTTCCTCCCCCTACTCCTCCCAATCCCTCCCCTCCTCCTCTCCCATCCAGAACCACTCTCATTAGAAAAGAGCAGGCTTCTAATCTCCTTGGGTTATAGTGTTCCTCCTAGCACTTTCTGTAGGACTGGATTTGTAGATAAATATTGCTTAAATCTGGTCTTATCATAGAATGTCTTATTTTAACCATGTATGGTGATTGAAAGATTTGCTGGGTATAACAATCTGGGTTGACATCTGTGGTCTCCTCAGAGTCTATAGCACATCTGTTCAGGCCCTTCTGGCTTTTCCAGCATCCATTGAGAAGTCATGTGTACTTCTAATAGTTCTGCCTTCATATGTTACTTGAAGCGCTCTTTTCCCCTTGCATCTTTTAACATTGTTTCTTTGTTCTGTATATTTGGTGTTTTGATTATTATGTGTTGCAGGAACTTCCTTTTCAGGCCCAACCTATTTGGTGTTCTGTGTGGTTCTTGTGTCTTTATAGGCATCTCCATCTTTAGGTTAGGAAATTTATTCAATGATTTTGCTGCAAGTATTTACTGGGCCTTTGATCTGGATTTCTTCTCCTTCTTCTA
Organism: Alexandromys fortis; assembly: GCF_014885135.2. Lineage (NCBI taxonomy): Eukaryota > Metazoa > Chordata > Mammalia > Rodentia > Cricetidae > Alexandromys > Alexandromys fortis. The sequence goes on from NW_026067989.1 coordinate 2,141,490, forward strand.
TTGCTATTATTCTTATATTTGATCTTAACACAGTGTCCCAGATTTGCGGGATGGGTTGTGTCAGGAGATTTTTAGATTTAACATCTTATTTGAGCAATATATCCCTTTCTTCTATTTTACCCTCAGTGTCTGAGATTCTCTCTTCTATCTCTTGAATTCTGTTGGTGAAGCTTGTAGTTCCTGTTTGCACTTCTAAATTTTTATTTCCAGAATTCCCTCAGTTTGGGTTTTCTTTATTGATTCTATTTCCATTTTCTAGTCTTAAACAGTTTTCTTTATTCCTTCCCATTGTTTGTTTGTATTTTCCTGGATTGCTTTAAGGGATTTATACATTTCCTTTTTAAGGACCTGTATTTCTTCATAAGACTGTTTTAAGGTCCTTTTCTTCTGCTTCAGCAATTTTGGAATGTTCAGGGCCTGCTGTAGTAGGGTTGTTGGGCTCTGGTTCCCTGGCCGGAATCTGTAATATATCTTCAGATCTGGAATTATGATCCCTCAAGCATTATTTTTTTGCTCAGAATTGTTTTGGCTATCTAGGGTCTTTTGTAGTTCCCTATGCATTTTAGAATATATATTCAGCATAGAGTGAGATGGGGATATTGGTTTGTATTGCATTGGATCTGTAAATAACTTTTGGTAAATTTTGGGATGTTAATCCAACCAAACTATGAACATGGGGTATCTTTTCACTTTCTAGTGTCTCTATCTCTTTCTTTAGAGATTTGAAGTTTTCATTGGACATGTCCTTCATTTCCTTGCTTACATTTCTTTCTAGATATTTTATTTTCTTTGAGGCTCTTGTGAATGCGAATATGTCCACGATCATCTTCTCTATATATTTGTTGGTGCTATGTAGAGAAACTATCGATTTGTGCCAGTTGAATATGTTTCCAGCAAGCATGTAGAATTTAACACCTGATGCAACAATATTAAGAGGGTGGAAATTTGATATGTGATTAGTTCAAGACTTTTGGCCTCATGAGAAGATTAATGCTAAAAACAAATGGAGTTGATGCTCTACTTTGCTGCTTTTGTCTTGCCTTTGTGGCCTCTTCCCCTATGTTATGATAGAGTTGTCATCAGAGGCTGTGTGAGAAGTACACTTATTTTCTTTGTTAATGACCCAGTCTCTGGAGCTCCACGATCATATCTCAAAATGGATTAAAGCAGCCTCATTCTCCAAGAATTCAAGAGTTCTTCAGGACAACCCTGTGGGTTCAGGACGTTTCCCCTCATGATGAAGCCATAAGCCTAGACTTGTCAAAGGCTTATACTTTTTCTACTGCCTTACAACTAGCCATGGAAGGGCTAAGCCTTGAAGTCTTCTGTTTGGCCAACTCCACAACAGTGCTGACCACAGTACCAGTTGATTTGCCGTTGCCAGAAGGGTCTATGAAAATCAGTTCTTCACTGAAGCCTTGTGACAAACTGAAGGAGCATCAGGAACAATGAAAGGTTGTCCTACTGGGCAAGCGTGTTATTCTCTCACACACTCATTTCAGCATATTAGAAATCCAAGCGTATGCAATAAGACAAGAAAGGAAAATCAGAAGGATCCAGACTGGAAGAAAGAAACCAAACTACCTTTGACCATGGATAAGTGATTATCTATATTCAGTAAAAGATATCAAGAAAAACACACTGGATGGATACTATAGCAAGGTTGAAGGAGACATGGTTCGAACCCCTGCTTATATAGTTGCAATAATCAAGGAAAATGTAAAATTAAGCACATATTATCATTAATATATTAATAACTTCTTAAATGAAATACTTAGTCTTAAAAATTATGGAATTTATTTGGAAAACACTGGGTTTTCTATTTTGCATTGATATCATGTTAAAAAGAAAAGATAAAGACGTTGCCCTTAAAATGAGACTAGAACATGGAAGACAAGGGGAAGCAGTAATGCAGAAACGCACAGTTTACGCAGATGTTGTGGAAAGATGAGCTTTCCGGAGCTGGTCACCTCTCCTCAGTACCCACACCCCCTGCCTCTTCCAGAGCATGTGTGATGCAGTAAGAAACAATGCCATCCATAGGTTTGTCCGCCTTCAGTGCACCAGCAGATAGACCTAACACTGAGGCCAACTGTAATACATTTTGTCTTCTCTACATAAAGTCACTTCATGTGTTTACTGTACACATGTGTTGTTTGGGGTAGATTGTAATACATGTGATTATTTGCAGTGAAATGACCTCATAAATAGTGAAATGACCTAAGACAAAGGAGAGGAAAATGGATTTTTTTAAAAAACAAACAAGTGGTGCTGGAACTACAGGACAAACCCATATTAAAAAATTATCTAGGAAACCCTCATGCAGGAAATTTGTTTGTTTTTCTGATTAGAATGAGTTGCAGACATGATACCTGTTGTAGACTGAATGCCTGTTCCCTCCCCAGAATTTATGGTTTTGAATCCTAGTCCTTGTGTGACGGTATTGGGAGATGGGGCTCTTAAGAAGTAGGTAGGTCAGGAGGATCAGGTCCTGTGAATGCTGCTAGTGGCCTGATGGCCCTGTCCCTTGTAAGTTAACTACATGAGATTAAAAAAGCGAGCCCTCCTGACAGGAGAGCCAAGCAGGCAGCAGGGCTTCCAGCACCTTGATCTTGGACTTGCAATTTCTAGAAGTGTGAGGGGCATGTTGTTTACAAACCACTTCAACTATGGCGTTCAAACGGTAACCATTGCAGACAAAGACAAAGCCCCTATCCCTACCTCTTCCCTGTTTTGTTATTTAACATAAGTCCTTTTGGTAACTACTGTATAGCTATAAAAACCAGGGAGTGGGATATTTATAGAATATTATTTTATAACCCACAGACATTATTTAGATGTTGGTTCTTTGGGACCAGACTGAAAACAAAACAAAACCCCAAGCAGGTCTTGGCTCACACACTGCGCTTAGCTGTCACATCTCCTTAAGCTTCCTGCAATCAGAAACAGCAACCTCAGACTTTGTCTTTCATCACCTTGACACTTTTTGAGGTGTTCAGGCCAATTACGTTGTAGACTGTCTCTTTATTTGACTTTGCCTGATGTCTCCCTCTGATTAGATTCAGTTGTGCAATTTTGGCAGGGTTAGATGGAAAGGCCCCATCTTCTCTGCGCATTACGCCAGCAAGCACGGTCTATTGATTTACGGTGCTATAGAGGGGCTAGATGATTGCTCGGTCGGGTGGCGCTTCCCAGGTTTCCCCTCGCCATGTCACTGTTTATAACGTTTGAAGAGGGAGGGATTTTGAGACAAAACAAACATCCTATTGCTCAAACGTTCACCATGGTTGCGATTTTTACCTCACATTTTATAGAGACGTGGATGTTCTGAGAAGAGGAGCAGCTTGTCTGCTCATGATGACAGTGAAACTCAAGATAGCAATTCTTCACTCCAGACTACACCCAGGCACTCATCTCCCCTCAGCAGCGGTAGCTCTGAAAAGCCTTCCTTCATAGGTTAGATCTGCCTGCGCTTCATTCATACACCTTTAGCCCTTCCGGGCCAACATCTGACAACCCGGATGACTACTGCCACCCGATCTGTCCCTCTGTGACCATAATAACTGCATAGCAAGGGCACCTCAGGGCAGAAGCCCACATTGACTACTTTCTTTTATTTCTTATTTTATTTATTTATTTATTTATTTGTTTATTTATTTATTTATTAAAGATTTCTGTCTCTTCCCCACTGCCGCCTCCCCTTTCCCTCCCCCTCTCCCAATCAAATCCCCCTCCCTCATCAGCCCAAAAAGCAATCAGGGTTCACTGCCCTGTGGGAAGTCCAAGGACCACCCACCTCCACTATAATTCGGGTTCTTAGAGAAGCTAAATAAGGAGAACCCAAAGAAAAACATATAGGCATCCTCCTGAATATTAACCTTCATCAGGCGATGAAAGGAGACAGAGACAGAGATCCACATTGGAGCACCGGACTGAAATCCCAAGGTCCACATTGACTTCTATCCCTTCTAAATAAAGTATTCGAATCATTGATTCATACCAAGCTTTCTTAAAAAGTTGTGTATTTCCTCTTGGTTCTGGTTCCTCCTCTCAGCTGATCATAGATCCATCTACCAGACAGATTGCTATAGATATTCCCCAGCAACATTGCTCTGTAGGTGGGAAGTTCTTGTATGTGTTCCACACCCTCAGGAGGGCCCCATAGGATGCACTACCCCTGGCAGTGACCTGCTCAGTATCCTGCCCGCATTGACTTCCAGCGCATCCATTCTAAATAAAGTATTTGAGTCAATGAGTCATACTACGGTTACTTAAAATGTTCTGTGTTTTCTCTCAATTCTTTTTTCTTCTCTGTATGTCAACCACTGTCCCCCCAGATGGACAGAGTGTGCAGCTTGAGTCTGAGCAGGCTAGGACAGAGCCCGAGTTCTCAGAGAGTTCCCACAGCCAAGGAGCTCCAAGGAGCAGGCCTGAGACTGGGCTTTTAGGTACATGACAAACCATGGTCGAGAACATGCGTATGTGTTAGAACAGGGACTATGAAATGTCAGAAGCCAATATGGTGGGTCTGCAGAAGTAATAAACTGGATGTAGAATATGTAGCTGGCTTTATGTCATGGCATTGGAGTGCACATATCCTTTGAGGCAACCCCTCAAGTAGGGCTCCTGGGAAGCAGAACCTCAGATGAAAACCTGTACGTGTTTTATTAATGTATGTCTCAAGAGAGAATGGAGAAGGAGTAAAGGAGCATAGTGGAGAGCGCAGCCAGGGTAGGACTTCCTGTCAAGTTCCAATCTCAGCTTAGACCATGAAACCTTACGGAGCGTGACTCACACTGTGGTCTTCTTCCATCTCATGTCAGGAAGTGGGGCTTTCCTGCTCTGTAGCAGACAAGGGCAGGTGCACAAATGTCAAGGTATTCCTCAATTTCTTTTCACCAAGTAGTGCTTCTTGGGGTACACTGGCACTGAAATGGGTTGCAGGTTTGAGCAGCAGCAGTCAGAAGAGGTATTGACATCCAGAAATAGTGCATCAATTTGATTGGGTTGCCATAGCAAAATAACATAGTTTAGGAGGTGGAAACAGCAGAGTTTGCTGCTCAAAGTTCAGAAGAATGCAAGCGTGAGAGCAAGGTTCCAGCAGGAGTGGTTCTGTGAGCGCTCTTTCCAAGTTACACACGACTGCGTCCCATAGCATCCTCATTTGCCACCCCTCCTTCTGAGCACACATCTTCCTTGTTTCTTTCCCGCTCATAAAGATGCTGATCAAAATGCATAAGGGGCCATCCTACCAGCCTCATCGGACATTTACCAGACGTTGAAAGGCTGAGTTGACCCTCCACTCACAGATTTTAGAAAGACACAATTTGTATATACACATAAAAAGATGTAAAAAGATGAGGCCATTTGGATAGAAGTCTAATAGTGTCAGAATGAACACATGCTGGCTCCTGGTAGTGGCTCCACTGAACCGTCTATAGTGACCACTTCACACTGTGATCTCACAGTGAGGGTTCCCTGTGTCTGATCTGTGCTTGCACATGTTGCCATGGCCAGGTTTTCAGTCCTCAGCCATTCTCTGGGATTGGAGACTCTATTACAGTTGAAGGGGCTGCTGAAAGGGCTTTGCCCGTAACTTCACAGATGGGGAAAACTGAGGCTGCTGCAGATAAAACACCTCCATGGAAATCGGGTTCTTCATGGTAGAGCTGGGCTTCCAGCTCGGCAGGGGCAAAGCTATGTCTTTCTTTTGATGTATCTTCTTTTTTTTTTCCTTTTCCTTTTTCTCTCTTTTTGGCCTGAAAGTGTGTGTGGTTGTTTTCTCCCGCTGGATTTAAGAATTCCTCCTGTGATTGCTGAGACTGCAGCCTTTTTCTTAGGGTTAATGGTGTTTACAGCAGCCTAAGACACCCACAGGAACTGGAGACTCAGCCCTTGTAATTAGGCAGCCCCATAAGCGAAGCCTGTGGAACTTTCTTGACTGGTTGAATATTTATGAGCAGGCTTATCTTAATTAAGATTGCTGAGTGGCTGCACTGGAATAGGTTTTCCTCTTTCATGCACTTATTTTGAGGTGGGAGGTAATAGCTAGTTAGGTTTCTGGGGTGATAGGTAGGAGGCTTTTGATCAAAAGGGCCGCCTTCTAAGGATGGGAAGGGGCAGTTGCTCACTTGCAGGCAGCCCCAAGAGGACTCTTAAGAAGTGGTTTTACTTGAACAGAGAACTCTTGCTTAGCCATGAGCTTGTCTCAGCTTTCCTTTCGAAGGAGGCATCTTGTGTGATAGTTGTGGCTCTGGGACCTCCCTTGTTCTTCTGGGGATAGATTAGCCATCTGCTCAGCAGAATCAGCTTTTCTTCCTCCATCCTGATGATCACAGCAAAGGTCTTAAGCAGGGCAACTGGCTCATTCATTCTAGCCTGCCTAGGAGTTCTTGTTCTTAATTTTAAAATAAATTTCTTTATTCTAGAAGTTTCTTTAGCTCTGTTTGATCACTCTATACTTAAGCCAAGAGAAAAAGACTCTATACTGGGGAGTCTACCACACCTTTGTCAGTCTTTGTGGTTTCCAAAAGGAAAGCTGATGCATAGTGTTTATGTATATATATATATATATATATATATATATACTTTACAGTTTCCTGCTTGGCTCAGGGCTGCTTTCGTCAAGGGTATAGGACTGAAAGGCAGGTGTAGAGGACATTTGTCACACAATAAGGGAAATCTGACACCTAGAAATGTGTAGTTTTAGATGCAAACCATTACCACTGCAGCCACCAAGAGCCCAATAGTTTGGATTGCTTTCCTCTTATAAATGTGCTGTGTAATAGTTGTTTGTTGGCTTTTCCTTTTAGAACTCAGGGCTTTGCAATATGCCATCTCATATTCTAGTGTTTTATTTGTTTGTTTATCTGTCCTAAGGTGGTTTCTTACGTATTCCTTGGCAGGTAGCTGTCTAATAAGAGATACATGACAGTTTGTAGAGATTCCCCTGAACTCTTCTTCCTTGCCCACAGGAGTTAGCTGCAACTTGTTTGCAGAATGGGATCCCACCTTTCTGGTTGTGTTTAGCTGGATTGTAGGAAAGGGAGTTAATGCTGAACTTGAAGGCAGTGTTTGTCTCAGGGTGGAGTCCCCCAGGGAGGACCAGAGAGCTAGAAGAGAAGGATGCAGACAACATGCAGAGCAGGGGGCCGGGACTAGGAGAGCATCCTTTACCTCTGGCCCTTCCTGGGTTCTGTCTGCTGTTCTTGTTGAGGTCTTTGTAGAGATTAAGAATGGGATTCTGTGTTATATAAGGCATCTGATCCTGTCCTTGTTATTTTCCAACACATTGTGGTTTGCAGAAGTGCTGGCTTGATGACTCCTACCTCCTGATTTGGAAATGGAAAATGGGCAGTAAAAGGATACCTGAGCCTACCCTCCCATGTTTCTGCTAGTCCCCAGGCAGGCTCTAGGGAGACAGAATGCTGTGAGTGTTCCCTCATCTGTCCAAGCCCCAGTAGTCTACAGAGAACTGCATCATGGGAGGATCTCCGTCTCCTCACCAGGTACCATGGCAACCATGGATCCCAGCTCCCCTGTGTACTAAGCTTCAACTCTTTTAGTTCCAAATAAGGAAGGAAAAGAAATCTACCCAAATTTATTTTCTCTCTTCAAAGGTCACTTTTTTATTGGAGAAAAAAATAATAACAAAGACACACAATTCTGTTATAAGCAGATTTGAAGGCATAGTGACTTTTAAAGCAAGTTGGAGAGACCCAAATAAAGGCAGAAACATGTGAGTCTAAGAGGAAACTTAAAGACAACCTTAGATACAGTAACCTAGTAATGCTTTCCCAGTGCCAAGGATAGCCTCTGAGTGGTGAATTAATTAATTCACTAGACAGACAAGTGATTATCAAGTACATAGAATGTGTCCTGGGCAATAACCAGTCAAGTAAGTGCCACATACTAGAGAGGAGTTTCTCCTAGATGTATCCATAGAATCCCAGAAGCATCAACACAACCGTGTATGCCTGCCTTCCATCTGCCAGAAGCACCAAAAGGCAAACGGAAGTGTGAGGTGGTATCCATGCTCACACTGGGCTAGGGAAGTGCCCATAAAACAGTATGTCCTAGCAAAAGTGGCATAGCCACAGTCCTGTGGGTGGTACTGATAAAGTCTGCCTGTGATACTGAAGAGAGAAAGGGCTCTTGAGCTGGAGTCTAAGGAAAGGCTTCATGAAGGATATAATTCTGGACTTCTCTCTTCTATGAGACATTATTTCTGAATAGAAGGATACAGGCAGAGTGCTCTAAGGTGAGGGTAGCTGGTCCAGCATGTGCAGAGATGGGCCATGTGTAAGAATGGCCGTGAAAGCACACAGCTATTACTCTCTCAGTCACTGAACTGGCTACACCTCTAGACCAGGAACGCAGGCTAGATTGTGGAAACCTAAAAAATTATGCGGGTTTCATGTCACCCTTCATACAAAGTAAAGCCACAGGAAAATTTGAAGTTAGGAGGGATGCGTGCAAAATATTATTTCATAAAAGTTCCAAGTGCTGAGAGGGAATTCTTAGAACACTAGAGACAAAGTTATAGAAATAAAAGGATCGAGGGACTGGCTGTGGAAGCTACAGATTAGAGAGTGAACCTAGCTTGAACAAATCCTTGCTCAGATCCAAGCAGAGTCCAAGAAATTGCATTGAGCTGTATCTATCCAAGGGAAAAGAAAAGAAGATAGACAAACAAGAGGGCTCACAAAAATCTCCCGTCAAATCTCCAAACAGAGAAAGGGCAGGGCTGCACATGTGGGTGGTGTCCTGTACCACTGTCCCGGGCACACAGATCATGCCAAGCGCTTGCTGTTACAAGTACCTCAGTACCTGAGGACACTCTTTGGTCTGTTGGGTTGAAGTTAGACAGGCTAGTTATTGTCCCTAATGATTTATAGAATTTGCTGGAGAAATATGCTCAGCTCTTTGTCCACACCCCAAGGTGGGAACAACCCTGAGCTGTGTTACGTGCTGTCTCCTAGTGTCTTCAGTGTGGCTGATCCTTAGAGCTCCCTAATGGCTAGCACAACTGATCTCAACCCTCTCTTCCCTCACTTCTCACACTCACATGACTCTCAAGGCGCTTCTGGGTGTCACTTCTTCCATAAACTCTTAATATTCAACTTCTATCCAGTCTTTTTTTTTTTTTGAGCACCTCAATGTAAGACAATAGACCATAATTGTCCTGGTTGGTTTTTGCCAATTTGATACAAGCTAGAGTCATTTGAAGAGGGAACCGTAACTGAGAAAATGTCTCCATTCGATTTGTCTGCAGTAAAGTCACTGTGGTATTTTCTTGGTTAATGGTTGATGTGGGGGGGCCCAACCCATGGCACAGATGGTCCGGAGTGGTCCAAGAAGGTAAACTGAGCAAGTTATGGAGAACAAGTCAGTAAGAAGCGTGCCACCATGGCCTCTGTCTCAGTCTTTGCCTCCAGGTTAAGTTTCTTCCTTGATTTACCTTTCGGAGGGACTGTAGGATGTAAGATGAAGTAGGCCCTTTCTTCACAATTTGCTGTAGGCTATGATGTTTATCAAGCAATAGGAAGCAAATTATGACACTGACTCTGCGGTTCTATATCCAGACAGTCTCCTTTGGCACGGATCAAGTTTACATTACTGCCCTTCAGACCAGGAACTTCTCTCCTCTGCCATCTGGGCAGGGGGCTCTCTGAGTCTACAGATTATGGCCAACATACTGTGTGCCGTCTCCTAGTTCTATACATGTCTTGGCTCACTGCCCACCTTTGAATGTTGCCATAGGGTCTGCATCCCATCCACCGGAAGATTCAGGGATGCACTCTTAAGAGTCAGATTTACATGATTAGTAGCTCAGATGCTAGCCACAGCTGCATTTTTGGCATTTGGAAGTGGTGCCAGGTTTAAGAGTGCAGGGGAGGTGGCAGCAGAATCCTGATCATGTCTGTTGAAACTACACACTCCTGACTTCAATGCTGGAGGTGAATCTCAGCCCCTTCCTCTGGAGATCTGAATCTCTCTTTCAAACCATGGCTGTTTTCCAACTAGCTGGTGTCTCCACCATTGAATCGGTTCCTTCTTTTGTTACGTTGCTTCTGAAACCACTTTCATAGGTTTGAACACTTAAAGCTGACAAAGACAGAAATTCTCCTGTGGGCCCAGTTCAAAGAAGTTATGTGAAAATATTTTTGTTAATTATTTGAGAATTTTGTGTAATCTATTTTGGTCATATTTAACTCATAGTCCTTACATTGGCTCCTCCCAGATCCACCCCCATGTTCCAACACTCTCCCAACTATGCATCTCTTTAAAAAATCCACTAATTTTTACTGACAATATGCTCCTAGGTATGGGGCCATCCACGGGAGTGTAGGTGACAACCAGGGCTACACCCTGAAAGGAAACTACTGATAGCAGTCATTTTTAGCGTATGTCTGTAAAGGTAACTGTAACTCTTTTCTTGACTATCTGAACCTCACCCGACTGGGGTTCCCTGGAGTTGGAGGCTGATATGACTGAGATGGTTTCTAATAAATGATCTTAGGAACTCTGCTCAGACCAGAGGGGTAATCACACACCTAAGAAGACATCAAAATGTCAAGCAGGATATAATTATGGATTTTGAATTATGAGAAGAAGTTCTAAATAGCTGCAAATGTACAATTCTTGTCCTCCGGGTAGCACCAGTGGGAGCAGTTTGCTTAGGCAATGTTGGTCCCACTCATGTTCGGAAGCTTCTTTGTCAGGCTACTATGAAGCTCAAATCTCAGCTTGCGTGGGTGTAAAGTGGACCTTTGTGACCACAGCCATCAGAGGGGAATCTTCGCTGTTTCATTTCATGTTCTCTCTGGAGCAGTGCTTATGGAGCAGGTGACTTCGAGGGCACCATAGTATAAGTAACAAGCTTTCATAACCATCTCGTGAGTCTTGACAGCCTTTTCCATTCCCGAGACCTGAGGGGGCCCAGAGAAGGTGCTCCACTCCAGTAGCCATGGTTAACATCAGAGATGAGGGAGTCCCTCTGTGGATTGGTTAAAGCCTTTGACGGAGTGATGGAAAAGGGAAAGGAAAGGGACTGGATAAAGATGTCAGATTGAGCTGTCCTGCAAACACATCTTCCTCTAGATCGTTCTTTGGAGCTTCTATGTAAGCAAGACAAGACATTTTTTATTGTAGTTCTTGGAAATTGGAACTTTCTTTGAGATAAAATCACGATGGTGTGAAAGCCAGAGGGAGAGGAAAGCGAGGTGAAAGTAGAACCCACCAATCACAGCATGTGCAGGCAAGATATTCAGAAGGCGGGATGGGGCAGTGGGGGTGGCAAATGAGGGGGCAGCTTGGTCTCTCTTGTCCACACTGATGACATACTGCCAGAGGGTGTGTCACCATCTTGTGCTAAACAACAGCAAGCAGAGACATTTTAGGTGGGAACAGTAAGCAGAATTACTTGGGAAAGAGGTAGAGCGGCGTACCAGTTAGTGGCCGACATAGGGGTTTGATTAGCTACTGATACATCTAAGGTAACATCTTAGTACCAAATTGCTAAGAAGCACAACAGAATCTCCCTCCAGCCTGCTGCCAAAGTGAAGGCAGCACACTGCTATTGCTACTTAACATTGTATTGCTACTTACCATTGTAACCAATGGGTGACAAAGTGACTACTTAGGAAAAGCTAAGATAACCAAGTGACAAGTTATTAGAATTTAGACTTCTAACAGAGATCTGATAGAAAATCCACCAGGAAAAGTCAGAAGATTTCTCAAACATCAGCAATAGTGGGTGAGAAAAATGTAATATACAATAGGATCCCTTAGCCATAGAACCCTAAAATGCCTGATAACAAGTATAACAGCTGATGTTTAAGGTGTGTAGGAAACAATGATGAATCCTTCTCAGTGCAGAGTTCCCAGCAAGTGAAGAGCTGAGCTGTGCCTCTAAACAATGTGTCTCTTAATGTTCACTAAATCAATCCATAAAATGCCATTGATATTTCTTTAAAGCACATCATAAGCAGAATAAATTGGCCAATTTCCTTGTAAAGATGAACAATGTAGAATTCTTGCCTTAGCAGGTCTAAAGGTAAACTACGAGGTCATATACAACTCTACAACACACAAACAGATGCACACAGTCTTACTATAAAGCAGGAGAGTAGAAACACATTGTTGATAATCTTGGGGGAGGAAATTTCTCTTTGTATAATACAACATGCAGAAGGCATATCTGACAATTTTTTGACAGGTTTGTATCAAAACGATGTCTTCTATATAACACGTGGTGATATAAAAATCATTGTAACACAAATAACCAGAACATATTTGTAGGGATCTGATTTTCTGAAAATATCCATTACATTAAAAAAAATGGGACTCTTGCTGGACTTCACAGCTGAGTTAGCAACACACTTTGTCATCACTTAAGGCTTAGCGTGACAGCCTGCTGTTTACTCAGCTTGTTTGGTTAACACGCCTTTAAGAGAACATTGTAACAACTTCCCTGATTTGCCTTGGACTTTCCATGTAATCAATTTTTAAGCCTAAGCTAACACACACCTGTAGTCTTAAATTATGAACTCTCCCATGCCCCTGACTCAAGATGATATATGCATGTTGTGGTACTCATTTCCTGAAAGCAGTCAACAGGTTGGAAGCAACTTTATACAACAAATATCCAGTATAAATGTTAAAAAACAACGTGGATATATGAAGAACTGTGTGATATCTGGGTCAGTTGGGGTCAGTAACATCTGCTGTAAAACTCCATTAAATATTTCTGTAAAGAACTCTTCATTCCTTTCCTATGTGATGTTTGGTGGTCAATAAACACAGAGAAAGGCCCTTTGTTGGGGACAAAGGGATAGCCAGACAGCAATAGGAACATAGTCAGGTCAGATCTACAACAGATAGAATATAGACAGGCCAGTAACCAAGCCACTGACAGATAGAAGAAGACATGGTGGGTAGGGAGAGTGGACAATTCACACTAGGGCTGACTATTGGTCAAACTAATCTAAGAGGAAGAGCTATGTTTTCATTCCTTAAAGTGACATGGACACACTTTGGTGCCTCTGAAATTATCTTTAATGTGTTTAACTGAGCAGGGATAATTGTAACATATGTCTTAGTTAGGGTTTCTGATGCTGTGAAGAGACACTATGGCCATGGAAACTCTTATAAAGAAAACATTTAAACATGGTGCTGTCGGTTTCAGAGGTTTAGTCCCTTATCATCATGGTGGGCCATGGTGGCGTGCAGGCAGACATGGTGCTGGAGAAGGAGTTGAGAGTTGTACATCTTCATCCGCAGGCAACAGGAAGTCAACCTTGTCACTGGGTGTGGTTTGAGCAAAGGAGACCTCAAAACCCACCCTCACAGTGACACACTTCCTCTAACAAGGCCACACCTACTCTGAAAAGCCACACCTCCTAATAGTGCCACTTCCTATAGGAGTCATTTTCTTTCAAGCTGGCACAATGAGTTTAAGGACTATAAAAATGAGGACATCTGAATCACACACTGCCAAGTACAACAGAAGCATCTGCTTTGTTTCCCTCCTTTTGAACGCTTCTCCTAGGCATCTATCGGTCTCTCTACTCTCGTAAGCTTACTGTGGTACACTATGGTAAGCAGTCTCTTTAGGCTAATTCTCCCATTAGTGTTGCTTTTTACTTCTCCAAGATGCAACTAGAGGTGGGGAGAGGCTGAGGCATATGTGGGCTGCAATGGGCAGGTAGAGGGCTCATTGGTTGTTTTTCACTCAGGTTCATATCCGTTTGAGGATTGTTGGTGACCAGACCACCAGTCTGTTGTAGTTGGCATCTGTGGCCTATATTCATGTCATAGGTTCTGGTCTCCCTTATGGTGACCATTTCTGACTGACCCAGCTCCATTGACGCCCTCACCAAGGCTTCATCTGAGGTTTACTGTTTCCCAAGTTGTCCATCTTGCATCCATCATCAATGGGACCATTTGGAAAATTCCATGTCTGCTTCCTAATTCTGCAGAGAATTCTAGGTTCTGTCACTTTGGATGGGTGGCAGATAAAACACAGAATGTTCAGGTAAATTGCAACTTTGCTATCATTACACTATTCCCATTCTACTTTTTGAACCATAGATCCTGCAGTTTTATTTGCTCAAATCCACCAACACTAGACAGGCAGGATTCAAAGGCTTCTTTGGAGTGTTGGACTCAAAGTTCTCCTTTATTCCTATGCCTAGGGATCCTGCATATGGGGTTGACTCACATGGACCCATTTCAGCTGGGGCAGAGGGTGCAGCAAAAAGTATCTCTTCCCATGCTTTGGTTGGAAAGCCAGACTGGGGCTCTGCAGTCTTTTCTTTGCTCTCACTTAATCCACTGCTTTTACCTCCTTCAACCCAGAGCAATCAAGCTAAGACACTACATTGATGATGGACACAGGAACTCTGCCCTTCTTTCCTGTCAGGCTGGCCTTGCCTTAGCTCTTCTGGAATCTTTAAAAGACAAGAGACAGAAGAATTTAGAAAATCTCCTTCTAGCTTCAAAGACTAGATTGAGAGCCCATTATCTTACTGTGAGTTCAGTCCCTACTTTGAATGTCAGAAGCTGAGCACTAGTTCTTGGAATCACTGCTACAGATAATTTTAAACTCCCGTCCTAGTCTACAACTCCAAGGGTATTTGAATTCCTCTGGTCAATTAGGAAAAGACTGAGAAGTTATTGTTCTCAAGTAGCCAGAAAGTGGCTTGTTCCACAAAATTAAACTGAAGAAGCATCAAAGATTTTATTTAGCTTATTAATTATTGAAGGAGCCAGCCCATTGTTGAAAGAGAGTCAAACCAGAATTTGGGTTACAGGGAGTTGTATTATCCGAGGCAAAACATTTATATTGTTACTAGTAGTTTGTCTTCAAAATAACAGATATCTCAGTACGTATAACATATCCTTATTAATAAAATGTTAAACACACACACACACATACAATGAAGCAAGTGCACCCCCACTGTACACATCTGTAAATTTAGATGATTCCTTCAGAGTGCCTTCCGCCACCAAGTGCTTATCACTCTGCTAAAGGAATATCCAGGCATTTCTTTCTCCTGGTCTTCCACATTTTATTTTGACAAGGTATAACCTCAAAGATTGATGTAGCCTGTTATAGTACTAAAAGGTAATTCCAAGAGCTGTGAGTGACCAATAAATAAAAAATAACGCTCAACTTCATAAGCACATGGATGGAAAATGTTGAACGGTATTGGAGTCTTTACTGGTTAGTATGCTGCATGGGGAGATAGAGATTCCTGTCTATCAACATTGAAATGGTAAATTGGAAATTGGTGACATATGATTACCGTGTCTACAGAAACTTTAACTGTATTTGAATAGGCATATCCATTTTACAGGCATATCCTCCAGAGAAAGAGACACAAGCATGTCAATGAGTAAGTGTGAAGGTGTGGAGGAGAATTACAAGTTCAAGGCTGGACCCAGCTTCCCAGGCAGTGGGATTATGGATGTGGACCATCAAACCTAGATTCATTTCACTTTTGGACTATGCAAATGGCTTCATTGAAGTATAACAGAATTTGAAAATTGCCTCAAAGGATAACGTCAAGTGTCATTTTTGCTCAAAGCGTAGTCAACTATTATTGAGAGATAATCTTTGTTGTATGTTAGTATATTTTCTTCCATCCTCCCTTCTCTCCATACGTATGTTAGTAAAGAATTGCTCTGACATGGGAACGATGGCTATTATGATGGTTGTCAAGGATATTGACAGTCACGGCCAGGGACAAAGAACAGACTCAACTGATAGTACAAGACCAAAGGGGATTCTTAGAAAAGGGAGTCAGTAGATGGAAAATTACTGGGAAGAGACATCAAAGGTAGCAGGATGCTGTAGTTTGGACTTGTGTCCTCTAAAGGTGCATGCCGTGGAGTCTTGGGCTTCTGGGTGGTGCTATTATTAGGTAATGGGAATCTTTTAAAGAAGTGTGTCCTACTGGGGAGGGTGGTACTTTGGTTTAGTCGTACTTCCCTTTGCTTCTTGTCTCATAACATTAGTGGTTTGCTCCATGACGTGTTCCCTCCTTGTTCCCATCAGTACCCCACTAGAATTCCAAAATAATGGGTCTGCCTGATTATGGAGCTGTGAGTCAACCAGAAACCTTCTGTGTTTATAATTTAATTGCCTCAGCTATTGCATTATAGTAATGGGAAACTGACTAACACATAATTCTTGATGAACTGACTTAGGATCTTGTTAAAAGGAGGCCAGGACAGATCAGATATGAGGATTATTTCTAAACTGCATTTTATATGTGAATATTGTATTGTGCAGGTCTGGTATAGAGGAGGACTCAGAGGAATCTGCCCACAGTTTATCCAAGGACAATCTTTGATCAAAGTAATAGAAACAAACAATGTATTTATTTATGGAAGACCATCACTCTATTTGACCTATCTCTCTATTTAATATTATAGTATCATATTATACAAAGAAAAATAGAAAATATGAATTAAAATAACAAAAAATAGCAAGCCATTTTTTTTTAAAAAAGTGACAAGGTCTCTCTATAGCCTAGGTTGACTTCAGATTCATGATTCTCCTGCCTCAGCATAAAGAGCTGGGAATTCAGGCGTGCACCACCATGCCCAATTAAGCTATCTTAAGGAAGGTAAAGAAAATTGAGTATAAGGAAAATCTTCCCATTGAGAGAAAAAGAAACATTGTGTTGGAAGAAAGACTGATAATAGGAATATTAGATACATAATTCTCTCATGGTCCTGCTCATAATACAGTGGTTCTCAACCCATGGGTCGGAACCTCTTTGGGGTCACATATCAGATATCCTGCACATCAGATTATTTATACTATGATTCATAGCAGTAGCAAGATTACAGTTATGAAGTAGTGATGATTTTTATAGTTGGGGGTCACCACAACATGAGGAGCTGTATTAAAGGGTCACAGCATTAGGAAGGTTGAGCACCATATTGCCTCTTGATAAAAAAGGGAGAAAATAACTTATTTCTTTCCTGACCAACATACAAACAACCGGGCTAGCGAGAGAAAGGCATAGGAGCTTTCGGAACTGAAGCTCACATGGGAAACTGTGCTTCTAGACCTGAGCATTGAAAAGTGGGCAACAGCCGTCAGAAGCCTGAGCAGACAGAGGTGTGATGAATGGATAAACAGGAGTGGTGAGAAGCAAGGCCTGTCTATTCAGGATCTTCTCAGCATGGCCGTGTCTGGCTCTTTTCTTCCCCAGAGAAACCCCTTCTGACCCACTTGGGAGGAAAGCCAGCAAGCTATTTCATGACCCACTTCAGGGAGCTTGTGGGAACGGGGCAAAGACCAACCTCCTTTGGTCACTTCTTAAATGCCAAGGTGTTGTGATGGGGCGATATGCCATCATTCCTGTCAGGGTACGGTATTAAATATTGGGATTAGGTTTTTCGGGTTCCCCAAAGAAGTTTTACATATTGCAATTGATAGCATAAAAAGCCTATACTCCAAAGAAGGCTGCATTTAAATTATTAAGACACAGGAAAGGAACTTGGTGCTAGATTTAGTACGTTGGTCTGAACCGATTAGTTAGACAGCCTTGAACAAGCCACTCTTGTGTCTGGACTTCATTTACTCCTCATTGGGATAAATGAAAGTGTGGCATTGTCCTATTCATAAGCACCTCTATATAATGTCAAATCAAATCAATCAATCAATCAATCAATCAATCAATCAATCAATCAATCAAATGTATGCCCTGGCAATGCTGAAGCATGCATGGGCAGCCCATATATGGCAGTTCTGTTGAACTTGTCCATATTGGGTTTCATAGTCTAGTTTGATGAGGACGACTGACCAGGTCTCTTCCTCAAGAGGGCGCCAGATATCATTACAGATGGTTGTGAGCCTCCATGTGGTTTCTGGGAATTGAACTCAGGACCTTTGGAAGAACAGGCAGTGTTCTTAACCACTGAGCTATCTCTCCATAGATTGGCTTTCCTCTGGTCTTGGGCAGTCTTAACACTATTGCAGCTGGGTCAGTGCATGTGTCTTTCTATTCATCCGAGAGGAAGGCTATCTTTTTGGCATCTCTTCACTCAGTTCTGTCTGGTAGAATTCTTCCTGTTGTCCCATCCCTCCAACCCGGGGCTCCTAAGTTGGTGGGTGCTAGTGTCTACCTGTATGAACTATGGCAGTCAGAAGGTTTTGAATGTGAAAGGATTAACCTGAGGGAAGGAGCATTGTGATGAATTTGTGTGGGCAGTGTGATAGCTGTGTGCAGATAGGTAGGACTTAATGGTAGTGGTCCCTCCCCACTCCCTTTCCCCCACCTTCTCCCCCTGGTCAGCTCCCCACCCAAACCATACGGTTTAATTGTCTTTGCTAATAAAGACAGATGACAGTCATTTAGCTCCATAGTGAGCGAAAGGAGAAATTGCCGGTGAGTCATCCACAGACTTCTTCTAAACCTCCCCGGAAGCTAAGCCATGGTTTTATGACTCCTATGCTCTGCAGAGACTAATTTCCCCCACTGGCGACCATCACAGCGCTTTATATAGCACAGTGAAACAACACAGCACATTAACCTTTGCAGATGACACGGTCAGACCATGCCTACGCAAGCAGCAGGCTCTGATGCAAACGTGCGACAATGTCTTTGTATAGCTCCTTCCCTGTGACCTGAGGGACGCTTTGGAAGAATCACAGATAATAGTACCAACTTTGTCTTATTCTCATGGAGGTGGTGATGGGGCATCACACACAGACAGAGGGTACAGCAGGATGCCAGCAGCTCATCTGGAAGCCTCCTCTGCAGCCATCTTGCTAACCCATTATTTCTCCCTGGGGTTAAACTTGGTTCCCTGTGCCGACTTTGGCCATGTGTATTTCCAATTCATCAGCCAGTGGGACCCTTTGAAATCAAAGTCAGATCATGTCACTGTCCCCACGTACTCAGAGAAAGAGACAAAGTCTTTCCAGTGCCAAGTGGGCTCAAGCTGGCTTCCTCGACTTTTTCCTCTCCCTTCTCCTGGCCCAAGCTTCTTCAAAGGACCTTGGCACTGTAGAGAATATTCTTTAGGACCTTTCCGCAGGAATTCCCCCCCCCCCCCACATACTTTAGGTTGTAGAATTTTCCCTCACTGTAACCAAAATACAAACAGAAACAAGTGAGGGGAAGAAAGGCATGGTGATGGCAGGGGCTGTGTCGGCCTTGGCAGAGCACGAAGTAGAGACTTGTTCCATGAGGCAGACAGGATATAGAGAAAGCAGGCAGGAAAGGAGGCAGGTATAGCCCTCAAAGGTCCACCTAGCTAGGCTAAGCCTTCCGAAAGGCCCCACAGGTCAAACACAGTACCACAAGCTGAAGACAGATTTGACAACAGGAACCTGTGGGAGACACTTCAGATGCGAACACCCAGGCCTTCCTTCAAATGTTGCCTTATCAGTGCAACATTGTCAGTCTTCCCCGAGTTCCCTACTCATGGAGCAATCCTATCCCTCACTCCTTGCCTCTTTGCACCCCTACCCACACCTCATATGCTAGTTCTTAAGCAGAAAGAACCAATGCACTGGTTGCTGTTGAAATCATTAGTTTTACCTACCACCTTTCCCCAATCAGTCTTGCTGGACAACACATGCTTTCGCTTTTGAAAAGGGAGAATGCTGTCCGTTTTCTCCTTTGCTCTTTGGAGTATAGTCTTTATTTAGCTCAGCATTTCTCAGACTTGATTGTGCCCAGGAATCAGCTGGGGATCTTTTAACAGTGTGTCTTAAGAGAAGGAAATGATGAATTTCGATACTACCCTCCCACACATGTACACGGCATACTCCGAGCGCGTCTGTGCCCTCTAGTTGTACACTCTCTGTCCTTTTCTCCTTTCTCGTTTATACCCGCAGTGTCTTCTTTTGATTTCATAACCTTTCCTTCCTCTTAATTCTAGACACAAGAAAAGATATGTAATTCTTGATTTTAGGAGACTGACTTATCTCAACACAAAGATGCCATCACTTTAGCAAGTGATGCTGGTGTTGTTGGTCCATGACCTGTACCTGATCACAAGGCTGGGGACCATGTGGATCTGTAGGGATAGGTTAGTCAACTGTTTTCTTTACGAAGCCAATTCAAAACCTCAGGGGCTGAGCCATCAGTGACCCAGAGACATATTCTCGGGCATCCACCTCGTAAGTTGTAATTTAGTAGATCAGAAATGCTCACCAAGAGCTTTGCTTCTAATAAAACCTGTCCAGTGATTCAAACCAGTGGTCAGGGTGAGTAACAACTGATAGCGAGAAATTAAAATTTTCTTGTGTGTACAAATATGATTCTGTTTTTGCCAAATTATTACTTAGCAAGCTCAAGATAAAGTTGGCATTCTCAATCGAAAATAAAAAATTCTCATTGATGTCATTTGCTTGACTTCCAAAAAGGTAATGATTTCAACAAAGAAAAAAAGGAATATATGTATATTCGCTTCAAAATTCTCATTTACCACTTCAAATTTCTCTTTAGTATTAAGGAAACAATGCTAGCACAGGGCAAGCAATCCACAGGGCAAAGTGTGCAGCAGCAAGAGAGTCTTCCTTCCACAGTGGATGTGCAGTCTCTCTCCCTGGGGGACACTGCCAACTCTGTCCTGTGAACCTTTTCAGAGAACTTTCACATACCCACTATACATATCTTCATCAAAATAAACATGTTCAAAGCTTTCTCCCCATCTTTTCTTATCATGGTGGCCTTGATTAGCCACGCTTGCAAGTTGTATTTTGACCTTGGCATCTCCAGTGTCACCTGATTCGATCCCTTTCCACTGGGTGTTGGGAGTTACAGTCCTTTCCCTTCAGTCTAGGTGGCCTTGTGACAATATTGGGAGTCGGTATTCCGAGGCTTGATCATAAAGTCGTATAAGCTTCCAGCTGGTTCTTTAGGGGATGTTTGCTCATGAAACCCAGTCTATGCTGTAAGAAAGCAGACCACACAAAGATGCCCTATTTAGGGTTTTATCCAACAGCGCTAGCTGAGTTGCACCCAACCGCCAGCATCATTTTCTAGAAATTCGAGGAAGTGAACTTTGGGTGATTTCATTCTTCATCATTCAGGCTGCTCCGACAGGAAGCAGAGATGAGCCACTGTGGGTCTCACAAACAATATCCCAAACGATGGTGCCTTCACATGATAAGCACTGGTACATTAAAGAAGCTGAGGAAGACCTTTGAAGCTGTCTTAGAAGCAAGGGCTTCCTGACCTTCTCTTGTTTCCCCAACCTAAGTGCCGGGAGGGATTGCCTTTGAAGTTCCCTTATCTGACTTAAGAAATGTCTTCTAAAAGAAATGCAATTGTTTTAAACTCCTTCCAGGAAAGGTTATCCACAGAAGAGACAGAAAGTCTCCACATCCAGACAGACTTTTCATCTATTCTTCTGAGGCAGCTTTGAGAGCTCACCCCTGGGACATTCCATATGCATATGCATGACATTCGCCTTTCTCTAACTCCCCCAGGACCTAGAACAGCTTTGTCCCCAGCTATCGACTGGTCTCCGGCTTATTCACAAACCATTTATTGTCTATCAAGATTGATTGCACCCCTCCCCATTTTCTTTTCCTCTATGAAGAAAGGTCTATAAGTTTCTGAATCTCATTGGCCTATTGGATAATGGCTTTTTTTGGACGCTGTTAATAAATCTGTATATATTTTCTTCTTTTGAATCTGTCTGGTATCCCTTAACTTCAGCGAACTTCTGGAGCTTTCCTTTTTCTATACGCAATGAAACTGGTGACAGAGTTTCCTGTTCTAATCTGAGGATAGGTGAAGGGGTTAATGGAAGGATGGAGATCTTGAACCTGTTACTTTGCATTAGACTAGCCTGTGCAGTGCTACACTAGCAAACAGATCTTCACAACATGCAACTACGTAGTTCATTTTTATTTCTTACATTATTGTTCAACAAAGGTCGAGAGACTTCCCTCCAAACTGTAGCTCTGTGATGCAGTTTCCTACCATGTCCTTATCTTTGAGGGTCCTCTGAGTCTTCTTCTGTATTTCTGTAGTTTAGCTGATCTCTGCGATAAAAATGTATTCCGAGGCTTGATCATAAAACTGTATACAACTTCTAGCTGGTTCTTTGGGAGATGTTCGTTCACGAAACCCAGACTATACTTTAAGAAAATAGACCACATGGAGATGCCGTAGTTAGAGTTTTGTCCCACAGTTCTAGCTGAGTTGTACCCAGCTAGGATGAATAGAGGATAGAGGACCTGATAAGAATTTGTGTAGCATGGTTTTAAGTGAGCTATATCACTTGTGCACAATCCACTAATTAAGGCTCAAATTTAGAGCTTTTTTCTAACTGCAAGGAAGTCTGGGAAGTGTAGTCTATGTTGTTACCTAAGGAGCGGACAAGATTGATTTGCAACTAGCCAGTCTCTGTCACCCACTGTCTCAGTTTCTTTACTGTGGACAGAGACAATATCAGCCTTTTTAGGTTGTTCTATGAATTAAAATAGAAGACATCCTCTCATTTTTAAAGGTTTTGAAAGGACCATAAAGTTTTAGGTGCAATCCTACGACACATAGAGAAATGCCAGCCAGCCATGTACCGCAGCTACCACAATCCCATTAGATTCATAATGGAGCTGAAAATTCTACTGATGTAATATTTTTCCTGTATGTTTAGGTACACAATGCTACTGCGTTGCAGTTGCCTACAATAAACAATACAGAAACGTGTACGTGTTTATAGCCTAGAGGCAACAGATTGTATTCTATATCCAGGTGTTTGGCAGTAGACTGTAACATCTATTCAAGTAATTATGTTCTATGATGTTGACATAATGACAAACTCTTGTAACGATGCATTTCTTGAGTATATTCTGGCCATCTAAGCTCTACAGCTGTATCATGATTTCTCCTATCAGAGACAAAACCCAAGGGGATGGAACCCTTCATCACCAGTCAGGGTCTCCATAGATAGTGGATGATGATATGCCGCTGGCCCACACCTGGGCAAATCTGACCACTAGCATGGGAACCACCACAGGTGGCATTATCCCACAATTGTTTCTCACTCAGAAGGCAGAACAGCGAACTGCCCAAATCAGCTTCTGTCTGATGTTATTCGAGCTCTCCGGAAAGTCTCCGGAACACAGCTGGTCCCTCACCAGGCAACGCTCAAGTGGGACATTAGGCAGCGATCACTTCTTTCTCTCTAGTTTCCTATGATAATGGTTTCCATAGCAGCCTGTGTGTTTCATGTAAACAAGAGCAAGAGAAAAATAGCAGCTAAAGGAACTGAAATCATAATGAGGAGTCTTTCAGCTCTAGTAGCCATGGTGGCTTCAGGTTCATGCCCTCCTTAAAGAACTTACTCTCTGAGGAACCATGGCTTCAGGTCTGTGCCCTCTCTAAAGTACTTGCTCTCTGAGGAACCGTGGCCTTTTTCCTAGTAAAATAGTCATAACGCTGTTAGCGTGGCCCCATGGAAGCCATGTGGGCTTCGGGTGAGGAACTACTCGTGAGGGACTCTCTCAGCTGTCTAAATCGTGAAGTGAGGACAAATGTGTGTTTCCTGTGACTGCTTGAGAAGCAATGGGCCACGGTCTCATCATTATGCTGCTTCAAAAATTTCAAAGCCAGGGGCTGGAGAGATGGCTCAGAGGTTAAGAGCATTGCCTGCTCTCCCAAAGGTCCTGAGTTCAAGTCCCAGCAACCACATGGTGGCTCACAACCATCTATAATGGGGTCTGGTGCCCTCTTCTGGCTTGCAGGCATACACACAGACAGAATATTGTATACATAATAAATATTTTAAAAAAATTTCAAAGCCACTCTTTCTGAAGGTGACATTTCTAGGTAAAACTTGTAAAACATGAGAAAGTATATTTATGCCTTTTAATTTTGAGAATAATTTCTATGTCAAACTTACTTACCTTTTATGGATGGTGGGGAGGCTGGATAAGATACCCAAGTATGCTTTCCAAAGCTGAAGTTGTTCACAGTACTTGAAAGCTCTGCCTGCTGAGCAAGTGCCTCTGCAGGTTCATTGGACTTATTAGGGGACTTTAACATTTCAATTTTCTTTGACCTTATAAATCTCCTGATGTGGGAGCCCCTCTGTGTGCTGTGATTAGCATTAATGAATAAAGAAACTGCCTTGGCCTGTTGATAGGGCAGAACTTAGGTAGGTGGGGAAGATGGAACTGAATGCTGGAAGGAAGAAGGGAGAGTTGGTGAGAAGCCATGGAGCTGACATGCCAAATCTCTGCCAGTAAGCCACTGCCAAGTGGCCATATACAGATTAATAGAAATGGGTTAAATTAATATACGAGTTATCCAATAAAAAGCTAGAGCTAACGGGACAAGCAGTGTTTTAATTAATATAGTTTCTGTGTGGTTATTTTGGTTCTAGGTGGCCGGGACAAACAAGCGACCCCTCTTCACAACAATCTCCTAAGACGCTCTCCTAGAGATAGAATCTTTGACTGGGGTATAGCTCAGTGGTATGATACCTGCCCCAGTATGCAGGAGGCCCAGGGTTTTATCTCCAGTATATAAAAAAAATAATCCTAAACAGAGTCTAGATTTATGACCTACTAGCTAAAGGCTGTTTCAAAGTTATTTATAAAGGCAAGAAGTTGAAAATTTAAATATAAGCCTTTATAGGTAAATAAATCACACAGCATTCATATAGAGGAATATTTTGTGATATGTAAGAATAATATTTATGTTGTATTTTTAATGACACAGAAAAATTCCTTCATAAAAGCACACAGGATAAGGACTGGCGTCTATGATTTTATCTCAGCTGAGTTCAAGTGCACAAAATAATGACAAGAAAGGTATAATAGCAAACGAAGTGTGTTGTATCTGGGAGGCAGAGTGTGAGAAACTCCTTTTCTGTCCATTTATGCATTTCTAAAAGTAATATGGAGACAGATAAGAAAAACAACTTTCTGGTCCCTATCCTGAAGGGAGAAGAAGCCCTCTCCTGAGTAGTGTGACTGAGAAAAGACAGATATTCAAAACTTACCCAACGCTATCTGGAGTTTAAGATGGAAATATATTCTGAAAATACCATGAATTAATCAGATTTTAAGGCAAAAGCTATTTTTTTTTTTTTTTTTTTTTTTTTTTTTTTTTTTTTTGTTAAACTTGTTCTTTCAGTTAGGAGTTTTGCTGGTCCAGTAAAGGGGCAGTAGTAGATTCTCCTTGAAGATTCATGATCTCACCAACCTCTGATGGTTGATTAGATTTCTTGTACTAGGCATGATTTCCCTCCTATTGAGCAGAACTTAAGTCCAATTAGACTTGGCTACTACCAAGATAGGAGTGCCATAATTTCACCTTAGGGATGTCCTGTCATTCTGATTATTGGTGTGATTTATAGGAGTCACAGCTAGATAGGGCTATTGATTGCTTCCTTCCTTGGACAACTTTCATAGTACCTTCTGGTACTAAGAGAGCTAGACCACAGGAAGGGGGATTTCAGGTTAGATTCAGTTTGAATCTTCTGAGTCCCATGTCTAAATTGTTTAATGCCTTCCACAGTTCCCGAGAGGCATCCAGAGACAACAGCAATAGCCTAGATTGTCTCAGGAGTCACTTGGACTACCCTGAGCAAAAACTTGGAGATGTCTCATGTTTTGTATTGGGGTTTTTGTTAGATAATCTATGACTCTTGTGGGAAGCATTGTCAGCCCAAGCGACATAACTTCATTTATCTTTATACCTACAAATAAGCAAAACTATCACTCTATATCAAAGCAAATCCTTTTTACAGCAGAGATCAGTACAGAAAACCAAAACTGATCATAAGATAGAGATCAAAGCCCCAATAGATACATATATCCATTATACAACTTCTGCACCAAGACTCAGGGAACATCATGGGGCAGGGGGCAGAAAGATTGTAAGAGCCAGACAGCTTGTAAGTCTTCTATGAGATTATGTAAATGACAGGGAAGCTACAAAATGGACAATATGGCTGTCTAAACAAGGCCTGAACAATGACAATAGCAATGCATAGGCTAACAAAGAAGGGGAAATAATCTCATGGGGTCCTGTCCCTAGACAAAGAACTACAGATCATGAGTCTTCTGAGGAGGGAAAGTTAGTCTATCTGAAGGATGACCTCTCTACTTGGTTATCCAATACAAATTGTTCAACTCAGAAATCATATACACATAGCAACACTAAACGGATTCAGCAGATTGTGTGTGTGTTCCATGTATGTAACAATAATAAAGAAAAGGGGGTATCAATTTGAGAAAGAATGAGGATGGACATTGAAGAGCTTAAAGGGAGGAAAGTGATAGCAAGATAATTATATTTTAATTAAGATTTAAGAAAGAAAAAATAGTGTTTATGTGGGATATTTTGTAGAGAATTCACCTGCCTTAGCCCCTGGATTGCTGTTATGGCAGACTGTGAACGGCTGTTGGATAGTATGTAGATAGATATTACCAGGACCTATGGAGCTCCTAAAATTGTAATTTAGTGTCTCCATGCATATGCATTTTACTTGGACTGGAAACCATAGCTTTTATGTGATTCTATAAGATACCTTTGTATCTCCTAAAGTACTGGAGGCTCTGTAAGTGAGTTTCATGCTAATCAAAGCCAAGTGATTGCATTTAGGAGACAGACGACAGAAGCTCTCTCTAGCTCCTATCTTTGGATGGCTGACCCCAGGGATGACGTCCTAATTCAAATCAACCAAATTGCATTGAGAGAAAACTCATGTTTAGCTGAAATGCAGGTGATGCCACAGTTTTCGGGACTGTGTTTTACCACAAAGTCAACCTCCCCGAACTCTGGAAAAGCTTACTTGTAACCTGTGTTCTTCATTGTATATAGTAAAAGAATAGAGCAGGAGAAAATCTTCCCCTGGGAAAAGCCCCCTAAATGATCACCCCTGAAATCATACATATGCAGTAATATTATATGGACTGAGCAGATTGCATTTATATATTTAAGAAAATAATATATATATATTTATATATGTAATGCATTTAAATTAATAAACAATTTTGTTAAAAGTTCTCATAGCTTTTATTCCTGCACCTCAGTTAAACGGATTTTAACTGAACAAATTTTGCCTTTATAGCCACTTAGTAGGGAAAACTTTAATTTGTTTTATGTTTGCAGAAGGTTAGGGCAATTAATATTGTAGAAACAGTGCCATACATAGTTTGAGGGATAGCTATGAATATAAGACAACGCATTAGCTTAATTCTCTCCAGAGAATGGCTTATCACCCACACCAGCAGATGTGGGTTGTGGTCTTCAGAACAGATGCTTTGCTAAAGAATCCACAGTGGGTTATGAGAGGCTAGTGACTAGCTCTGGCTTGATGGACCCACATTGACAGTAACTTATTGATAGTTGTAGACCAAAGCGACAGCTTTACTATCCATTTAATACAGTTTGACTTTGTCCCTCAGAAGTTCATACTTGGGAAACTTAATTCTCATATTAATATGTTAATGTATCTGGAAGTCCGTTAGGAAGCATTTCTGATTGGATGAATTCATGGGGTAGCTTTTATGATGGCTTTATAAGATCAAGAGAACTGAACTAACATACTTGCTGTGGCATGCATGTCATTTGATCCCTCACTGTGTTTTGATGTAGGAAGATTGTCCTCATCCCATACCAACCAGACACAAGCACCATGCTCTTGGACTTCCTGATTCCATAAGTGAAAACCAAACCAACTTCTGTTTCAGAAAATGCATGGTCTCATATCAAATATCTGAAATCAGGCTAAGGTACCACATGTAAAAAATACTACTCAAAATGGAGAGGCCAGAGATTTGGGGGCTGTGCTGGGCACCAAAGATGTGTGTAAACTGAGATAAACCATCATGTCTATCAGCATAACTGTCTGGGTTCTTGTCTATAGAAAAAAACTCTGATTTGTTTTGATTTCCATGACTATATTAACTACAGAAGTTTGAGTGACTCTGATGAAGTCTTGGGGAGGTTTGGAGGCAAGCCAAAAGTTCTAAGACAGGAAAATACTATTTTTTTTTTTATAAATAGTTCTACATTGTGGCTATAACAAAACGCATGAAAAGATCTTTGAAGTATTGAAGCACCTCCATGTCTTCACACCACAGTTTTCTTACTTTTTATTAGATAACTTATGGCTTGCAAAATCCAAAGCAGATTTACCACAGTGGCAATCTGGAAAAAAGTTGCTGTCTCCTTCAGTTGTTTACCAGCAAATTTTGCTTTGATCTACAGAGAGTTCTTGGTGGATGAAATATACAGCAACCCTATAAACCATGACCCAAGATAAGACACTATTTATAAACATTTCTTAGAGCAGCAAAGGAGAGAAAACTACAGAGGAAGGGGATATCTTGGTGAAAAATGAAACTCACTAATCTTAATTTTTCATTATTGAAGGTTGTTTTTTTTTTTTTTTAAGTCCAAGCCAACAGTCCTTGGCACTACTGACTAGAAACAGGATATTTCACAGTATTTCTGTGATGTGGGATTCCCCTTTGTATGTTGTGAATGTGTTTTATTATCATTGGTTAATAAAGAAGCTGCATTGGGCCTATTGCAGTGTAGAATAGAGCAAGGTAGGAATTCCAAGTAGAGATAGAGGAGAAAAGAGTCAGAGAGATACCATGTAGCAATCAAAGGAGAAAGATGCTGAACATAACCTTACCAGCGAACTATGAGCCCTGTGGTAAAATACAAAATAATAGAAATGAGCTAATTTAAGATGTAAGAGTTATTTAACAAAAATCCTGAGCTAATAGGCTGAGCAGTGTTTTAATTAATGCAGTTTCTGTGTGATTATTTCAGGTCTAGGTGGCTGGGAAATGAATGAGCAGCCTCTGCTTACAGAATGGTGCTGCATGTGAGCTGACTACATACAAATAAAACCTGAGAGAGCTTGGGAAGAAATTCTAGACTCAAAAGAACAGAGTTAATCATAGCTTCTTGGTAGCCACATATTTTCAGATAGGTTCTGTTTGCTGGTGGCAAGCAGGGGTGCCTCGACTCCTTTAAGAAGTCTTCCTGACTCAGCAGTAGCAGCAAAAACTTTGTGAACTGTTCTTGACTCTTTCAGGAGACCAAGCACTTAAATGGGGTTTGTGAGCAGAGTGCTACAACTTTCTTAATGGCAACATAGATCCATTGTGTGCCTAAAAACGGGGTTGTGAGTATGGTTTGCAGAGCTGGTGCTGAATGTACCTCTGCCATGTTGGACTGGGTGGAGCCAAAAGGCAAAGCAGCCTTAGTCCTAGCCATGCTGTTTAGCATTTTAAGAAGTTGTCCTGGTCAGAAAAGGATTATAGCTATAAAATAAAGACAAATTCAGGTGGAAAAGAACTCTAAATGTGTCACAGAGCTGAATAAATGTACATAGGCTTGGGAGAGGGAAGAAAAAGAATACAGACAGTTATAAAGGAAGTAAATGCTTTAAAAATAAAACAAAGTCTTTAAAGAGACAGAGTACAGACAGCCATAGATTAAATGAGTAATATACATCTAGAAAACCTAACTAACATGACTACAAGCTTGACTATTATAGATAATAATATATTAACCTATATTTTTAAATTATACATTACATTTTAAAATAAGCTGCACAAACACAATGCCTTAATCAAGAGCATATATATAATAAATAGGTCATATAAAATTGACCTTAAATTTGTATCAATAAACCAAGATCCATACCAATGTAAATCTCATAGCATATCCTCCTTTAAATGTAAACAAACATTTATAAACAATATTTGGGAATTTGGGCCTAGTTCTCTTCAAACTGCTTCCTGCTTTTTGTTGGGGAACGTAATTTTTGGGGGTGTTCACAGCAAACTTTGGGGGGAGTCTTGGTCCATCAAGCTACATTAGTCTGGAAGGAATCCATAGGTTCTCATCCTCTGTGGAAACAAAAGAAGAGCCTCTTTTCCAAAGCAACAAATTTTGAAGTCAAGATACCTTTAAAAAATATATATGTTGGTTTAGCTTAGCAGCCCATACAATAAAATGTCTCTCTGTACTTAGTTCATTCACAGTCAAAAAAATTCAAATTTAACAATAATATACTTAATCCAGACTTTCTGTGTATTTTCTATCTTTATGTGGCTTATTTTTCTTATTATATTACTTTTTCTACAAGTTTACTCTATTTAAAGACTTTGTTCTATTTTTTAAAAAGCCATTCACTTCTTTTTATAACTTTCTATACTCTTTTTCTTCTCTCTCCCAAGCCTACATACATTTTAAAAACATACTGTCACCCATTTAGAGGTATTTTCCATCTGAATTTGTCTTTATTGTGTATCTGTAATTCTTTTCTGTTCAGGATGGTTTCTTCAAATGCTGTGTGGTGTGACCAGGAATAAGACTGCTTTGTCTTTTGGCTCCGCCCAGTCCAACATGGCAGAGGTCTGTTTACTGCCTCTGTGAGCCATGCATACCACCTTAGTTCCAGGTATGCAGCAGATCTATGTCACACCATTAAGCAGTTTGTAACATGCTACTCAAAACCCAAATTAAACGCTCTGTATCAGGACCTCCTGAAAGAATCAGAGTTGTTTGTGCAACTAGTATGAACCAGGAAGAGTTTTTAAAGGAGTCACATAGTTTTTGCTGCTACCGCTGAGTCAGGAAGCCTTCTCTTAAAAGAATCGTGCCTCTGCTTGCTTCTAGCAAACAGAGCCCACCCAAGAAAATGCTGCTACCAATCAGCCATGTTCAGCTCTGTTCTTTTGTGTCTAGAATTTCTTTTTAAGCTTTCCCAGGTTTTCCATGGATATAGTTGATCATGTTGGGCACCAATCTGTTGGCGGAGGCTGCTCATTCATTCCTGGCAGCTCAGATTCGAAATAACCACACAGAAACTATATTATTTGCAATACTGTTTGGCCAATAGCTTAAGCATATTTCTAGCTAGCCCTTACATCTTAAATTAACACATTTCTATAATTTTATGTTTTACCACAAGACTTGCAGCCTACTGGCAAGGTTCTGGCTGGCGCTCGCATCTTTATCCTCTAGCGGCTACATGGCATCTCATTGACTCCATTTACTTTCTCCCAGCATTCAGTTTAGTTTTCCTGCCTAGCTCTATTTTGCCCTATCACAGGCCAAAACAGCTTCTTTATTCATTAATCAATAAAAGCAACACATATGCAGAAGGACTTCCCACACCAATCACCCAACATAAGTATTGTGCTAATCATGACACAAAAGCTTGGAGAGCTTTGGGGCTGGTAGAGGTCTCGAGTGGTCAGGAGGCTCTCAGGAGACTCATATAAACACTGGGCCATCTTCCAAAAATTTGAGATAATTATTAAAAAAATCTGTTTTTAAGAAAGCTCTGTGAGACATTAAAAGAGAAGCTAAAATTGGTCATGTCCTGGTTTTATTTGCTGTTGCTGTGGTTAAAATACCTTGACAAAGGCAACTTTAAGGAGAGAGAATTTGTCTCACAGTTTCAGGTTACAGCACATCATAGCAGGTAATCACAAAGGTAATGGCTTCAGAGAACTGATCACATATTCATAGTCAAAAGCACAAAGTAAAGAATTAACATGTGCATTCCTGGGCTCAGTCACTTCCTCCACTCTTACACAACTCAGAATCTCATGCTGAGGGACGAGTGCCACCTTCTTTTATTTAGCAGTGTCTCTCCTCAGCCTGGAGACCACAGAATAGGCAATGTTGACTGGCCAGCTAGCCCTAAGCATCCACCTGTCTCTGTCTCCCTAGTGCCAGGATTATATGCATTTGACACTTCTCTTGGATATTTTTTTTAAATGTGGAATTAAGCTCCCATGCTTACAAAGCTCTCATGCTCACAAGACAAGAACTTTTGGATGACCGAACTCTCTCCCCAGTTCTATGAGTTCATTTTTAATTGAAATAAAAAGCTGTAGGAACTATATCTTAAAATGACAGCCCTTGGCAAAGGACAAGCACTTTAGAACACATTCAAATACTAATCCATAGCATCAGTGGGATACAGGCCCACTCAGATACGACCATTATAACAAAAACGGCACAATTATTTCTGGAACTCAGCAAGGCAATAAATAGCAAATACTTTACAGCTTAAAACCTCTTTTGCTCCCTAGCCTTCATTTGCCCAGTAATTTATATCAAACAAATTACTAAAGGCTTAGTTCCAAGGTTATCACTGAGATATCTCTTAAAAATATAAAATGTGATAGAAATGCGAAACAAAATGGGTTCCATAAATAACCTCTGTGAAAGTTATACATAACAAAATGTTGTAAAAAAAAAGACAATTTTAGCTTTAGGAAGATGAAGTGTTAACAGAGGCCCACACCTACACAAAGAACTATAGGCAGCTAGTGACTGCTGAGGGTGGGAGAATTAGCTTCTTCCAGGGATGGGCACACCAGTTTGTTACCAAATAAGCATCAAAATGGATAGAGCAGGTTGTGTTTGTGTGTGTGTGAACAATTACAAACAAAAAGAAGCCATTAATTAGAGAGGGAGATGGGGTTGGGGAGACCATGGGGTAAGCAGAGAGAGGAAAAGGGAAGAAGGAAATGACAGAACTATATTTTAATTAAAAGCATATTAAATAAAAATAAGGGTTTAAATGATAGTTGACTGCATGGTGGGCAATGCTCTTCTAAGAAACTATAGGTTATTAAATGAAATACCAAGTGCCAGATATGAAATAACTTCCTATGAGTTGTTGGTCTGTAAGATTTTCAGAAATCCCCAGAACAATGCAGGCTATGGCTCTTCTTCTTGGCTGTCAACCAGAACTATGATGCCAGTGACCTATTTCTGATGACACCACACAGTCTGGTTACATAACACACAGAAATCCAGCTGAAATTGAGCAATAGGCTTCCTGCATGGTCACTGGCTTTCATAGCACCGGAAGATGCTGTGCAGGCTGCTGAGTGAGAAAAACCATCAACAAACTTATTAGGCTGTGATGCCTTCACACACAGTATCAACCTGCCAGGGAGGATGTGCCCACAAGTTAAAAAGCAAAAAGGAAAAAGTTGGGGTGTTGAGATACTATGAAAAAGTAGTATATTAATCAGAAAGTGCAGGGTGACCTCACTTTGTAATATAAGCAACTTGGCAGTGGGTAGAGATGGGAGAAAGGTGTTAGACTCCAGGTCTAGGGTGGTCACATGGCATGGAGACCTGTCTGGAATGCACTTCTCCAAAACCCAGTGCTTTCTTATCCTTCCCTTCCATACATTCCAGTTTAACCCCTCCAGTCCCATTATTCTCATTTAAGTCTTTATAACATGGAGTTCTTTCTCCCCTCTCTTGAAAGCCCCAATATAGGGTTACTATTTCCCTGATATCTACATGGCTTATAAATATACATAAATACTTGAAGATTCAGAGCTAACAGTCACAGATGAGAAGAGTGTGATGTCTGTCTGTCTTCTTGAGTCTGTGTTAGCTCACTCAGAATGATGGTTCTAAGCCCTATTCATTTACCTGGGATTGTCATAATTTTTTTCTTAACAACTGAATATTATTCCATTTTGTAAATATGCCACATTTAATTATCCATTCATCAGTTGATAGATATCTAGGCTGTTTCCATTTACCAGTTGTGTACTGTGTTACCATGGGCAAAGGGGTAATTTATAATCTACTCCTGTGTAACAAATTGTCCCTAGACTTACAGCGTGGGTTATCTCACATAGTTTCTGAGAGTTAGGAGTTTGGCAGGAATTTACCTTGGCCTTGATAGCTCAGAGTCTCTTATGTTGCCCAAGCTTGTTTGGGGGGAGATCTGCTTCCAAGCTCACGTGCTGCTATGTGTGGAGCATTAGGTTCTCTCTGTGTGATGCTCCCAGTGAAGCTTCTCAATGCATAACTCATAGCCCTGACTATGGAAGAAAAGAGGGAGTGAGGGAGCACAAGAAATACACACACACACACACACACACACACACACACACACACAGAGAGAGAGAGAGAGAGAGAGAGAGAGAGAGAGAGAGAGAGAGAGAAACAGACAGACAGAGAGAGATCTCAAGACCAAAATTGTGGTGTTTTATACAGCAACCTTAGAAGTGGCAAGCTATTTTTCTGCCATATGCTATTGGACACACATACTAATTCTGGTGCATTATCAGAAGGAATTTCACAAAGATGAAGTTCTTAGAGGCACAAGGTCAAAGTCAAAAGTCATCTTGGAAGCCATGGAGAAGAGAAAATTGGACAAGGTAAGGAAGGGAGGGAACCATGATGCTGTGAGAATAGAAATTTGGAGATATTATAGACTAAATATTGGTCTCAACAGCTTTTGAAGTTTCAGTTTGGAAGTGAGCTCATTTATATCCTTGAGGGTCACATGGGCCAGATTACCACATAGAAAGGACATGGGATTAGACTAAACATCTCGCTGCCCATTAGAGAAAACTGTGGTGTTAGATTAAACTGATTATTAATGGTCACTTTATAAAACATGTAGCCTGGTGTCCAGCTTTATTATTTTAAAGGGGCTGTATCAGTGCTTGTCAAAATTCAGGAAATTACTAAACTGGCTCACCTGCCCGAGAGAAACTCTATTTTTTCTTTAAGCTGCCTTTGTTAGGTACTTTTTTTTTGTAATAGCAATGAGAAAAGTAACTGAAAAAGTTTTTTTTAATGTTGCTGTGCCTCATAATATTAGGAAATAAACAAAGTAAAACAGCTTCAATAAGTAGGAGAGAGAAGATGTAAAACAGGATATAACTCTAAAGTATTTTGTAGGAATATTTAAAATGGAGAATATTTTGGATAAGAAGTGAATTTGTGTAAGAAGATAAGATTTTTGTCCTATGGTGAAATGACTGGATTTTTCTTTTCTGAAGTAAAGAAAAGATAAAGACAAAATTAGAAGGCTTAAGGAGACCTCAGAAGGTCTGTGCAAGTCACAGAAGGCCATAGAGTATGAAACTTAAAGGTTATATTATCTATATCTATATATGTTTGAAAGCTGTTAAGATATCCGTGGTCACAATTTAATACACTAGAATCTAGAATCTCACCCTCTGTTTAGAGCAATGTTATTTTATTAAGATATTGTCTTGTTCTTGGTAACATGAGAACTGACTTAAGACATTTTGTATTGTATTGAGATAATTTCTTGTTTTCTGCTGAAATTGTCAGATTTTTAACTACTTGGTAGAGTAGTTGAAATAAAGAATTATTTAAAATCAATTTGCTTTTGCCTAAACTTCATCTAAATGTTACATTTAGAAGAGTTAAAATTAAAATCCATTGCTTACTCTTCAAGACTAGTAAAACTGTCCTTCTGGGTGTCCAAAATGCAGAGGCCAAGGCAAAAGAGGACAATGGCAATAAAATATCAGTCAATATCTTGGATGCTTCCTTTCTGGATCATCCAAGATCCAGGACCTGAGGGACCCTTTCTAAGGTGGTCAAACAACCAGCTCTCTTGATCTGAGAGACCATAAAAGCCCTAGAGTTTGGGAAAGCCACACTGTCAACAAGACCCTGAATCATACCAACAGGCGAATACCATGTGGAGGAGAAAAAAAAAGAGCCAAGAGGCTTCCTATGAATCCCTAACAATCCTACAGGCTCCCCGAAGAAACTTTGGATGACATTAACAGTATAAAGAAAGAAATTGATTTGGGGCCATCTATGTGGTTTTTAAACTTCCATTAGAAAAGTATAATTACAAAACTAAATTTGACCATCACCTCCCAACCAGGATTCTTATCCTGACCTAGTCCAGTTAGGGAACCCAGTGTCAAGCTTTATGATTTTAAGGGGCTATATTAGTGCTTGTCAAAATTTGGGGAATTACTCATCTGGTTCATCTGCCTAGGATAAAACCACATTGTCATTGTCTTCTTCTTCTTCTTCTTCTTCTTCTTCTTCTTCTTCTTCTTCTTCTTCTTCTTCTTCTTCTTCTTCTTCTTCTTCTTCTTCTTCTGCTGCTGCTGCTGCTGCTGCTGCTGCTGCTGCTTCTGCTNCTTCTTCTTCTGCTGCTGCTGCTGCTGCTGCTGCTGCTGCTGCTTCTGCTGCTTCTGCTTCTTCTTCTTCTTCTTCTTCTTCTTCTTCTTCTTCTTCTTCTTCTTCTTCTTCTTCTTCTTCTTCTTCTTCTTCTTCTTCTTCTTCTTCTCCTTTCTCTCAAGAGGGCCTTGCTGGAGCAGTAAACAACTTAAGGTTTCTCTTCAAATCAGAGCCTAAGGGTCAACTTCAGATAAACAACTCCATGGACACAGACTCCATGGCTCTTGCTTTTATCACTGACCTCATAGAAGGAGCCCTGAGAGCACAGCAGTTACCCTCACTTGTGCTTTAAGCTAAAACCTCTATTGACTGCCATAAAACCTTTTAAGGTTCTTTATTCTTCCATCAGGACTCATTCATCTGGCCCTTGAGTAATTAAAAACCCAACTCTCCTCTGGTGAGCCCTCTATTATTACTGGAAATATCCCCATCATTGATGAGCCTGTCATAGGCACCTTTGGACTTGACTTCCATTTTAATCTTAATCTTCAAAACAGTTCCCTTAATTTTTCCTATTATCACATCTTAAATGATTCTTAGGGTATCACCAAGCAAGTTGTCTACACTAATTGCTGATATCTAAATTTGCCTTCTAGCAAGGCCACCTTCTGTCTCAATGGAGTCTTCCAAACAATAACAACAACAAACAACTCACTTCACACAATGGCACAACAGGCTCTTACCTTCTTACTCTTTTCCTTCATGGGTAGGATACTCATTTCGTGACAGAGAGGCCTGCTGCTGTTTTCAGTCCCTTCAATGGTTAATACGATTTGATTCTTCTAGAATTCAACAAATTCAGATTCAAATAGATATCAGTAAAGATAAATCACCATTCCTCTTGGACAAGATCTTGAGACATCACTGGATCCATAAAACAAAATTTCTGTGGGCCTTCTGGTCAACATCACTTATTTATGCCAATAGGCACCTATCATCAATCTAACCAGCTTTGGTTTTCCCATCAATATAATATTTATCTTTCTCCCCCCCTCATAAAACACACACACACACACACACACGCACACATAAATTCAAACAAACATGTGATAACATATGGGTCAGTTTAATATCACATATTTGACATAAAATCCATGACTATATTTGAAGAAAAAAACCTATAAAACTAGAAAATTGAAAAATAAGTATTTTCAGTTTTTGCAACAATGTGATTAAATTTACCATGGTGTTACATCTCCTTTGATTTATCATAAATGAAAAGTATCCTAAGTAGAAAACACATTTAACCCAGCAAATGTATTGGACATCACAGTTTAGCAACATATACATTGTAGGGTGTAGACTTTGAGGTCTCAGAAGCTCAAGCCAGTTCACCTGAACTAGAACTTCCAGTTCCTTCTCCAGCACCAAGATGGTGACAAGGGGCTAAACCTCTGAACTGTAAGTCAGCCCCAGTTAAACGTTTTCCTTTATAAGAGTTGTCATGATCACGGTGTCTCTTCACAGTAGTAAAACTCTAACTAACACCCTATATCATTCCACTTTCCTTTTTTTCTCTTTTTAAAATAAAAAAAATTAAAATATAATTACATAATTTCTCCTTTCTTTTCTTCTCCCAATCCCTACTAGGTACTGCCCTCTTTTCTCCTGCTTGAAACCCTGGTCTAATTTTCTTTAATTGTTACATATTGTCCAGAGACGTTTCTTTGATGAAGGGTGAGAGGCACCCTTATCTGTGGGTCTAGGGATAAATATTTAGAATTCAGTTTGGGATTATACTGTTGGTGAAGTGGTAGTGGCAGATTCTCCTCTATGATCTACGACTTCATTAGGTCTCCAATACCAGACATAACTTTCCTTTTATTGAATGGGCCTTAAGTTCCTAGGACTCCATGGAGCTGGGAAAAGTCTCCAAATGTCAAAGGGAAGTGGAAGGGGAGGTCAGGAATTTACTGAGCTATACAAGGTCACATTGCAGGATTCTTTGGTGGACCTCCTGACCTCCCCCTTTTGTATTGCTTGCGCTTTGGTATGATTCAAAGGTGCTACTGGCAGGTTCTCTTGTTCTTCTTTTTCTTGGGTCCATCTCTTCCTTTCTCCTGTTCTCCCCTTCCTACCTTTGACATTTGGAGACTGTCGCTGGAGTTCCAGTGGTTTTAATGTTTGCTTCTAGAGGGCCTCCTTCTAATGAAAGACTCGGAGAACATTCAAGGATATTAAAAGATCAATGCTTTAAAAACCCAATTTACTCCATGGACGAGCAGGTACTTGCCCATCTTCTGCTTGAAAAGAAGTGAGTCATTGTGCTCCCCAGCAGTCAGTTTCCTGAGAGATTATCTTGCAGGGACAGATCAATCAGCTTCTGAGGACACACCAGGATTCAGGACCATTTTCGCAGTTCCAAGGAGTCCTGGGGATTGTTTGATTTTTTCCTTACTAATAGCCCAAAACTTATCTGTGAATGTCCCATGCCATCGATGCTGAAGAAAAGCTTATTAATTCTAGGTAGCCTGTGATTTTAGAGGTCTTTTAGACATTTCCAGATGTAGTTTGAGATGTAAAAATCCAGGATAAGTCTAAGCAGGCTCACTGTGAGGAAAGGCTGTTCTGGAGGGGGACAATGCTTTTACATCCTCTCAGCAACCCTACCCTGTGTCTACTCTGTCCCCACCCTGTGCCCACCCTGTTCCCACCCTGTCCCCACCCCCATGCCATTCACTTCTATGGTATCTGCTTTCATATAGTCCTGGGAAGGTCTGAGAAAATTCCTGGGTCCTCCTTTGTCTCCCAACTCCCCAGTCATGCCCTGTTTGGTATTCTGGCCTTAGTTTAAAGTCTGCAGAGCCAGGAGCAGGGCCTGGTGGGGGAAGGAAGGCTGCCATGATGAAAGTCTAGGTTGGGATTCTGTCCAGCCGCTATCCCACAGTGGCATCCCTTAGATGCTCTCACTGCTGGATCTAAGCAGAGGAGTAAATAGGTTGTAATGAGTGTGCCCCATTGAGACAGGGCCATGTCCAGCTGAGGCTCAGAGCTCTTCTTTATAAAGAGGTGAGAGAGGGGCATCGGGACCTCAAATATTTTCTCACAGAGTCATCCTACTGTGGAGACTTTTAAGACTTAAGAGGTTTTTAGAGCCTTGTTTTGAAGTGATGGAGCCCACACCCTGAGACCAGACACACAGTCTACATGAACATTCTAAGCAGTTAATTTAAATCATGACTCTATGCAGGAATGTACACAGATTTTCATGAGGTCCCAGAAGAATGCATGCTCCATGTCACACTTGTAAAAAAGATTGAATACAACTAAATTGGAGAGTGGACACTAGGAAGATCTCAGTGGGGGAGGACACTCACTTTGCAAGCCTGAGGCCCTGAGTTAGAATCCCCAGAGCTGCTTTTCTCTGAATATGGTTGTAAACCAAGCACTGGGGAACAGGGACAGGCGGATCTTGAGAGCTGTGACCAAAATGTATATTTCTGGTTCAAGTGAGAGACCTTGTCTCAAGGCAGTAAGATGGAGAGTCATAGAGAAAGATATTTGCTGTCTTTTTCTGGCCTCTGCATGTGTATATATGGGCATGTATCCAACCCACATTAATGTATTCCTTCCACACACAGCACACATGTAACACATACATACACAGACACACCCTATCTAAATAATGGTCTAGGTTGAAATTGCATATTTTTAGAAATAATTTTGAGTTAAAATTGCATATAGCACAAGAAAGCAAATGTTAGCCAGGTGGTGGTGGCACACACCTTTAATCCCAGCATTTGGAAGGCAGATGCAGGAGGATCTCTTTGAGTTCGAGGCCAACCTGGTCTGCAAGAGCTAGTTCCAGGACAGCTAGGGCTGTTATACAGAGAAACCCAGTCTCATTAAAAAAAGAAAAAAGAAAGTAATTGTTTTTCTCTCACATGTGGAATCTAGGTATAAATACATATGAACATGGGAAGTGAAGGTAGAGGGAGAATGTGTGAGCGAGGAAGGGTGAATAAGATGGGGTAATGGGGAAAAGAAGGAACAATATATATATTTACAATATATTTTCTCTCATATGCAGAATACAGATTTAGCTCTATACACACATGCACACACATAACCTCTCCATCCCACACACAGGACATGAAAGCAGAGAATAATTAATAGGGGAAAGGAAAGGGATCCAGGGAAAGAGGCAAGAGGAAGAAAGACATATAAGACAAAGTACAATAATATATTTATGAGAATGTATAATTAAACTCATTATCTTTATGATAATTAAACATTAATAATAGAATAATGGAATAAATAAAAATAATATAAAGAAAACATTTGGTAAACCCTCTTCTCTTAGCTTAGGCACTATGGCCATTTTATGGCTCCTGGGGTGGGAAAAAGTTGATTCTCTTTAGGGGTGTGGTCCCTGGTAATTGATCATGCTCTGATGGATGATGGTACCACACCCATACACATATAATTGGGCTCAGTGTAGCAAAACATAAAAGAAATTAGGTTGGTAGAGGGAATCTTGGAGGATTTGGAGGGCACAGTAGAGCATGAATATGGCTACAATGCACTTATGAGGTTATCAAAGAATATATAGACATTAAAATAATACTAGTTATGGAAATTAAAATATGTAGGCAATCACAAAACTGAGTCATTGATCTTGTTAGCATTTATATATCAGGGAATACCATAAATATTATCAACTCACTGTTTTCTTAAATGACTATACAAAGTGAGATTGTCACTTCCATTTTCATTGTAAATGGGGATCCTGGGCATCCAGTATCTATCTTAGCATTACCTGACTGAGCTGTTCATCTGAAATTCTTTTCTCCAAATCACAGTGCAATAGATGATCCTCTCCTGTGAACCTGGGGTCTACCAAGAAAGAGAAGTTTACTCAGGTGCGGACATTTATAGGACGTAAGATAAAGTGCGCAGAGAATGAGACAGGAAGTTACGTTTAGGATGATGTGAGTTACTCTAGCTAGTCTATCAGGCTCGATGCATGCACATTAGCAATGTCTTTGTGTATTGGTTCTAATAGCGGGGAATTTGGAATGACTGTTGACTGAATGAGCTTCCCAGCTGTCTTCACACTGCAGCTGTGAACTGTCTGTTGTCAGATGGAGTTCATTTATCTCTATTTTGCCTCAAGATTTATGGTCTATTGGTCACATATTGGCTTCTTGAATTAACTGTAATGTCTTCCAGAATAGAAGACAATAATGTATCTGGTGATGAAATGTAAGAAGAAGTCTATCCATCAGTAGGAGATCTAACACAAAAGCTTCCTCTCCTTTTAAGGAACAGCTTCTCAGAGAGTGGTCTCTGGAAGCAGGACCAAATGATCTTGGAGAGTCTGAGAATCTTACCTCTTTCCTATAGAGTCTGGAGCTGGGAGAGCAGACGAACAGTGGTGTGCTGGTGAGTGCTCAACAACCGAATATCTGGAAAATTTGTAGGTTAATGTAGACATATGTATATTTTTTTGCTGGTATCTAGGATGTATAGTTCACAATATAGAAACAACAATAAAAAGTTTAACAGTCTCTACTACAAGTTTATGTAGTTGGTTGGCTTTCACAGATAGTTTTCATCGCCCATTGCAAAACTCTTCCATCAGAAGCAACTTGTGGGTGAACCGATAAATGAGTTGGCCTCCAACATGAGTGTGAGTTGATATTTGTGGTTATATTAAGATGAAAGCAAGGCCAAAGAAAGATGAGTGGCAGAATGTCACTAGTTTATGGATGGGAGCATCTTCTTTTCTCAATCATGACAGTTTTTAAAGCTCGAAAGCTGGCTGGCCTGGTGGTGGCGAGTTATTGTCCAAATCATGAAAGATGGCTTCCTTAACTTCTTTTCTAAAAGTGTTTCTTTCTATTTATACTATGGTAGCTACAAATAAACACTTCAGGTTTAATATGTACTGTTAATGTTTTCATCTCATCATTGCTTAAATCTAGACAGGTGACAAGCCCAGCTGTGTAGAACTTGCTTTTTCTGTGGTGTAAATACTTCCAACTTGGCAGATTTCAGCCACAGCATCACACCATGAGAGAGATGTGAAGAAGACCTATACAGTAGCACTGTGGGGCAATGGTGCAAGCCCAGCAGAAATGAATAGCCACAAGATGACAGTAATGAAAGTGGATGCTAAGACAATCAGGGAATGCTTTTATTGCAACTTTATTTTGCATACACATGTGTGATGTTCATGCATATATGCACGTTTATGTGCATATCAGTGCATATGCATGTGATGGCCTGAGGTTGATGTCAGGGGTCTTCCTTGATGTCGCTTCACCTCACACATTGAGACAGAGTCTCTTGTTGAACCTAGACACTGCTGTGTTGACTAGTCGAACTAGCCGGTTTGCTCCAGGGATCTCCTGTCTGTGCCTATCAACAGCTGGGATTGCAGGGTGAAGCTGTGTCCACTGGGCCATTATTTGGGTTCTGAGGATCTAAGATTCAGGCTTGAGTGGCAAGTTCTCTGCCTATGGAACCATCTTCATAACCTTATAGCTTATTTTAAGGCAAATTATTTGGTCTTAAATTTCATAATTAAATTATGATTGTATTTCATAAAAGGCTTGCAAATTCCTACAAATTTTGACAGTTGGTTTATGAGCTGATATAAATCTCTTCAGGGCACCCGTGAAGCCCAGAAATCTCTGTTCTCACAAGCCTTCCAGCTAGTTATCATGATGTATAATCGGGTTTTCTCACTTTGTCTTTGATAGGCTTTTATTCAAATTAGCAGTCTCCGACCTTTATGGGACAAAACAGATCCTAATGGTTATGCAGAAGGCTTCTTTCTTTCTAGCTGTTGGGTTTCAGTAGCTCTAGGCTTCCGGCCCTCAAAGGCTTCTTAGGCTTCTTAAGACCCCTGCCTCTCCTCTGCTTGCTTTTCTTTCTCCCTACAAGCTTCTTGCCTGCTGCCCCTGCTCTTCTGATTTGGTTACCCTGGCAGCAGTAGCCCTGATGCTTTGGTCAGCCTGGTTCTCTGACTGCTGACCAGGTCAAGAAACTCTCCCCCAGAACATGGGCATTGCAGGTAGGTCTGGCTTTAACAGGATTGCCAGGTTCTTCTGTGAATTCTTCTGTAGGACTTGCAGATGAGTCTACTCATATAGTGTTTTGTGGTGTCTTAATCACTGTTCTAGTGCCAGGAAGAGACACTATGACCAATGTAACATTTTTTTTTCTTTTTCTTTATTCTTCTTTCATACAATACAACCTGACCATAGCTTCCCCTCCCTCCACTCCCCTCCTTCTCTCCCATCCACCTTTCTTCTCCAGATCCACCGCTCCTGTTTCCCTTCAGAGAACAGTCCTCCCAGGGGTATCAACCAAACACAGTACAACAAGATGCAATAAGACTGGGCAAAACCCTCGTAAGAAGGATGGACGACACAACTCAGTAGGGGGAAGGGTCCCAGGAGCACAAAGAAGAGTCAGAGACACTCCCACTCCCACTATTAGGGGGTCCCACAAGAACACTCCAAGCCAAACAACCAGCATGTATACAGAGGATCTAGAGCATCCCCGTGCAGGCTCCATGAAATCATCCTAATAAATCCTCTTCCTATACATATAGGAAAAGAAAGTCACCCCACAACTTCTGCTGCTCCAGAGAATCCTGACTAATACAAACCCTTTCCTGCAAAGCCGAGAGATCAATGCAGAAGAGGAATAGAAAGAGTTAGATGGAAAAAAAAAAGAGATGGGATGGACAGCGCCATGGAAACAGTGTCTTCCAGACACAAGAGGACTGATGTGCATATGAACCCACAGAGACTGTGGCAGCATGTACAGGGCCTGAACAGGTTCGAGCCCAACAGGGTCCCAGCACTGAGACAGGGGACATGGGCTCCTACCTCACCCAAGAGAAATTGTTTGTAGCTGATAACGTTC
This sequence comes from Alexandromys fortis, assembly GCF_014885135.2. Classification (NCBI taxonomy): domain Eukaryota; kingdom Metazoa; phylum Chordata; class Mammalia; order Rodentia; family Cricetidae; genus Alexandromys; species Alexandromys fortis. The sequence continues at coordinate 2,185,346 of NW_026067989.1, forward strand.
TGGATAAAGGAAAATCAGTTTTCTTCAATGGAATGTCTTTTGGTATATCTACCACACTCCATATCCAGGAGTTGTTGTGTGTAGAGTAGCTGTAACAGACAAGCATGGGAACAGGGAAATGTGTTGAAAGAATGTCTAGAGCAGTCTGAACCATCATCACCTCACAGTCCCCTGAGAATGGAAGTGACTGTGTTGGGGAGATATTGCGGAGGTAGGGCACCTTGGACTGTCTGGGAGATTGTGATAAACCATAACATCAACAGACCACTGTGTTATCTTTAAGAGATGCATGCTGGTATCCTTCATTGCTTATGTCTGCAAATATCTCACCAACATCGGTCAATCTACCAGTTTCTAACTTCCTGATAGAATCATAAATGCAAGAAGTACCCAGAAGCTATGCTCTAGGAAGGTGACTTCTTACCTAAATGGGTACTTGTGGAAATGTCACACAGAAGACACTCTGTAGAGACTGACTAGCATCCTCTGACCCCAGCTCTATGAATTTAGATGGATAGTGGTCCATTGAGAATTAAGGATATGTAATACCCTTCTGTCCATTGTTTTTATGTCAAAGTGAATGCAGTACCCTAATAACCACTTCATCCTGTTGGAACTAGGTGACTGGGTTACCTCCAGGAGTCTGCAAACCCAGTTGGCCTCACTAGAGTTGGTGTGTGCATTTTTGTCATAAGTCTCAAGATAACTTTCCATGAACTGCACCCTGCAGGTTGCTTGGCCCATGGTTAAGTGGTACATATTCTTTGAGAATATACAGAATAGGAGCAATGACAGTGGGATTCTTATTCTGAATTATATATTTTTATTATTAATTAAAATTGTTTATTGATAATATATATTACATTACAGTTACTTTAACACTTCACTTTCTCTATCCCTTTCCCTCTTCTGTCAATCACCCTTCCTCCAGACAAATTTGTTTTCAGTATTCCTGTCTTTTTTGTTTGGTTTCAAGACCCACTGAATCTAACTGGAGGCATCTGTGTGTCCATGGCTTGGGAACTCTTCATGGAAGCATGGCAGACTCACCATTGTGCATGTAACTAAGCATATATAACTACAGACATTAATGCTTCCTCTTCCAGAATCTATCTGCAGCTACCAGTTAGTAAGGGGTAGGACTCTATAAGCTGTTCCTCTCATTCCTAAGTAACTGTTGGAGATTAAGTCTTATATGGGCTTAGCTGCTGAGAGTTCATGATTTCAATGGCTCTGTTATACCCAGAAAATGGCATTCTATAGCTCTTCTTCCTGTCTTTTGTCTCTTACATTATTTTTGATTTCTCTTTTGCCATATTCTCTGAGCCTTAGAGAAGGAGGTATATATGTCTTATTGTAGCATGTCTTATTTGTACCTTGAGTGGCCACGAGTTTATGTATTAACTGCCATTCACTGCAAAGAGAAGTTTCACTGATTGAGGTTGAGAATAGCATTTGCATATTATATTATATTATAGCACATACTTGCAAGGCAATTTTATGCTGTTATTTTTTGCTAGATAATATTAGAAAATTTCTTCCTGGGGTCTATACCTTCCCCAGTCATATGTTTTTGACTGGGTCTACATTACTAGACACAAATTCCCTTGTGCTCAGCAGCCCTTAAATCCATTTAGAGAGCAGTTGGTTACTCCTGTAACAGGCAAGTCAATATTGTGCAAATGGGCATGTCTCAGGTGAGGATTATAATTACTGTGGTTCATACCTAGACATAGCCATTGCTGCTTTTTCTTCCTGAGCAGCCTGCACAGCACCCCTGGCACTATAAAGGGTAGCCAGCATGAGGAAAGTTTCCAGCTCGTTCTTAGCTTGCTTTCTCTATATCTTGCAACCAAAGTGTCTGGTGTCTTCAGCAATGGGCTCTTGCCTAGTTCTGGTAGGAACCAAAGGAAAGAGCCTGTATTGTCCTGGGGGCTTCTGAGGTCTCCCTTGAGGTATCTTATCCAGTTCTGGGATTTTTGTGCAGGTCCTTGCACAAAATGTTGCAGGAACAACATTACCAAGTCATACAGAGCCTCTGACTTCTGTATCTTTCCTTTTTTATATAACCTTCATTGTGGCTAACTCTTTCACCATCCCTTTGTCTTAAACATTTTGCATCCAAGTATTCCCCTTCTTTCATTTTGTCTATCCTCTGCTATCTTCCATCACTTCAAGCCTGCACACAAAACTGAAGAGTTGATAGGATTGGCATATGAGAAAGAATATGCAGAATTTGTCTTTTGGGGCTTGGGTTAACCTCACTCAGTATATATTTTTTCCTGTTCTATCCACTTATCCAAAAACTTTATAACTTGATTTTTCTTTATAGGCAAATAAAATTCCATTGTGTGTGTATACTATATTTCTGTTATCTGCTCATCAGTTGATAAACATCCAAGCTGGTTCAGTTTTCAGCTGTTGGGACTAGAACAATAATGAACGTGAATCTGCAAGCATCTCTGTAGTAGGATGCAGAGCCCTTTGGCATATGTCCAGGAGTGATAGAGATGGGTCACATGGTATTTAGCCTGCTCTATTTCTAGGCTTTAACACATTTTTGTACATCTATTCATCTCTCTGTGTGTACCAGCATTAGAGGAAAATTGTGGGAATTGGTTTATTTCTCTTTACCATGTTGGCTGTGGGTTTAAATTTAGGTTTTCAGGCTTGCCAGCAGTGCCCTTATTGCTGAGCCATCTCCTTGATCTTATTTCTAGCTTTTTGAGAAACCAGAGAACTAATTTCCGAAGGGGCTACACTAGTTTTCACTCCATTCAGTAGCGTTGAAGGATTCCCCTGTCCTTGGAACCACACCAAAATTTATTGACATTTGTATTCATTATGATTACCATTTCAGTTAGGCTGAAATGGTTTTATTTTACGTTCCTTTGATGGCTAAGGATGTTGACTCTTAAGTATTAACTAGCCATTTATATATTTTCTTTTAACAACTGTTACGTTTTACAGCCCATTTTAAAATTGAGTTCATATATACCTTTTGATATTAAGGCAATTTTAATGTCACAAAACACAGAGCATGCAGGAGAGAAGGCTCTGTAGAAATGTGAAAATGGAGCATAAACATTTTTTTTAAGAAGCAGATACAGAAATTTTTTTATTGAGCAGAAGTTAGACTGACTTCATGGTAATTAACCAGTTACAAGGACATCTAAATTCATTTATGTGGACGCCATAGAAATCAGAATGGTCTTACTGAAAGGCCTGTGTTGTGGCTTGGTTTGCATCTGTGCAAGCCAAGGGTAGATCCATAGCAGAGTCAGTACAAGTTGGCAATGACGTCAGACTGGACTGACAACTCCATATTCATTGTTACAACATAGTATTACAGAACATGAAAGTCCAAAGACCAGAAGGCTGTTTCTAAAGGGTTGTTACTTTGTATCTCTCCTTCTAGGATGTACTCTGAGGACTACCCAGTTCTCTCTGGGGGAACAGGGGCTCCTTGCTATGTAAATGGCCCATAAACACTGTTAATGTTTCTGGTCTTCTTGATGCCCATTGCAAGAGGACAGCAGCCATTTCCTTGGGGAAGCGCAGTTTAACTGGTGTGAACATTTTCTTTGTAAATCTTGAAGCTGAAAATTTTCTTTGTTTCCAATTAGTACCAGTTTATTTTAAAATGTTTTTTCCTGGTGTTAAGTCTGAGGAAAGGTTTTGTAAAACTAACACAACAAAGTCCAGGACGACAAACAAACAAACAAATAAATGTGTTACAGAACGTCATTTAGAAAACAATACCGCTGAAACATTGGACAAATCTGTGTACAATGTGCTAAAAGCTGGCAAGGAGCCTGGCTGAGGGACAGTCTCAGAAAAGGCCTGTCAACCTGAACCTCTGGGCAATATTTACAGTCAGAAATGGAGTGTCAGAACATCTGGATTTGGCTAAAATCATAAAAGGACACATCGCCCCTTCCCCACCAGTTCCTAATTAGGTAGCAAACACATCCAGAATGACCTTAAGTACTGGGTTTTCCCATGTTTTACAAACAGCCTAGAAACCTCAGCAGACACAGAAGAGAACTGGAGCAGCGGAGAAATGGAGTGTATCCTCGTTGCTAGCTGGAGGGAAGGATGCTGGAGGGAGGGAGGAATCACTGAAGGAGGAAAGACCTGTTATCAGTGGGAAAGGTTTTGTGCAAATGTCTATCAGCAGGAGGCTGGAAAAATTTAGGTGTATTGTACACAGATCTTTCAAAACATACGTGATCATCTCCATGTAATTTTGAAAAATAAAATCAACTATTTGCCTTGTCAGATAATAGTTTTTATATTTTGTTCTTTGAAACTATAACCGAAACTCTTTAAAGAACTCCCCTTGCCCTCTGGATGGATTGAGAATTAACCACAACAAAGAGACCCGGGGCATCTTTAGTCAATGTAATATTAATTTTCTACAGTTCTGTTTGCCCGCTTATTCTTATTTCCCAGTACTGGGGACTGACCCAGGCCCTCACACAGGCCAGGTGAGTGCTCTACCTCTGAGCCACATTCCTGGCCCTTATTTACCTGTTAATCCAGTGTTGCTAAAGCATCCGTCTCTAAAAACTGGATACCCTTTCAGGCAGAAGGCATAGCTTCCTCTGTCGCTGTACTGACTAGCTTTGTTTTTGAGCCTGAAGTTCCAGAGGGAAGTCTGGATGCACTGTCTTGAAATCCTTAAAAACAAAAACAAAGGTACCCCACAACCTAATGAGGATTTGCATTCTCATTTATTTTGAATAATCTGTAGTGATAAGTCTCGATGAAAAAAAGTACTTGAATTTAATATAAAATGCATGTTTCTTTTTGAAAATGCTTAGTTTAATAATGAATGAATGAATATATAAAATTATAAAGACTTTTTAAGGAAGTTATCCCTGAAATGATGGCAAAATTGTACCTCAAAAGACCTCTACCTACGCTGGGCAGCACTGCCCCAATGCTTCAGCTAGTGCCTGTCCATGCTCACAGCTGCAATTCTAATGCCAGTGTCCCCAGAGGACCATGTCTGGGCTTCAGTTTGGCTTTATGTTGTTTTCATCAGACACTATAAACAAATCTTCCTTCAGACAGCATTTCCAATAACCACCCCACTTTAAATATATGCTAACTTTATATATATTTTAGATTTGGTGTAGAAAACATTTCAAACGATGGCTTGCCTCTAACAGCAGAGCATTCTTAAGCCCCACCACTAAGGGTAACAGGATCTGCAGCTAATTTTCCCCTCTTCCAACCCCCTCATTTGCAAGCAATGGCGGCAGGCCATTGAACCCTTTGGGACCTAGCGAGTATTTTCTTAGCCTGAGCTCTTCCATGCACACAATACTTTGATATAAAATATTTTGGAAACTATACTGGGGTATGCTAGTTAATTCACAGAGTGTTTAAGAGGCTGACCACAGTCTAACCATTAATTACAAGAAATGGGAATTTTAGGGTGCACTGTAGGAAAATCTGGAGTAATGGTATGTTTATAGCATCTATGATCCACGGGCCTGACTCAGTTTACACCCAGGGCATTTTTAATTGTCGTGGGTGCAGTGTGTGTTGGGAGGTGCCGTGTGCTTTCTGAAACTTCTGGGTGTCATCTGAAACTCTCTCCTGGTGATCCGTTTCCCCAGTTGGAAAACCAGAAGTTTCCATACTGTCATATAGAGATGATCATGTTATATTATAGCCATTGACATCCAATAAGAATATAAAGGACCTGAAAAACTCATCCCTTGGATTGTAATCTGTCAAATTCGACCTCCTTCCCCCACTGGGGATGGATCCCTGAGGGTAACTCAAGCCTAAGAGCAGTTGCAAGTCCTCACTGCGCCTCTTCTTTCCTCTGTCTTGTTACAAATGTCTGAAATAAGGGGTGGGGCTAGCCTGGGTTGAAGAATAAATATTTAACAAAGTGAACATATTGAGGTAGGTTTTGCTTTCCAGAGGTAGACAACAGGAGTAATTCTACTCTGTAGGTCCGCCTTCGTCAGACAGTGAAGGCCAATCCCATTTTCACGCTCAGGGCAGAATCGTTCTTTGATGGCTCATGACCATCATTAGAAATATCAATGGCTGCTTCATCCTCTAAAGTACTGAACCGAATTGTTGTGGAAGTTTCTCCATTGTCCCTTTTTTTTTTCTCTTTGGAGAATGAGGCCCTCTGTAGAGCATTTTATACAATTAGCAGCTAACAATGGTACCCAGGGGGAGAAGCACATGTGGAAAGGGATCACAGTTAAAGCCATTGCTGATTATTAGAAAATAGGCATTCTCAAGGAGCTAGTTCTTATGTGAGAGATGCTGTCTAGTGATCTAATCACCTATCTGATCCTAGTAGAAGTTGAAGTCTCCAGAAGGCAGGTGTCCTTGTGTCCTTGTTTTTCTACCCGTTGGGACAGCCTAGAACATAGGTACTTCATACCCATTTTAATATTGCTTAGCAGTTATAAATGCACGTTATATGAACTATTTGTCCTGACTCATCTCAAGCATCCTTTATATCTGGGAATAAAGAGCATCATTACTAAGATACTTGGATAGCATCAGATGTTTCTTGAATAGCAAGGAGAAGACAAAAGGAGGGAATTGAGTTGAGCAGACCTGAAATCCCCAGCTCATGAAACCATATCAGTGAAACCTGTACCTCCAATCCATATTGGTGAAGCCTTTTCTCTGACAGCATCCCAGTGTTAATTAACGAGTGGAAGCTAACTAGGTTCTGAGTCGAGTGCACAGCTGCAGCACACTTCAAGCTCTACAACCGGTTTGTGCCCTAAGAAGAGCCTGACTTTAGGGGAAGTTACGTCATGGAATGTTCTGGAGGCCCCTGTACCCTGTTGTGATGCATAATAGCTACATTGCTTCAGGATTTATGACAGGGAGCATCTGTTGCCGACATTTACACTAAAATACAAATGATGCCTTCCTCCCAGTCCTGGCAATCACAGGCTGTTTTGACTGTTCCATGCTATTGCCTGTATCTTCAGCAGTCTTTGAGCCTAAACAGAAAGATTTCACAAATGTAGATACATTTCTCTTGACAGTCTGGATACCAGCGGGTAGGTGGGAAGTTCAAGCCTGTCCTTTGAAGTGACAGAAGAAAAACGACAAGAACATGCCCGTATTTTGTCTGCTGTTTGCTTCCTTCCTCTGTGAACACAGGCAATGGTGTTCCATCTATTCAGACGCAGATGGATGCACATCGCTTTTTCCTTCTTCCCCTTTTAAAGAGAAAGGTCCAAGGTTGTCATTTTCCATGGCACCTCACACTGAGATGCTTCTGGCCCCTCCCTCGACTTCTGTGCTCTTTGGCTCCCTGAGCTATAACACACCAGATGTGCACTGCACAGAACAGGTGCATCTGGGTCATTCTGAACATGCCTCTTCCAGAATGCAAAGGCCTGCCTTGGGCTGTTGGCTATGGCTTGAATAGAAGCCCACTGCTGAAAGAATTTCCGTTGCTGTTTGTCATACAGACCCCTAGAGCAGACCCTGTCCCAAGTCAGGCAGAGTCTTTGGGTTGTGTAAATCATCAAATCAGACTCTGCCATTGCGGACAAAACTTATAGACCTCTATGACTTCTTGCTTATTAAGAGTCGGGTACTTAATATCCCTGGGGCCGTCCTTCAAGGGACTAGCAATATGGTTAGAAAAATCACTTAAATCTAAAAGCAAAACAATGTTAAACAAAGACAAAGCTCATCTCAAATGACAAAGTAGCCCATCACTCAACCAAAATACAAACCAAAAGCCAACCCTGAGCCAACCACCATTCTAATGTTCCTCTCCCCTTCTTCCTGTAATATAACCAGCTTCTTCCATTCATTTGTGCAGGATGGGGATGGGGACTTTTGGATTCCTTGAGCTGGAGATTATTAGCACATATGACATATACAGAAGACCCCACTAGAGGTGCAGGGTCATTTTCACAAACCACAGCACACAGTGAAAGTTTTACAGCCAGCTCTCTCAACACCGCATTTCCTCCATGGAAAAGGAAAATGCTTGTCTTTAACTTCTGCCTCCTAATCTTAGGTTGACAGAAACCAGGAAGCTGCTCAATTTCATGTGTTTACTTCTAAATGCTCCATCTTAGCCAAGTGTCTGGCTGTTCCATTCTGTAAAAGCAAAGTTTCACCATCGGGCCTCGTATTTCTTTTCTCTCTCACTGTGTTGGCCGATGTTCATGTGCAAAATGCAGGCTTTCGACAAATTGCATTCTGATTGACTGACCTGGATTTCTGCTGGGGAGCCGAACAGAAAAGCCAAAGGAATTCGACCAAACTCAATTTCCTGGGCTCTTCTAGTATTTTTCAGAAGTAGCCTAGACCTGTTTTATTAGAGAAGAGGAATATTATTTGAGAAAAATGGTACAGGCCAACAATCACAGTGAAGGTTTTGGAATTGGATGGGATCTCAGCTTATTTACTCTAATTTTTTTCCTAAATTCAATTCATGATCTTCAGACAGTGTCCGCTGAGGGCAAGCTACTAAGTTAAAGAAAAAAAAATCACAGACTAAGCCTGGGTTAAAACCGGTCTCACTGAACATAGCGGACAATGAGGACTACTGAGACATCAAGAACAATGGCAATGGGTCTTTGATCCTACTGCATGTAGTGGCTTTGTGGGAGCCTAGGCAGTTTGGATGCTCACCTTACGAGACCTGGACGGAGGAGGGTTTTCCTAGGACTTCCCACGGGACGGAGAGCCCTGATTGCTCTTTGGGCTGACGAGGGAGGGGGAATGGATTGGGGGAGGGGGAAGGAAAGGGGAGGCGGAGGAGGGGAAGAGACTGAAATATTTAATAAATAAATAAATAAAGAAAGAAAAAAAAGGAAAAAAAAATCACAGACTTTTAAATGACTTGACCTAGTCTTCTGACTTTCTCTTCAGTCTGGTATTTGAGAGTTTGTATCTCTCCAGAGTTCATATGAAGATCTACTGTTATATTGGGGTTGGAAAGATGGGCTCAGCAGTTAAGAGTGCTGGCCACTCTTCTAGAGGACCTGGTTCAATTTCCAGTACCCATAGGGCAGCTCGCAACCATCTGTAACTCTAGTTTCAGGGGATCTGATGCCCTTTTCTGGTCTTCATGGGTACCAGTCATCTACATACATGCATACAAACATGTACACAAAATACCCATATACATAAACAATAATAAATTTAAAAATCTAATGCTGTACTAACAAGTAGGCCCTTTAAGAGGGGATGAGGTCATGAGGACTCTACCCTCATGAGTGAATTAATGCTGTTATTGTGGAATGGGTTAAGTGCTATAAAAATGTGTTTCCTTTAAGAACATACTTCTCTTGCCCCATCTCTCTTGAAAGTGCTTGCTTGACCTCCTGCTAAACTATGATGCAGAATGAACACCCTAGCTGGATGCCAGCACCATGTTGTTGAACAACCTAGCTTTCAGAACCATGGGCAAAATGCACTCCCATTGTTTACATTACTCAGTCTCTGGTGCCCTTTTATAGTGAAAGACAATAGACTAAGACATCTTGTGAATTAGGATCCTAGTAGCCAAGGTGAGTTCTATAGACTTCATCCTGATTCTTGGCAGAGCTGTGGTAATACAGTTTTACCAAAGTAAGGAATTGGCAAAAACACAGAGCTTTCTAATCTGGCTGTTTGAGTGGGCCCTGTTCTTGGCCATCACCATTTCAGGCCTCCCTGACCACACTGGTTTCTTAAGGTTTTATACCCAAGCAATCTGATAGTAATTTTTTCCTTGGGACTCTTGTAACCCGAGACTGCTCATTCATTTCCTGGCCACTCATTCCTGAATAATTACTCAAAACTATATTAATTACAACATTGTTTGGCCTATTAGCTAAGTAACTCTTACATCTTAAATTAACCCATTTCTATTAATCTGTGTATTGCCATGAGGCTGTGGCCTACCAGTAAGGATCCCGTGTGTCCTTCTACTTTGGCAGCTACATGGCATTTCCCTGACTCCTCCTACTCTCTCTATATATCTCTTCCAGCCTGGCTATATTTTTCCCTGCCATAGGCTAAAGCAGCTTCTTTATTAACCAATGGTAATAAAACATATTCACAACATACAGAGGGGAATCCCACATCAGACTCTTAACAGTGTTTCCCCTGGAATCAATTCTTTAATGCCCCCCCATTTTTGAAATAATCTTTTTATTTTATAATTACTTAAATTTGAATGAGAAGTATGAAGATATGATTGTGTCCTAAACCCAGTCTCCCCTAGTCCTAATATTTAATATCAGTGTGGGCTACTTGCCACAACGACAAGTTAATACTTACACACTATTTGTAAAGTCTATATTTTATTGAGGTTTTCACCAAAAATCTTTCTCCTTTCTGTTCAAGGATCTCACACAGGACACCACAACACACTTCTTATTTTCTCTTTCCTACGACAGTTTCTAGGGCTGCCCTTGCTTTTGCTACTCTTGACAGTTCTGAGGAGTATTAATGGGAATTTTAATAGAACTCTTCCTCTATTGTTATTGTCTGGCTTCTTGTCCTCAGGACTAGATGGAAGTGGTGTGTTCTCAGGAGGAACACAACAGAGGCAACACAATAGATATTGACTTCACATTATATCAAGGGTACATGCTCTCAAATTTAGCTCTCATTGTTGATGTGAACCATTATCACATGACCAAAGGATTATTTGTCTAGCTTCTTCATCCTGTTAGTCTTTTTTTTCCCTTTTCCACTCCTATGGAAGGAGGCCACCATGATCCAACTCAGCAAGGGCAGGTAGGCTTCATTTCCTTGAAGTTGGAGTATCTACATAAACTATTTGATTTTATTTTTTTAACACAGATATTTATCTTTTGCCCATTACATTAATTATTCAGACATTTATTTATATTGCTGTGGAATCGTGGAGGTTTATTTTTTATATTTATCTTTAATTCAATACTGGTTTCCATGGTGGCTCAAATTGTTTCAGCTTTGGCCACTAGATACTTTAGTTGACTCTTGTTTCTTGTTGATAGTTCATTATCACTGTGAATTGTTGTTTATTTTATATATTGAGAGCACCTTACCTTTTGGTGGCATATGGTACTACCAGTTCATTTTGCATATTTCCTTTTTTTAACCTCTTGAATCAGCCATTTTTCTAAGGCTCCTGTTTCCCCATGTGTTTTTCTAAGACACATAGAAGAGTGCCCTTTCTTTCCAATTGCTTTACTGTGGTCACTTCATAGGTTTTTAATACAGTTAGATATTTTTCATCATGTTATACATTTCATGCTGTCTCCTCCTGACATCTGAGTCTTGAAATTCACACCACATCTCCACATTTATGTGTGCTCTAAGATTCCATGGACTTTGTTTATAACAGAGCTGTGCATTCATCAAGCAGGGTGGTCTACCGAATAACAGCCCTGCCTCCTCAAGATGCTCACATCTTTATCTCTGGAACCTATAAGTAGATTATTGCATACGTGAATAGGTTAAGGATCTTGAGATAGGAGTATTATCCTGGATTATATGAATGAATCCATCATAATTGTAAGATCTCTCATAGAAAGAGCCAGACTCAGCCCCTGGTGTGTGAATATAGACTGCCTCTAGCAGCTGAGAAGGCAGGAGAATTGAGTCTACCCTGAAACTTCCCGAGAGAAACCTGTGCATGTGGCTCTGTTGCCATGTTAATGTTAGTCTTGTAACTCTAAGAATCAGAAGGGAGTAAATGTGTGTTCTTTTAAGCCACTAAGTTTGTGGCCATTCAGTTCAGAAAATTGGCAATTAATAGAGATTTGTAGAACTTGAAAATGAGCCGCTGCCCATGGATTGGTCACTGAGCCAGCCCTGTCCAACAGAATGCTTTTGTGACTCTGCTGTACAGCATGGTAAACGAGAGCCACGTATGGCTCTGGAGTCCTCAAAATGTTGCTAATGCAACATAGGAAAACTAAATTTTCAATTTTAGTCACACACAGCTAGGGATTGCCATATTGTATGGAACATTTCTAGTTTCCACTCTCATGATTTTAATCTTATTGCTAGCCTTGGACCATTTCCTCTAGCTAATCCCAACCCAAGTCAGCCGCAATTAGTCAAAATGCAAGTGTAGGAACGAGAAATGCATTCTTACTAATCTATGCCAGTGTGATTTTCAGAGCGATATTCAGTTCCATATGACTAATACACATTCTGATTCAATCTTCCCACTGCCAAATTCCCTGTTGTGAAATACGCATTGTGAAATCTATTGCTCTATAGCATCTGATTCATCCTGCGGAACACAGCTCCAAATATTTATCCCGAGCATGAGCCCTGCCTTGTCAGCCTACGTCTCTCTCTCCCATCTCATTCTACCGTGCCTTGGACTCATTTGACGTCCAGAGAGGTGCAAAGCCCACTTTATCTGCTCTTTCTCTCTAACTGGACTCTCATCCGATGACCACTTCTTGCTTTGTTGATTTCTGCTTATTCTTTAAAGGCAGTCCAGATGATCTCACGGTGCTTCCTTGTCCCCAGAGCGGCCCATTTGGGTCCCCCAGGCTTCACAGATGAAGCCGTCAGCACACTGGCCTCAGCACACTGGATCGGGTTGTTTCCGTAACCTGACCCAGGACGATGCACTATTTTATTCATGCTTACGTCACCTATGTGGATGTCATCCTCATTTCCTGGCACAGAGCTGTGTAGCCTCACAACAGGTGTACTGAATAATTCAGAGGGGGCCATCTGGAAAGCTGCCCTCCCAGGCAGTACAATAAGCTTGCAGAGATCAGATCGACTTCTAAGCGGTGCTGCTGAGATCCTCAGAGCAGCTTTGCCCGAGAAGGGCTTCATGTCTGGCAGACTCTGTGCTGAAGACTTTGCTCTGCTGCTGAGCAGATGGACAGCAAGTAGAGTCATAGCTAGAGCAGGGGACCGAGAGTCAAGGGAGCTAACTCCATGCATGCGCCAGCTTTCCTCTTTACTCTTTGAGCTCCGTGATTTTTTTTTGTTCGTTTGTTTTGTTTCTGTATCATGGTTTGTACAATGCATCTCTTGGCATTTAAAGGTCTTCTCAGCCTCTGCCTCCAACGGTTTCAATAAATGCATTCTGTAGGCACCTTTCTAGAATCCTGCAGACTCCTCTGGGGAAGTGAGAAGCCACGAAGTAAAGACTGGTGGGTTAGAAGAGTCAATTCCTTACTAGGAACACAGGACTAGGTTCTCACTACTTTCTCTTAAGCATGTGCTCTTATTATTACTAGATTAAAAATTATACACCAAGCATGATTGCTTATAACAGTAATATATGATTGTTCCTATGCTTTGATGGGTTGGCTGGTATTTTGTGGGCAAGCTTCCCTCAGGGTCTCTTGTACAGGTACAGCCAGATGGTGACTAGGTTGAATATCTAATGTGCCTTATTTATAAGGCTGCTGGGTAATGTAGGAAGCTGGCTGAGATTTGCACCAAAGACTTCTATGTGACTTCTCCATGGGGCTTGGGTCTGTCACTACACAGTGGCTGGATTTTGAGTTGGGCGTATCCCAAGAAGAGATCATAAAAAGACTTCTTATGCCCACGTCTCAGAAGTTTCAGGATCTCATTTGGGCCATACTCTTGAACAAACCAGTCATTAGGGCTAGCTCACCCTTAAGGGGCGAGGCTCAGACCTCATCTCCTGGTAAGAGGAATATTGAAGCCTGTGTACACACCTTTCATCTGCTCCAGGATGGCAATGCACAGATACGCAAGGATTTGCACTTGAGAATTCTTTTAAGACTTAGAAAGGTCTAGGTAAATATATTTAAATATTTGGGGCTACCGTGGGATAATCCCAAGGGCAGAGAGAGTGAGGGTCAAAATGTCACTCCATCTTTAATCAGACATATTTCTGAGACTTACCTTCACAAAGAAAAAACAAAGTGTCCTGGGGTTTATAAGGGCAACATCGAGCCTGGCACTGGTGAGGTGTGGGTTACACATCTATTGCCAAAAAACGTATGCTAAGCAAGTGGCTCCCTGGGTCACCCTAGGCCAGCCTAGGTGAAGCACAGTGGTAGTCTCAACCTGACCTTATGGTAGGAGGTACTTACTTAGTTGCAGATGGCGCTGGAGCCCAGGCAGATGTCTTAGTCTATTTTCTGTTGCTATGATAGAATATCAGAGACTGGGTAACTGATAAAAGAAAGTTTATTTGGCTCCCAGTTCAAGTTTGATGAAAGGCTAAGTTTGGTCAACTATATCTGGTGGCCCTTTAGTGTGTGTTTTGTGGCAGAGTGCAAGCAGACTGGTTGGGAAGAAAACAGAGGGGGCTGAATTTGCACAGAGGCTAAGGACTCATGCTTGCAAGGCAGACATTACTCAGTGTTTACCCTCCTGACTCAAACACCACTTAATACATCCCATCTCCCTATCTGGTTACATTAAAGAATTAAACACTGATGGGTTCTCATGGGAAAACAAACAAACCATATTTCAGCTACATACCTATAAGCTGGAGGCAGCTGTCTTTGCAAACAAAATAAAACCCCAACCAACGAACAAACCCATAGTTAAGACCTTTGTTGGATTTCCACTATTCTTTATGCTCCTCACTGACTTATTAGCTTTAGTATTCCACTTGGAACTGGTCTGTGGGCACACCAGTAGCTCTGATCTCTCATCTGCCCTCTAGAGTAACAGGACCTGAAAAGATGCTATCAGAAAGCCCTTTGTAAAAGGCCAAGAGTGCTAACTTCCTGTGATGTTCATAATCATTCACCCATTTGACTGTGAGCTCACTGAGGCTAGGGCTGGATTTCCCTCACTCCCCTGTCCTACCTGGTGTTGCTTATGCATACGGGAGATTCAATAAGAGGTGAAGGAATTGGAAAGTTCCAAGTTGTCCTGTTGATAGTTTCCTTGGAAAGGCTCTGAGCAGCTCCTGAGTCAGTGCTTTGAAGATGTTTTGTTCCTAAAAGGGAGAGGATGTCTCTTTTCCTTTGATGGATTGGTGGCCGTGCTGAGAGGGGTGACTCACTGCAGAGGTCAGGATGAGCAGGGAGGGGAGGAAGCCTTGGCCAGCTGAGTGCTTGGGGAACCGCTCCAAGGCTGGACTTGTTGCGCTCCTTGCCTGCTTTTAGTCGTGGGGTCATTAAGTCAGGGCACGTGGTCCCAGCTCTCACCCCTGAAAATCATGTGAAGGACTGTCAGGGACAGTCCAGGTCCAAAATATGTCTTAAATTTGTCATGATTCAATTTCCATTTTTAGGTACTCTCTGCCTATGTATATTTTATGTGTCTGAAGGAGGCCTGGGAATTAGATAACTTGAGGACTGTTGGCCGGCTGACCACATGCTCTTGGCTCTTTAGTGTTAAAGTCAGTGGAAAAAATGCAAAAGCAATAACCGGTCCTTGGGATGACAGTCTTCACCCGGTCTCTTCATCTCATTGCAGTTAGTGGCTTGTTTCCCTGTTAAGAATGACCAAATCAAAGGCTTGGGTAGCTCAGAAGTAGCCTACTTACTTACTGTGCAGAAGGCCCTGACTTCAATTGCTCCGAATGGGCCCTGCAATGGTGGCGCACGCCTTTAATCCCAGCACTCGGGAGGCAGAGGCAGGCAGATCTCTGTGAGTTCGAGACCAGCCTGGTCTACAGAGCTAGTTCCAGGACAGGCTCCAAAGCCACAGAGAAACCCTGTCTCGAAAACCCAAAAAAAAAAAAAAAAAAAAAACCCCCAAAAAAAAACCAAGAAACAACTGCTCTGAATGACCAACTTGATAGTTCAGTCTGGTGTGCGTGCATGACTATTCTCTGATGGAGGATCGGGGCAGAAATAATGGCTATTTCTGTCCTGGGCAGGAAGTTCTGAGATCTTGAGTCTAGTTTGAGCCCAAGACAAGAGACTTGGGGTACATGGGGTTTTCTGGGAGGTGAACCTTGCAGGCAGTCATGAGGAACACACAAGATAAGGGAATGAAATTGAGGCTGTGTTATGAGAAGCAAGGCTTGGCTTGCTCAGATTTCTGAGAAGCAGCAAGATGGAGAGGCTGCCAGGTTTACCATTTAGTCCCCTGCTTATTGTGGTTGCCTCAGGCAGGACACTAACCTTCTGGCTACCTTGTTGCTCTTGGGTATGGCTAAGAAGGTTCCTGTGTGGCTGTAGTCCTTCCTTCAGAAAAAGCGAAGCTCAGGTGGCAGTGTTTGAGGTGAGAATCGGCAGAGTGAGGGAGTTCGCGCTCAAGGGCCTGTCTACCTAGCTGTCGGGTCAGAGGTGAACTGAGAAGATCTTAGCATGGAGAATCTTTTACTTTCTGACACTGTGTTAAACCATGAGAAATAAAGGTGCTTTGGTTAGGTGCCAAGATTGCACAATTCTACAGTGTTTGGGCTAGAATTGTAATCAGGTGGTCCTTGTTCTTTCTCTCATCTTCTCCCTCTCCCTCCCCTCTCCCCTTACACCTGTGGTGTCTCTTATTTGACTGTGGGTAACGTTTTGGCCTCAGAAATCTAAATATAATCAAATTAGAGCATATGGAAGACAAGTTTTTACTTTACCTGTTTCTCCTTTTTTTCCCTCCATCTATCTATTTTTTTGCAAGTTATTGTTTATCCAATCTCCAAATATGTAGAGAATCTCAAGATTTCATTTAGCTATTGCTTTCTAGTTAATTTCCATTGTTAGAGTATATTTTTTTATGTAGAGCACAAAATTCATATGCATTGAATTATCTTACATGCTCTTATTTATGACCCAGAATATGCTCTTTTTGGTAAATATTTTATGCATGTATATAAATAATACATATTTTTGCTACTGTTGGAAGCTCTGCAAAGTTCGATTAGGTTAGGTTCACCTGCTTGCTCTTCAGGTCATCCATGCCCTCAGCTGCTCTCATACCTACCTGTGTTTATTACTGAGGCAGGATAATAATGTATTGATGTATAATTGGAATTGGTCTCTTCTCCCTAACTCTTATTGTTTTTCTGGTTTTGTATATTTTGATTTTGAGTTCTTAGGTAAATCCATGATTGTTTTGTCTTATCAATAAATTGTTCTTGTCATTATATAACAATTCTCTTGATTATTGACAATAGCCCTGCTCCTTGTTTAACAGCAACATAGCAGCCTTGCTTTTTAATTTCTTGGTCAGCATTTTGCTTTGCTCTAGAATTTTTTATTAGTTCTTTTTTTTTTTTTTTTTTTTTGGTTTTTCGAGACAGGGTTTCTCTGTGGCTTTGGAGCCTGTCCTGGAACTAGCTCTGTAGACCAGGCCGGTCTCGAATTCACAGAGATCCGCCTGCCTCTGCCTCCCGAGTGCTGGGATTAAAGGCATGCGCCATCACCGCCTGGCGCTTTTTAGTTCTTTGAGAGTTTTGTATGTGCTTTTTGTTTGTTTGAGATAGCATAAATTTTAATTATTTGGAATTAAAAAACATGACATTAGCACAGAGAGATATAAAGACCAATGAACTCAAGTAGAGAACCCTGGTGGAACCAGGCATACACTGAAACCTGATACCTGTATGTGTTTTAATTATATTCTCTCCCCTGGCTCAGCACTCCCCAGACCCATCCCTCTTCCCTGCCCACCTAACTATGTCCTTTTGAAAATTAAACTCTTCAAGACCAATTTGTGTTCTGCAAATGTTCTCAGATGTTCACTTCCACTGGAGCATAGTCAACTTATCAGAGGCTAAACTCTTAGAAAAAAAACCAAAACTGTCTCCTCCCCTCCCAGCAGCTAACCTTACCAGTAGCTGTAGGGCCAGGGGTAGGATTGTCTGCCCAGCTCTGCTCTTCATGCAAACGTTTTGACTGACTTGGGCTTGCAGAGGCCTTGTGCATGCTGGCGCCACCCCTGTGAATTCATATGTGCAGATGCCCTGGTGTATTCTGAAGATAATGTTTCCTTCTCATCATTTGCTTCCTCTAGCTCCCCTTTCCACAAGGATCCCTGAGTCTTAAGAGTGGGGTGTGGTATATAGATTATTTTAAAGTCTAAACTTTCTGAAGTCTCTTAATCTCTATACTATGACCAATTGTAGATCTCTGTGTTAATCACCGTCTACTGCAAAGAGAAGCTTCTCAGATGAGGGTGGAAAGATTCATTCATCTACGGGCATAATGGCAAGTCATTCGGAGTCAGCTTCATACTGTGTCCTTTTAGAAGCAGAAGAGTAGTAGGCACTCCCCTAGGTCCTATGACGTGTCTAGCCATTGATTCTGGGTGCAGTAATGGTGCCAGGCATATACTCCATCTTGTAGAGCAGGGCTTAAATCTACTAAGAAAATGCTAGGTTACTGCCATGATATTCATGCCACTGTTGCACCAGTGGGCATGACATGTCTTGATAGGGCAGTCATTATTAGAGCTCACAGGCTATGCAGCTAGGCATTTATTGATGAGCAGTTTTCTCCTCCAATAGCCTACATAACACCTTCCAGCAGTGTAATAGGCAGTGTAATAGTATTCGATTCTCCACTGGGCCTAGGGCCTGTTGAGCCATAGGTTCCTTCCCTTTAGTTGCCTTTTTGGGGATTTATTTAGTAGTTACATGATTCCATTGTATCTATTAGCTTTTATATTTCTTCTTAGATATTCTAATTTTTATATATTCTTACTTTATTACAATCTATTTGATGTCATACCAATTCAAGTACAAATCAAACAATAATTTACTTCTTGTATTCTCTTGTTTTACTTCTGTACTTATTTTATAAACTTCAAAATACCATTAATAATTTTACAGTGATATTTGAAGATATTATAAATATTGTCATTCATATTTATCCTGTGCATTTAGCATTTTAACTCCTTGCTTATTTAAGTGAACCCAAATTGCCATGTTCTAGCATATTATTTTAGCTTCCAGAATTTCTCCTTAACATTCATTGCAATGACAGAATAGACAGTATCCTGATGACTAATTTCTCATCACCGATAAGCTTGTGTCATCAACTGATAAGTTGACTATGCTCCAGTGGGAGACCACACATCTGGGAATAGTTGTACAGCAGAAATTGGGCCTGAGGCATTTTAAAGAGGACACCAAGCTGGGTGGGTAGAGGAGAGGGGTGGATCTGGGAAGTGTGGAGGGAGAGGATTCATGTCTGAAAGTCTTGGTATTCCTTCTTTAGTTCTTTAATGTTATCACCCACTGCTTTCCTTCTCGTGTGGTTTTTGATGAAAGTTATCATTACCTTTATTTCTTCTTTGCCCCTTTTGTCTGCCTTTGCAGTATCGTTTTTTAATCTTGACAGTTTTCTCTGCTTGTGCATGTATGTGTGGGTGTGTTGTCATGTGCGTGTTCTGTTACTTTAATCAGGGTATATAGAGCCTGGGGCAGTCACGGTCTCTAGTCCTTCATTATGTTTTAGAATCTTCATCATCATTTTCTTTCTGCCTTTTTTTTTAATCTTTTCTCTTCTTGGGACTTCAATTCCATGCATGTTAGGCTGCTTGACATGACCCCTGTAGAATGACATGCTTTGCTCATGTTTCATTCTTTTTTCTCTTTGCATGTAGGCATGTGGAAATTTTACTGATCTGTCTTCAATTCAATGGTTCCTTGCGTAGCTGGGTCCAGTTTACAATAAGACCACAGAAGGAATTAATTGTTGAAATCTTGTCTTAAATTGCCAGCATTTATAGTTGGTTCTAAAAACTCTGGTAAAATTTCCTATTTCCTCTTGCATGCTGATCACTTTGATCATTTTATTAAAATAATCATAGTCAATTGAAAGTCTGTGTCTGATAGTTCCAACAGCTAAGTCATCTCTACATTGGGTTTTGTGTTCTTTCTTAGTTTTGAATGTATAATCTGTCAGATATGGGTTGCATAGAAACAGCAGAGACTGAAGTAGATAGTATTTGCATGAGAAATGGACATGTCTCTCTGTTGAGCCCTTGGCATGAGTGGTTGACTCATCTACTCAGTGACATAGTTTGGACTTTAACTTGTTGAGTTTCCTTCATGGATTTCATATTTCTTCATCACTGGACTGCTATGATCTTGGATTTAATGTGGGGGTTGGAGTTCTTAAGAAGTTGTTTCAAGTGTTGCTGTTTTTCCATGCAGCTTCCAACAGTTCCCGTGGCATTCATCTTTTAGACTTTGATCTTCTCCTAGTAACATTCTTTGTTGGTTTTCACTTGGTGTTCATTTGTGTGTGTGTGTGTGTGTGTGTGTGTGTGTGTGTGTGTTGGAAATCAGAAGTATCTCACTTTTTCTTCTCTTGCTATAGGCATAGGCTTTGCACCTGAGTCTGAGGGATAGACTTTATTTTCAGTGATTCATTCCATGGAAACTTACCTGTGTGTAGTTTATATCAGAATTGAGTCTTGGTTGAGAGAGAATTCCCTGTCTCAGTTACTAAGTAACATCCTCTGCTTTGGATTGGTAAGGGGCCATGAGTGTAAAAGCATTTTAGTCTCTGATATGGCACCTGAGAAGTATTGTTTCATATGAAAGAATAGTCATGGAAGTGGGCACTGTTTTGTTCTATATGCAGTGGCAGGAGTTTGATACCCATGTACCTGTGTCATCTTGAGGAGCACATTCCATTTTCTCTTCTCACTTATTTTCTCTTGAGATTATGGTAAAAGTTCATGGCAAGGAACTTGGAACTCAACCCACCCCATGCCTGGAAATTCCAGCAGCTCAAATGGGTGTGTTAGGATCCCTAAACTTTTAGCTGATTCTATCTTACAAACTTTTGTGGTCACCTCCTCTTCTTGCTATGTCTTGACAAAGGGGAAATTGTTTGTGTCTTATCGCTCTTCAAAGCATCTTTTTGCCCCTTGGGATCAAGATCACTCACTTGTCATGTGACCTTGGCATGGGCAGATGCAAACAAAAGTGTGGTTTTGTAGATTTTTGCATCATCCTTATTATTAGACAAGGGACAAGTTTCTCTGGTGGTTTTCTACATCTTAAATGGAAATGGGGAAACTGTTAAGTTAATGTCAATCACAAGCAGAAAATATGTCAGAGGACACACAACCTTTCTCCTTAGTTGGACCATACATAACTGATCTCCTTCGTTGGACAGCTTTGGGAATGTTTTTTGTTGTTGTTTTTATTTTTTACTTTTGTTTTGTTCTGCTTTTTTGTTTGTTTGTTGGTTTTTTTTTCACTTTTGTACAAAAACACTTCCAGGGCTTAGCTTTTAACTCTAAGTATAAACACTAACTGAGAAAGCAAGGTGGCATTCCATTTCTGTACTCAACTTTCCAGGGTACTGTCATCCTGTCTCCAGTACACAACTTTTCCCTGAGGAAGCAGAGGATATGTGTAATTTTTCTGCTTCCTATCAATGAGGTTGAATGGAAATGCTCAAGTGTCCACCCTTTCTGCTATCTCCTTGATGGGGTCAATAAGGTCAAATACACCTTTTCACTCAGGGTTGATCATGCCTTCTAATAGTGTGACTTGAAGCAGGTCTTTTCAATTCTGGGTCCCAATTTCTTGACTGTAAGTCAAAAACTCCCAGGATTTTGGAATCTCTAGGCACGTGTGTGTTTTCTCCTACAAAAGGCAATTTAAAAAACGTCGATTCCTATCATGTGACTTATGAGAAGTGTTCTATGTTGAGAGTTACGCTCAGACCTGGAAAGAATGAACCCACCACTGAGGTTCCGTAGTTTTCAAGTGGGCCCACAAGCCTTGTCCTCAGCTAGACAGCTCAGACTTCACACATATCATTCTGGGGGCTTTCCCTAAGAGGAAGTTAAAAGGAGAGTTTTCACCTAGGAATCAGAGCTGTGGGAGAAACCTAGTGAGAGCCTGCCTTGAAATAAATAATAAAAGCGCTGGGGATTTATTTCAGTGGTAGAGTGCTTGTCTCATAAATGTGAAGGCTTAGGTTCAATCCCCAGTACAAGAAAAAGAAAAGAAGAAAAAGAAATAGGGCATAAATCAGAGTCATGATTGCCTGGTTTTCTGTGGCTTTCAGGGGTGCAAGTTGGTGAGAGCTTTTGTGTAGTGACAGAGGGGTTCTACATCCTGATTGTGGTAGTTGGAACTTGTGTGTACACATTTGTTAAAACTCATTGAACTTAGTTTGAAAATGAGTTAAATATGGGGAGGAGTAATGAGCACTAAAGATCCTTTGAAAAAGTGATATTTAAACCTATTATTGTACAAACTTCCTAAAATATAGATGTATAAATATATACAAATATTTAAATGAAGTTATACTATAATGCAGTGACAGGATAAGAAATAAAAACCCCAGTGCCAGTAATGAGTTGCTTCTTTGGAGTTGCTAGTCAGTGAGCTCTCATAGACCCCTCAAACATTATAAGCTATTGTTACTGCTCTTGATTGCTCTTCAGAATTGATGAAAACATCCTGTTGTTTAAGACATTATCCACTTGAGTCATAAAATGTGGAGGGATCAAGCTGGTACCCAAGTAATCTGGAAGCTTCATCCACACTTACTAGCTATCAGCGTGCTAGAAGGTGCTATGTATTCTATCCGAGGAGAAAACCAATCATCAGTCTCCCCCAGCTGTGAACCGTGCAAGTTACAAGAATGATTCATATATCAAGATATGGTCAATGATGCAATAGTTGTTCAAACATCATAGGAGTAACCAACCACTTTCTGATCGATCGGATTGAAAGTGATATGGAGGCTTGCCACCACTATTGGGTCAAGAATCTGTGGCTATGTTGAAATTAGGAGCGGCTGGGCTGCGTCCCCGGCACCCGGCCGCCCGCATGGCTAGCTTATGCCCGAAATAATTACACGGAAACTGTATTCTTTCAAACACTGCCTGGCCCGGCTAGTTCCAGCTTCTTATTGGCTAGCTCTTACATATTGTTCTAACCCATTTCTAATATTCTGTGTAGCCCACGAGGTGGCTTACCAGGGAGGATCTTAACCTGCGTCTGTCTGGAGCGGGAGAATCATGGCTACTCTCTGACTCAGCTTCTTTTTCCAGAATTCTGCTCTGTCTACTCTGCCTACCTAATTTTCTGTCCTATGAGGGCCGAGGCAGTTTCTTTATTATTAACCAATGAAATCAACAGATAAGATACAAGACCCACCTCCATCATGGCTAGACTGATCACAGGCCCTAGAGGGGAAGCTACCAGCATTATTCTGCTAAATGGACAGCGTATTACATTGATTCCTCAATAATTTACCATTGTACTCATGGGTTATTATGCTTTTCAGCCTTCCCTCTGAACAGCTTCTATTTGCAGAGAGTGGAATTAACACAGAGACCCACAACTGGCTAAGGCGCAGAAAGTAAGAGGCTATGGCATGCTCAGAATGTGACATCTATCATGTCCCCTTCTCCCAAGGCTCAGGGATTAAGAAGCAGAGAAGGTGAAGGGATGTAAGGGATTCCTGGCATTAACAGCTGGAGGGAGAAAGTCAGTTTTCTGTAGGAGTGCTGCCTCTGGTCGGCCAGCCGTGTTCTAGTGGAAGGCCATACATCTGTGAGTGTGTGAGCAGCACGAACTGAGCTTCTGTATTATACTTCTCTTAGGGTTAGGCTCATCAGTGAAGATGGAGCGAATTATTGGTAGAGACCAGTGGGGAAAAAAGAGGACACAAAGTTAGACAACCGGGGAAGGGGCATGGCTACAGGAACAGCTGTGGGAGGAGTGAATATGGCCAAGTCACATTGCATAAAATGTTCAAAGAACTAATCAAAATGAAACAAAATTTCTCAAAGAATTAATTAAAGTATTTTAAAAGAAAACTTATTTTTTTTTTGGAAAAACCTTCCATCTAACTATGACAATGAATGTACTGTCTTGTTGATTTTTGATCTTCCAAGTCTTGGTGATTGCCTTTTACTTTTGAGGGGTCCAGAATGAGTGACAACAAATAGCTTTTAGGAGAGTGGGAGGGGTGGGGGATGCTACAAGTAAATCATGTGTAAAAGCCTGATGGGAATCTGGGGAATTTTAGCCATGAATGGCTAGTGTTGTATAAGAAAGCATACTTAGCAAGTCATGGAGAGAAAGTCAGCAGGTACTACCCTCTGTGGTCTCTGCATCAGCTCCTGCCTCCAGGTTCCTGCCCTGCTTGAGTTCCTGCCCTCACTGCTTTTGATGATGCCCTGGTCTATGGAAGTGGGAGTGAAATAAACCCTTTCCTCCCCGAGTGGTTTTTGGTCATGATGTTTCTTCACAGCGTAGTAACCCTAACCAAGACAGCAAACCATATAAATCCACTGACTCTGGTGGAAGATGGACTGGTAGACAGTGGGACAGGCAGGCATTATAAAAAATAATTAAGATAGAATAATTGGTGCAGATGGATTGAGTGGATGAGCTTGTCTTTTAAAGCATTGTCTCTGAAGGTAATCAGCAAGAAGCTCTCCATGAGCTGTGAGAACAATGAGGGCAATGAGATAATGTGTCATGTGTAAATTCTGTTTCAATAGAGTTGATTTCAGAAATCCCCAAATCTTTAGATATTTGTGCGCTTTTTGATTAGATTAAAACCTCATGATATTCTTTTGTTGCTCAAAAGATTTCAAAATAAATTAAGGCAGGAAGAGTGTATCAAATCCCCGGCAGTTCTAGAGCACACTGTCTTACATTCAGAGGCCAGAATCATAAAACAAGTTCCTGGTTTTTAATTAGTTAGAACTTGTACTAACTCTTCACCTTTTTGTGTGTGTGTGTTCGTTTGTGTGCATGTATGTGTGTGTGCATATATATGTGTGCGTGTATGTGCAAGCGCATGTATGTGCGTGTGTGTGAATATGTGCGTGCATGTGCGCTTATCTGTTTGAGCATGTGAGTGCGTGTGTGTGCACATGCATGTGTGTGTGCATGTGTGTGTGTGTTTTCAAGATAAAATATTGCTGATACAGGTGGTGCTTTCTTGGCTACCAATATTTCATCTTAGTCTTATTTATTGGCTCATTCTATATCCTCTTACTTCGTTTCTATTTTCTCCTCTTTTTGTCCTAGAGGAAAGTTTGGTATATAGCTTTTTTCGCTTCATTATCTCTCTCTCTCACACACACTCTTCTCTCTGTCTCTCTTCTCACTTTCTCTCTCTCTCTCTCTCTCTCTCTCTCTCTCTCTCTCTCTCTCTCTCATATAACTCTTGTCTCTAATAAAACATATAATATCATTTTGAACTTTCATTGGCAAATTTATATGAACAGTTTTTAAAATTTATTGAACATTTTGAATGTGCTATTTTTAACCAGCATCATAAATTTTATTTATTTTGAGATTGTAATATAATTACCCCTGTCTATTTTGGCAAGTCTGTTGTGTTGTCCTTGTTTTGTTCATGCTTAGGATATCATGCTGGTGAGATTTTATGGATATAACTTCTGATATTACTAGGAGACGTAATCTCAAGCAAACTCCCTGATCCTCTGGCTCTTAGCATCTTTCTGACCCATTTTCCACAATGTTCCCTGAGCCCGAGGTTCAGAAATATTCTCATGCCCACAGATAAGTGTAGTCGTCACCCTTTATCAAGAAAAACTTCTCTTTGCAACAGATATTTACCACTAAGAAAAAACTCTCCCTTCTAGAGACTGTCAGGTTTACATAGAAAGTGCCCGTCTGAAGCTTGGTGTCCACTCAGATTCCCACCATCTCATCCACCAGCGTGGATGGGGCTGACGCTCACCTTCTGCCATCTTCACTGACTCTCGGATTAGGAGTCAGTGGATTAGGAGATTCCACCTTGTACTTCTCCCTGGGGAACCCACCTCCCACTCCTCTTAGCATAACCAATAGGACAGACAGCAGACACAACAGGAAAGAAGGAATGGCAAGTCCCTCCAATGCTTCAGACCCAGTGTCTCCCCGCATTGTTACTTGAGAAGTCCTGAGAGTTTCTGGCAGACCCCACCTCTGAGGGACAGATTTTTCCAGTGGCGGGAGCTGTTAGAGATGTTGGACTAAGTGAGGCTTCCTTTCTAGGGGTTTCTCATTTACTGGCTGCCTATGTGTTTGCGACTTTGTGACTGTGGTGTTTCATGGGTGGAGCGAGTCATTGGGTGGCGGTCCTCTCTGCTGGTTCTCTCATCTACTGATTTAAGTGCTCTATCCTCTACTTAGAGCAAATGACTCAGGAATTAAATCCTATGATGCTCTGGGGCTCAGACATTTTTTACCATACAGAAGGCTCAATTAAACTATCGTACTGTCCCAATGTCTTCAAAGTGGTTCTGTGAATAACAGTGGTCATCCCCTGCAGAGAAGGGGTACCATGGAGGGAGGAGCTCAGGGTTAGGACTCTCTGGGTAAACAAAGCTTACTAGAGAGTGAACTAACCAGACATATGCTTAAATATTTAAGGTCTAACCTCAGTAGAGAGAAGAATATAATATCAGATATTGATGACCTCTTGTGTTACTGCAATCTGTGTAACATGGCGCTCACTGAAAGTTTTATCTCCCTCTGGTCCTCCCTGAGCTAGAAACTTTACCCTCCATACACACATATACACAATCTCTTTCTAGGCAGTTCTTCGTATTGGTCATTCTTGTGTGTCTTATCTTTGTTCCTCTAGCCCTCTGTACTTCCCTGTCATAGGACTTGTCCCATTGGGTTGCATTGGGTTTGATGACCAAAGTCCTCCAATAGAAAGGCAGTAGGAGCTTACAGTAATGAAAGTAAACGTATCACAAGGTTTCAGACCTTACCACACCACTAAATATGCCTTGAGAATTCACGGCAACTTTAAAAATCTCATGTCTTTATCAGGTGCTGTTCCAGAAAAGACTTCAAGCCTCCATGACTTGATTTGCCAAGGGAATAGATCTACACACACACACACACACACACACACACACACACACACACACACGCATACACATGTGCACGCACACATTTTGAGCAGCAATGCCATGTTAATTTGTTGATAGTACTAATCATATCACTAAGAAAATAAAAACATCATGAATACCTAAATAAAAAAATCCACAAACCTAATGGCTTAAAACAGCCATTTATTTAGCTCAAAATTTTCTGGTTCAGTTGGAGGGTTCTGCCCTGGGCATGCTCAATTAGGGACTGCTGTCAGCTCTTAGGATGGCCAAATTCTGGCGTGTCTAGGCTACATCCTTTCCATGCTGATGGTCATCAGGTTATTGGTTAGAATGACATGTGATAGACAGGGCCACATGTTTCATCCATGGCCAACTCAGTCTCAGTAACATGGAGTACTTCATCAGTCCCTGTGTGTGACACTTGCTGATACCCTGCGGGTCAAAGCAGTAACATGGGTAAGCCCAGGGAAATGTGAGGTGCTGCTGCCCAAGGGTGTGGATACAGAGAGCAATGAACAAATTTGTCCTTGCTTATTGCCTTTCTGCCTGGCCCATGGAAGCAAAAGCTCTGCAGACTTTTGTCTATTTCTGCACTTCCAGTCACCTGTTGGGTAAAGCAGCTGTGCACAGCTACGGAGATAACTGAGAAACCTCTGGTTTTAATGAGTTTCCAGATTAATTCTCACCTCGCTGCTCCAGAGCACAAGCAACGCTGCCCTGCGGTAGGCACTCAAAAGCCCACAGAGCCAGAGAGTTTCCGTAAATGCATGAAGCAGAGCCGGAAAATGAGAGGGAATGCTTGGAAGGAGATCAGTCTCCTTTTTCTCAGCGTATTGCTAGTTCATTCCCTTTGGGTAATAACGAAACTATTGACTGTGTAAGGGGCTGAGGAAGCAATTGAATGCTGGAACACTTGACCATGAGACTAAAAGTTTAAACTCCAGTACCACAGAACAAAGCCCTTGTGGACTGGCTAAGTTATAATGAAAAGAGGCTCTGTGTCTGTCTGCCTCTCTCTCTCTCTCTCTCTCTCTCTCTCTCTGTCTTTCTCTGTCTCTGTCTGCGTGTGTGTGTGTGTGTGTGTTGCATTTGAGTGGGTGTGAAAGCCAAAAGTCAATGGGGTTCTCTTCTTCAATTGTTTCTGCCTTCCCAGAGCTAGGATTATAAACACACTGATGTGCCCAGTTTTTTCTGTGGGCACTAGGATCTAAACCAAGGTTTCTATGCTTGTACAACAAGTATTTTGCTAACTGAGCTGTGTTCTTTCTGAAAGAGCTTTATTTTGACTCATTTTTGTGGCTCAGAGTCAAAGGGCTGGATCTGGTGATGGTAGGGATAGAATTCAGAGGTGGTAGAGAGCATCACATGTCAAGAATCGAAAACTATGCATCCCCCCCTGTGTGTGTGTGTGTGTGTGTGTGTGCGTGTGTGTGCGTGCGTGCGTGTGTGTGTGTGTGTGTGTGAGAGAGAGAGAGAGAGAGAGAGAGAGAGAATCATTTTTATTAAGTTACCAGTAGTCAATCATAGGGTCTCCATCCTGATAATTTTATTTCACCATAATCATTTTTTAAAAGTCTCCTCTCTTAACACCATAGTTATTATACTAAGTTTCTTCCTTCTTAATTTCTTACCATGACAAGAAAATGCCAATATGATTTTCTTAGGGAATAATTCTTGTTCCAATCTTATTCCCACCTTGACTATGGCCAGCCCTCATGTCTTTGCTGGAACAATTACTAAGACTATGTCCTGTACTATAAGAAAGACGGGTAGCCCTGGAATGAGAACCCACACCTCTATAAAGAACAGTTTTCACTCCAGGCTCTCTAACCACCAATGCTAATACAGGGCAACCTGGACTTTGGAGGTTGCCTTCCTTCCAGCTCTGACATCAGTTGCACTAGCATCTTCTCTGTCTCCTCCACTTCATTACTGTATGTTTCTTTCTTTCCACTGGTCACCATCTGACACAGGTTGTCTTTGCTTGTTGCTTTTTCTGTCTGACCCATGAAAACAAAAGTTCCATGGACTTTTGTCTATTTCTGCAATTCCAGTCACCTGTTGAGCACTTAATAAATATTTCCTCAGTGAATGACAACATCTATCATATTTTCCTTGATTATTGATGTCAATGTGGTGCAAGGAATTCCATCAACACAGTCTCCAGCATCTCTCTCAGCTTCCTGTGGTTTCTCTATGGACAGACGCTGTGTTGATATATGGAGCTTCCTCCCATGAATGACTATCTTTCTCCTATTCTATTCACATTACTAGAATTTTCTCTTGGGCAATCTCAAAGGTAAACAAAATTTCCTCATCTGGGGGAAGTCAGAAGATGGGAATCTAGCTCTAAAGTCTAGGAAGGTTTGGGGAGACCTTTGTTCAAGGACTCCTACCCAGCTGAGTCTATAACATGAATCATTGAGAGGAGAAAGATGCTTGCTTTGGTCCATGACAGATCAGAGAGAGGAAAGCTGTGTGAGGCACATCAGAGGAGGCCTTACCTGAGTGTGTTTGAATTTGATCCTCACACCTTACAGGTAAGGAGCTAGAGCCCCAGAGAACTCTGTTGTGTCAAGGAGCTAGCATGTGTCCCCACCTTCTCCATTCCCAGTCAGTGGAAGTACCACGAGGTACCACCAAACCTTTCTATACTGTTCTCATCTCAAAGGCATGATAAAACTTTCCTTCTAAACCAAAGTTTAAATTAACAACTCCTGAAATTTAATACATGCAAATTCCAAACCACCTAGAAAAAAAAGAGAAAAGGATTTAAGAGTTATAAAAACAAACAAACAAACAAACAAACCAATAAAAGTTACTGGGAGATTAGGGTTCAAATTGTTCACTAGAGTGTGAGGTTCCCAGGTATCCTCTTGATAAGCCAGCTTAAAATATAGACCAGGGGGACATAATGCCTAGACCTGATAACCCCAGTCAGAGAAGAAATGAAATTCAGCAGGAGCTGGATCTCATGTATGGACCTTGTTGGGGGTATGGTAGAAATAAGTCTGTAGCTTGCTTTTAGCTCAACAAACCCACCCAACTGCTTGTTTTCCATCTCTCTAGAGGAAGGTGGGAGCAGACCAGGCTGTTTCAGATCATGGTTTACAGACTGGAGATATGGAATGTCTCCAAGGTCCAAATGTTTGAGGCAGACTGTGTTCCTGTTCAGAAACCCAGGGCTTTTTGGATGAAGGTATTTCTCATAAAACACCAATTGAGTTCGAGAACTCAATTCTCAGAGAAGTTACAGACTTGCGTTCTTTCTTGATATGCCTCAAAACGCACCCAGATGGCTAACTGAGAATGCTATGTGGCTTTCTTAGACTAGGAGGTTAGTCTGGTTAACCCTCCTGTGTCCTTACATGAATGGCGGTGTGTCACCACTGTATCTCCATGGGTCCTGATATAGACAGTGCTTCTTCAAAGAAGCACTCATCTGTGGGAAGATGAGTTTCCCATCCCAGATCTCTCCCTGGGACCTAGCAGGGGGTAAGGCTCATCCTTTCTGTTATAGCATCTGGGCATGTGACAAGATCTTCAGACTGGGCTCTGTGTTGCCTAAGGACACCGCTCAACTTACTGTCATAAAAAGGCCTTGATTTAAAGTGTCTGAGACCAGACGTGACTGTGTTTCTCAGGAGGGGCTTACTGGAAACAAAGATGTTTTTCACAGGTGCCTCCCAGACAACAATCATCCGGGGGGCAGCTACTAAGGAAGGAGGCTGAGGAGAAGGGAATATAAGCAAGGCAGAGGTGGTCGTATGACTAGAAGCTTAGCTTGGAGTACCGGAAGATGATCATAAAAATGTTCCACTTCTGAAGACAATCTGCTGAATTATCCAAAGAACAATGCTGTGGGACATATGCTGGTTTAGCTTAGCAGCCTGTACAAGGAAATGTTTCTCTGTACTTAGCTCCTTCACAGCCAAAAAACTCAAAGAAAACACAATAGTACACATAATCCAGACTCTGTGTATATTTCATCTTTATGTGGCTTATTTTTTCTTTACTCCTTTAATCTATGACTGTCTGTACTCTGTCTCTTTAAAGACTTTGTTTTATTTTTTTCAAAAAATAACAATTCTTTTTATAACTGTCTATATTCTTTTTTCCTCTTTCTCTCTCAAACTTATATAAATCTATTCAACACTGTGACCCATTTAGAGGTCTTTTCCATCGGAATTGGTCTTTATTGTGTATCTGTAATAATTTTCTGACTAGGAGCACCTTTTTTAAATGCTAAGCAAGCAGGCAGGACAAACTCTGCCAGCACTTCCCATTGGCTTTTCCCAGTCCAACATGGCAGAGACAAGTTCACTGTCTCCAAGAGCTATGCATAGTACCACAGCTCCAGGGTCACAGCAGGTCTATGTCATCATTGAGCAATTTGTAATAGCTGCTCACAGACACCATTTAAATGCTCAGCCTCCTGAAAGAGCCAGAGCTGTTTGTGCAACTATCATGAAGCAGGAAGCCTTCTTAAAGGAGCCACAGAGTTTTTGCTGCAGTGCTGAGTCAGGAAGACCTCTCTTAAAGGAGCCATGGAGCCCCAGCTTGCTGCCAGCAAACAGAGCCCATCAGAAAAATAAAATGCAACCACCAAGAAACTGTGCTTGGCTTTTATTTTTATGGATCTAGAAGCCCTCTTCTTTCTTTCTTTTCCTTCCTCTCTTTCTTTCTTTCTTTCTTTCTTTCTTTCTTTCTTTCTTTCTTAAGTTTTTTTTTCTTTTTTAGGTTTTATGTGGATCCATGCCCTAGACAGTGGGCACCATTCTGTTAGTGGAGGCTGCTTGTTCATTCCCAGCCAGTCAGATCCGAAATAACCACACAGAAACTGTATTAATTACAATACTGTTTAGTCTAGTAGTTTATGCCTATTTATAACTATCTCTTATATATTAAATTAACCCATTTCTTTTAATCTGCGTATCACCACCTGGTTGTGGCCTACTGGTAAGGTTCTGACTGGGTCAGGTATCTGTCTCCTGAGGTGGCAACATGGCTTCTCTTTGACTCTGCCTACTCTCTTCTCCTCTATCTGCTTGAAATTTCCACCTTACCCTACTCTGCACTGCAATAGGCCCAAAGAAGCTTCTTTGTTAACCAATGGTATTTGCAGCATATAGAGGAGAATCCCACATCACATACCCTTCCCATTGTACCCCCTCTTCTGTGTCCTTCTTGTCTTAGCAGTGTTCAAGTCAAACACTTTTCAGGCACACTGGACTTTTCCCTTTTTATCCTTAGTATATGTAATATGGGAGCAAAATCCCAGTGGCTTGACCTTCAAAATACACTAGCATATGCCCACCTTCTTATGGTCTTTACAGCCCCCATCTTTGTACAAGTCATCCACTGTCATCTCTGGTTAGGAGTGTTGCATTGTAGCAGTCCCGTATTTGGCCAGCACAGCAGCTAAACCACCTCACTTAGAAGCACAGGTGGGATTGCCTGTTTGGCCACTACTATGCAATGGCTTCTCATTTTATTCAGAGTAATATCAAAGTCCTGGCCATGGCTTAGAGGGCTTTGTTACGGTAAGTCTGCTACCTTGTCTCATCCCTCAACCTGCTTTGAGATTTCCAGCCTCAGAACCTTTAATGTTCGATGTGTATTCCATTGTTGCTAACTCTCCCAGAACAGGAATGTGGTAGTTCTTATTTGCCTCATGATGGCAGAGACCTTGGAGCTTTGCTCAATCTCATAAGGCCTAGGAAGATACTATTGGTACTTGTTTGTAACTCTTTAGTCTTTACTTTTTTAATCGCCTTTATGGATTCTCAGTGCAAACCCCTGCCATACTCTCATGATATGATTATGGCTTTCAAAAACCATGCCGGGTGGAGCTTGGAAATATTTGTAGATTCTTGTACCACATATGGAGTTCTAGTTGACCACAGTGTTAACTGACTTAGAAATACAAGTGTATTTACACTCTGTTTCCACTCACACTTCTCTTCTGTCCCATGTATTTACTGGGGGGTGGGGAAGAGTTGTCTTCCAAATAAATTACTTGCTCTAAAATTCTCATTTGTATTGACTTCTAGCGTGTTAAGTGCTGATAATGTCTTCAAGTGTCTCTGTGAGGATGTGACTGCCCCGGATCTAGTTGGTAAGACCCTATCATTTGGTGGCCAGAAGCACAGCATGCCAAATCCCTCTTTCCCAGAGAGACTATTTCTCTTGGGTCCTGAACGGGCAAACAACTATGGTAGGTTTTGAATGTGAACATGGACACTTCATGCAGACCATGTGATCACTTTCTCTCTATTTCTCATTTGCTTCCAGTGGGCCATCTTCCTTGGAATTAAAGATTTATGTGTCCATCATTCAGTGAAGGGAAAGTTGCTCCTCATTCTCAAAGAAACTTGGGACCGCAGAGCCCAGACTTTGAATATAATGCTGGTAACTGTGGCTGACACGAATCATCTTAAGTTTAGTGGCTTGAAACAATGGCTTTCCCTTTGTTCATCAGTCCGTGATCTGGGCAGGGCTTGGTAGGGCACGCTGGCTCATTTTATGTCCAGTTGATTAACTCAAGTCAGAGTCATCTGGGAAGAGGGAACTTCAGTTGAGAAAACACCCCTGCTAGACTGACCTGCGGGCTAGCCCACAGTGCATTTTCTTGATTGATGATTGATGTGGAATGGCCCAGCTTGAGTTCCTGCCCTGGCTTCCTTTGATGATGGACTGTGATGTGGAAGTGAAAGCCAAATAAACCCGTGCCCCTCCCCATGCTTCTGGCCATGGTGATTCAATACAGTAATAGAAACCTCAAGACACAGGGAAAATGCATTTCTGCTCCCAAGGCTCCATCTGAAACAAACACTTCAAAACTTGAGAGCTGGATTCCTTCCTCAGTCCCATGACTAGAAGCAAATGTTGGGAAGACTTGAGGAGCTGGGGCTGGGACATCAGACCCTCTCATGTGTCTCTCGGTCTTCCTATGTAGTAATATCAGCGTGAGGACTTGATGGTGATCAGACACTTACATGGCAGCTCAAAAGGCTTGTCTGTTGAGATAAAACTCCAAGCAAATGGAAAAACTCACTGCACAAGGATAATGGAGGAGTCTTGGCTCATTCAGAGCTGAAACCTACCTTTCTCTGCCAGGAGTTTGGGCCACTTCTTATGTTTAAATGAGCTTTCACACATGCCTTGATATATTGATGTTGCTGAAGAGAAAGAACTGCTGAAGTTTGGCTCCACATGGTAAAGGTGGGGTTCCCCAGCCTATTGAGGTGCAGTGGAACATTTACGAGGCAGGGCCTATTGGAAGGAAATGACGTCAGTGGTAGTATGTACTTGAAGGAGGTATTGTAACCCTGGTCTGTCTTGTCTCTTTTTGTTTCCTGAGAAGTTTTCTTGTCTCTTGGCATCTTGTCATGACTCCACACAGATTCTGAAGCAACAGGGCCTAGAAAGAGAATAAATTAATCTTCAGATTGTGAGACAAATAAGCTTTTCCTAATTTTAAGTTAAATTACTTCAGTATCTCATTATAGAAATGAAAAGTTGACTTATACAAAAAAATGGGGTAGTGAGAAGAAGGAGGGAGGGATGAAGGAGGGTTGGCCTCAAGCTGGTTCCCTGTCTGGCCTCTGAGACCATTTGGAATATCTATCTGGAGATTCAGAGACAAAGGTAAAAGACTTTGGTTTCCAAAGAATAATTGCATAAGAGACTGAGCACAAACCATCACATTTAAGGCTCCCAGCTATTGAAACACCACCTATGGAAGCATGGGATCTTGTCTGCTCTGGGACCTTGTAAAGTAGGCTTGGGCATCTTTGGGAAGAGGGACATGCAGGAGCTATGGGAAGAAGGCCATACCTAAGAGTGGTGGCCAGGGAGTGTTGTAGCGGGGATACAACAGAGGTATGGGGCTGTCCCTTTTGGCCTGTAAAATACTATTTGTGACCTCACCAAAATGACAGAATGAGATGGGTCGGGGGTTAGGCATCCCTGAATTGCCAGGGCTAAGGCCAAAGCTGGAAGGGCTGGCGATGTATAGACCTCATTATATTCTGTCATGGGTGCTTGGGAAGGGGATGCTAAAAATGCAATTACAGTATAGCCATGTTTGTAATCATGTTGACAGAGGTGTGTGTATGTGTATGTGCATGCATGTGTGTGTGTGTGTGTGTGTGTGTACCTATATGCCTGTATACCTAAGTGAGTGTGTGATTAAAAAAGTAGGAGATAAAAACTGAGCAGGTAAGATGGACATTTTTACTATGAACCTGCATTCTTTTAAAGTAGATTATTTAGCACACAATGTACTCTAATAAGGGAGACTCTTTTTCATGGCAGGATTGCTACATTAGAAGCCTGCCATCTCTGTAACTGCTGTGGAAGTCCCAGAAGGAGAGGAGATGGAAATCTGGGTGTGCAAAGAGGTCAAATGGCTTTGGCATTTCCTTAGGAAGATGCATGGCTTTGGAGATATCCTGGAGACACTGCACCAGTCCTGGGACTCTCTAGAAGCCAGGCACTCACCATTTTGCAGCACAGACAGTGGAATTTGTAATTCTGGGGGAAATTATCAGATTCTTAAAATGCTACAGTGTCTGATATATTTTTATCATCAAGTGTGCATTTTTCTGAAGGCTGGAGATGTGGCTCAGCAACAGATCACTTATCTAGACTGTATGAGGCCATGGGTTCAATCCATCCGCCCACCCAGTACCACAAACAAGAACAAATGAGCAAATTACATACATACTTTTGGCTCTCAATGAAGAAAACTGGCTGAGTAATAAGATCAAATCTCTCTAGATCCCAACACTCAGAAGTATCTAATATAACAGCGTATAGTAGAGATAGATCACCACGTCAAATCTCAAGTGCTTGCATTTTCTTCCTCTTTCTGCGAAGGAACGTTACCCTTCCAAGCAAGAAAAGAAGCTTGGACAAACTGAGAGCAATCAAGATGATGTGTGTAAGAAACGGTGAGGGATACCTCTCTGTGAAGCGGAGAAGAAAGGGGAGAGCTCATGAGGAGAGGAGAGAGTGTGAAGTGAGGCAGAAAAGAAGGAAGAAAGATTCCAGTGTTAGAGAACCCGGGTGAGGCGAGAGACGGAAAAGAACAGAAGGATTTCCAAGAACCCGTACCATGGAGTTGAATTATGTAGAAAGGAAAGGACAGTAGCCGGTGATTGTTAAAAAGTATTTGTTACCCCAAAGTGTCAGAAAATTGTGAAAACATACATCCAATTCTGGCTTGATGTTAAGAGCAATTTGACAGCCCCAAGAGGACTTGATTTTATTTGGGATATTCCTATCACCTATAGAACCCAGCATTGCTGTAAAACCAAAGCAGATCTTATTCTCTATGTTGTTTTATAACCTGATTTTTTTTCAGTTAACAATACATGTAGAGCATGACCTTTAATGATCATATGACACCCTACTGTATGAATGAGTCATAATTTACTAAGTTTTCTTACTGTTTTTTTTTTACATAATTGTCAGAATTAATGCCATGAACATGGCTATACTACCAAGGTTAACCTAGAGTCTCAGTGGAAGGCCATCCAAATTATGAGGTGATACTTAATGGCACTACAAAAATTCATTGAAAATTTCATGTAGAACCACAGGAAGACCCCTCTTAAGAATAAACTATTCTATAAATGAGAATGAATAGCACACAAGTATATATTGGGCACATTTACAGTTGTTTAAGCATACAACAGTTTTGTTCAGATATACTTGAAACTTACTTATACATGTGTGCCTTCTTGTCTGTATGTACACCATGTGCATACAGTGCTTTTGGAGGCCAGAAGAGGATGTCCGAGTCCCTGGAGATAGACTTACGGATGATTGTGAGTCACTTGATGTGGCTCCTGGGAATTAAACCTAAGTTTTTTGCAAGAGCCGGGTGTACTCTTCATGGCTGAGTCATCTCCAGCTCCCACTTAGATTTCTTGAGAGAGAATTAATGAGTCAAATAAGGATAGCATCTCTATATCTCTATCTCTATCTCTATCTCTATCTCTATCTCTATCTCTATCTCTATCTCTATCTCTATCTCTATCTCTATCTCTATCTCTATCTCTATCTCTATCTCTATCTCTATCTCTATCTCTATCTCTATCTCTATCTCTATCTCTATCTCTATCTCTCTATCCCTAGCCCTAGCCCTAGCCCTAGCCCTAGCCCTATCTCCATCTCCATCTCCATAGCTATATCTACATCTCTGTATCTATATCTATATCTATATCTATATGGACTTGCAGAAATCTTGACTAGATATAGTCCTCTTTTTCACTAATGTAAGTCTAGAATATTGATTCCAAATTATCTTCTCTTATTCTGTTTGTTGTGTTCTTACAGCTTGAATGTATGCCCCAAAAGGTGCAGCCATCACAGATTTTGTATAGCATAGATCCTAACACATGACAGGAAGTCAGTATGTC
The DNA here is from genome assembly GCF_014885135.2 of Alexandromys fortis. Taxonomy (NCBI): domain Eukaryota; kingdom Metazoa; phylum Chordata; class Mammalia; order Rodentia; family Cricetidae; genus Alexandromys; species Alexandromys fortis. The sequence goes on from NW_026067989.1 coordinate 2,222,482, forward strand.
TGAATAATAAATGATCAAAGGTATTTGAATGAATGGATGGTTAGGAGATGGATGATGGGTAGGTGAATCACAAGGTTTCTACATATGTATAGCCCTCTAAGGCTGGCATACTGCCAAATACAGGACTAGCCCCTGATGCTAACTGTCATAAAGAAGTGTCTGTCCCTCAGGACTATGGCAGTACTAGAAGTTAGTAATTCCCTGAGATTCAAGAAATTATTAAGATTTTTTCACCTGAAAATATCTGATCCTGTTGTGAGTGGTGATTCTACCTGGAGGACTGGTTCCCAGGGTTCTGCACACCGCTCATCCTGAGCTAAGTTTCCCTTGAAGGAGAGAGAGCCAGCACAAATCAAGATTTATCTTCGATATTGGAGCGGGAAATCTTTTGGACCTCCCCTTACCATTCTTTGCTGTGAAAATTGAGGTAAGGAGTGTGTGGGAGGCATCGAGCCTGGACCCTGGTGTAGAGCTGACCCTCAAATTGGTGGACACTGTTGAGCCTGAGTCCATCATTTCTCAGTACCTCCTTGGTCTGTCCGTTGTTCAGAAAAGCGATAAATGACTAGCATTCTGTTAGGTTTTGAGTTTAGTATTCTCTATGCGGTTATGATTTGAACAGATACTTTCCCATCTTACTCAGAAAACAGGACTGGAGAGGCATCTCACCCTTCTGAGGGGTCTACCTGGTTGGGGAGAGGATGCCTGCAGTGACAGTTCTTGCCATTGTCATTCCACCCGAGTGTCACAGCCTTTCTGTCCAACCAACAAAGCTGAAGCACAGAGATTCTGTCTCGTAGGCAATATCAACTGCCTGGACATGTGTGACATTTCTTGTAAAGGTGGGTTTCATTTCATCAGAGTCCCGATGACATCTAGGCTGGGAGAGGCCAACTGGGCTTATGAAATTCCTCCAAGGTCAGCTAGACAAAGCGTGTCACCTCTGTCAGGCACTTCATAACATTTTATGAACCTAGTTCATAAAAATTCTCTTACTTGCATGAGGACAGGGCCTTACTGAAGAAGAGCCAGCGGGGTTTAGGTAACACTGAAAGTGAGTGCAGGAGGAACTGGTGGATGTCGCAGGAGTGGGTATCTTAAACACGAGTGACAGGGGGCAGGGCAGACCAAGGGTCCCCTTGAAATAGCCAATCCAAGAGGCCAGTTTGCAGATTCCCAACCTTACAGAGCCTCCTCCCATCCCAAGTGGCTAAAAGCTGTTATTTTTGTTTTCTCCGAGGCTTAGCCTTCTCTTTGTTTGTCCCAGAGAATGAGTCTAGCAATCCCATAGACAACCATCAGTTCCCCTGGTTCCGTAGTAAAGCAAGGACAGTGGCCAAGGTAGAAAATCAGGTTGATTGTTGGTGTAAGCTCTTATATTGAAAAGCTGCCCGTCTATCCCCACTTAGTCTGTGCAACCCTGAAACCTGGAGGAAGCTCTAAAAGCCTATTTTCTCTGTTATCCAAAGAAGATAAAAGGTTTACATGCTGGCTCTCCTCCAAGAGAAACTTATCCACTGTGGTCCTTCAAATGGATGAGTGGTGTGCAGAACACAGGGAGCCAATTCTCTGGGAAGTATAGCCCAGTCTCAGGACAGTAAATCTAGATCAGGGATTTCCAAGTGAGCAACTACTTTCTTGGATGCTATGTGAGGATGCAATACTTTATTTGACTTGAGTTTGCATATACAGTTATCCCCTAGTTTCCAAGAGTAGTTGGCTTCAGGACCCTCCAACATCGAACTTAACAAAATGCTCACATTTATATTAAATAGTGAAGCATTTCCATACAACCTGTAAATCCCTCCAATATTTTAAAACATCTCTAGATTACTTAATATCCTCAATACAACACAGATGCTATGAACATAGCTATATAAGCTTTTATGTAGGGAACAATGACAAGAAAAATCTGTACCTATCAGGCTTTTCAAAAGTACAGTGTGTGTGTATGTGTGTGTGTGTGTGTGTGTGTTAATATATTAGATTAATTTGTTGATGTTGGCTGAATCTGTGGTTGTGGAAACCAAAGATCTGGGGTATCAACTCCTGATCCAAAGAAATGTAGCAAGTTCCCCAAGCCAGACACAAACATTCATTCTGTCCTTTAAAACCCCTTCGGTCTGATTCTCTTCCATTTTCCCCAGCTATGCTGGCAGCGAAGAAAAGTGAATTTGCTCAAGTTGATTGGTTTTTCCGTTGAACATAGAGCATTTGCTCTTCGGCTCTTCCCTGTGATCCAGACCTCAAGTTTAAAGAGCAGCTGCTTGCAGCCTGGTGTGAAGGAGAGTTGGTGGCGTTTAGGGAGAGGGTTTTTATTTTCCGAGAGACTGTGCCTGTTGCCAGTGGCTTACCTGGAGGACCACAGGGTACACAGAGCTTGAAGGAGCTGTGGCAGGCGCACATGTGAGTCTGAAGACCTCCAGTGCGCACACCAAGAGAGCAGTTCATCCTCACAACCCTTCAAACAGTTTCTGTGGGAGTCTAAATAGAGGCTTGAAAAACATCTGTGTGGCAGACACCATGTTTGCAGCCTCTGCAAGAGCATGACAGATTGCCTGATCCTTGACCAGACACGTGACGTTGAGTGAGTCACTTAACCACAATGAACTTCATTGTCTGCTGCACAAAATGGAGACCCAAGGTAACCTAGGTTATGTCAGTATGCCTCCATGTCCAGCACTTACTGGGCATGCGGTAACTTTCCTATCCCACATTCTTTGCTTTGCTATGGGTTATGGACATGGATGACTATTAGGCAGCCATTTTGTAAGAACTGACATTGCAACTTGTGCTGGTTTGAACTGTTGACCTTCTTCTGAGGCATCCAAGGTCATCCTCTTGAGAGACAAACCTCAGACAAATGTGTTCATTCTTTTCCAGATGGAAAATGGAAAAATGTGGCCGGGCAGCCAAGTTTTGGTCTATAAAACACTCACAACAGTCAGATGCTTGGTGTAGTGAGAGCAAGGTGCCATCTAAACATGTGAGCGTCACCAAATCAACTGACCTTGGGGTCTTTGGTTTCAACCCCAGTGACTGAGAAGTAACTCAAGAATTGTAGTTTAATCTGTTTCTTCTCTTTCATGGCAACATTTGACTTTTATTCTCATTGTAGAAGGTTAAAAAAGAAGAATTTTTTAAAGTTAGTTGATTTGCAGTGGCTAGATGAGATTCTTAGAAGCTTTATAAAGATTCAAATTTTGAGACTATCTTTCTAGTTTGACCAAATATGGCCCTAAGGAAACCATGTTTCAGAACCTATTTTAGGGAAAATAATTAGTTATTTGTTTTCAAGATGACACCATTTTTTTAAAGTTACATCTTTTATTTCTCTCTTAGCTAAAACGTTATATTCCTTAGAACATGTGTGCTTTCAGTGCTGTGCAGTCAGATGCCAGAATGTTAACTTTCCTCCCTTAAAACCCCCTTCGCCTTCCTCCATAGAGGGAGAAAGTGACATCAGCACATGAGAGCCACCTGATAGCCTTCCACCTTTTCGACCGCTGGTAGGGTTTCTGCCCACTCCTTGACTCCCGTCTCATCCATGTGACTTACTTTGATCAATGAGATGCTAGCACAGATGATGTGTGACCATAAATGTAAACAATGCTTATACATTGTAGCTTGTCTTTTTTTTTTCTACTCTCTTAGTAAACACAAGGAATTTCCTGGGCTAGTCTGCTGGAGTGTTACACTGGAAATGGACTCACATGATCCTTGACACCAACCAAGACTGACAGACACAAAACCTGTCAATCTACAGTAGATCAGCTTTGTGGGCAGACAGGAGAAAGATCAGCATCAAAGTTCAGCTGACCGACAACCCCAGAAACAATAGCTGAATTTGGACATGCTTTGTTCTGGGCACAAGGGTAGCATCTGACACATGTGAACCTTCTTCTGGCTATGTGGCAGGGTGCATTCTCCTTAGTCCTCTAGAACACCATTTTTCTCATCTGAAGCGTGGAGAAAGTCATTCTGTGTGGCAGGATGGATGAATGATTTGATACAGATTACTACCGGCTAGTTAATAAAAAGTTCCTTTGATAGTGTTCTACCACCATCTTTGTCTATAGAAAGGGGAAGAGTCAGGTAGTTGATACCTTATTAGACCAATGTGATTTTTGCAGAGACTTTTGTTTAAGGTCCTTGAATCTCAGAGATCTCTCCACAGATAACCCTGGGATGATGTCTTGCCTGGAAAACACGTAATTAGCAAGCCAGGGAAATGTTTTCGGTGAATCTTTTAGATATAGATGTAGATAGATAGATAAATAGATAGATAGATATCTTTAGGTGAAGATAAATCAATAACCAAAGACATCTAGAGATTGTTCTATACCAAGATAACCTTTCTAATCCAAAACTTCATATAGCCAGGCAAAAAAATCACTGATAATATCTTAGTAAAACATTGGAGAAGGGCATGCTCCATAATCCAGGATTATAACCTTCCCCTGCTTCATTGGATCAGTTGAAATAGATACAAGAAATTGGTTATGCTTAGTTGATGAAATTGTGGAACTCTCCTTTTGGATCAAAGTTATGATTTTATTTAAGAGCTAAGAACTCTAGTCAGTGAGAAGTCAGGTCATGTCTACACTGTGTCTAACTATGATCCCATGCTGAGACATCTTTATGCAAAGATGTTCTTCAAAAGAAGTCTTATCCTCTTATCCAGTGTTAGATCATGGAGAAATACATAAAGCAATTAAGCAGATGAATAAATGAATGGATGAACTATTTACACATGCTACTTGATGGTACTTTTCCTTAAAATAGACTGGATGATACAGGCTTATACACGGACAACTTGCAGAACCACCTTGTGACTTCTCTCATTAAAAACATCTTGACAAGATAAAGTAGATTCACCACACAGGCAGTAATGTGCTTAGGTGTTGTGGGCTTAATGTGAAATGTTCCCCACAGGCTCATGTGTTCAAACACTCTGGTGCAGTTTTGGAAGCTTATAGAACCTTTGGAAGGTGGAACTTCATTGGGAGAGATATGTCGCCCGAAGACAGGCCTTGAACTTATATAACATGGCTCCGCTTCCTGTCTACCCTCCCCTTCCTGACTGGACACAAAATGACCAGAAGCCTTGTGTTCTTGATGTGATGTCTTTTCTGCCAAGATGGACTGGCTCTCTTAAACAGTGAGCTAAAAGAAAGCGTCCTTCCTTCGCTGTTTTCGTCAGGAATTCTGTCACCCCGAGAACAGTTCTGTACGAAGTGGGAATCTAGCTACTGCATCTGCTCTGCCAACATTCTTTGCATTCTGGCCTGCCATCCCCCCCCACCAAATATTCCCTTCCTTTTTTTTTTTTTTTGGTTTTTCCAGACAGGGTTTCTCTGTGGTTTTGGAGTCTGTCCTGGAACTAGCTCTGTAGACCAGGCTGGTCTCGAACTCACAGAGATCCACCTACCTCTGCCTCCCAAGTGCTGGGATTAAAGGTGTGCGCCACCACCGCCCGGCTAAATATTCCCTTCCTATACACAAAGTTGTAAGTCATGGCCAAAGTAGTGTGTCACACTGGTCCCACATCCCCTGCATTTTAAGTGTATTTTTCCTTTGGAAAATTCAAGTTTTATCTAAAGTCCAAAATTTCATAATTATACAAGGGCATATATTTATATATGTGAGTATTTACATTAAGTGATGTAAAATGGGTTGTGTATAATATACAACCATCTCCTAAGCTAACTTTCTAGACGAGCAAATTAGGCCCTGTCCATCCCACCGAGGCCGTATTGTTTCCATGGTAACTAATGTGCTGCAAAGAGGAAAGGGAAAAGAAAAACTTGATAGAAAACTTTTTCAAGACCAGACACTATATACAAGCATAAACAGGATGTGCCACGGGGTGCAGTATGGGAAGGATCATAACAATTTCAATTGACACTTGCTTAAGAAAGCCTGTATGTTTGCTTTGCAGCAGAATATTCTCTGAAGGTACAGAATGGTCCAAAAATCAATGGCTACCTGCTACTGGCAGATGTTGAACTGGTATGATTAGGTTTCCAATGTTCTAAGACTACAGGGAAGTTTCAGCTTTCTACCTCTGGCTACTTCATGCTACTTCAGCTGTGCAAACTAGGCCCTACCCACTTGCCTGGAGTTGCTCTGCCCTCTTGTCTGGGGCTCATTCCAGAGCTAGCTGGACTAGCAGAGAACCGAGCTGGAGAGGACTGTAGCTCGAGATGCTTTCTTACTCCTCTATTTTCTCTTACCTTGCTTTTCTTCCCCTTTGTTCTCCCATCCTTTTCCTTTGCTTCTCTCTCATGCTTTGATTCCCCACTCCCCTGTTGTCACTGATGTTTCTAGCATTCACTTTCCTGAGGACCTCCCCCCACTTTTATAGTATAGATTATCCACATAACTTGCTCTTCTTGGGAGTTTGTTGCTGTAGACACTAGCTTTACCATCATTGCCACATCCTAACATCCCAGAGGATGGAAAGCATCTGGGTCACTTTCCAGCTCCCTGATTAAGTCCAGAAACTTGGCGTTAGCTAGAGACCAGCAATTGGCATTTCTAGTAGGTACCCAGGTGATGCTTGTTGAAATAAGGAGCGGCTGCGGGGCTGCGTCCCCAGCACCCCAGCCACTTGATAGCTCATGCCTGAAATAACAACACACAAACTGTATTCATTTAAACACTGCTTGGCCCATGAACTCTAGCCCTTAGAGGCTAATTCTCGCACCTGGACTAGCCCATTTCTAATGATCTGTGTAAGTACCTCAAGGTGCACTTACCAGGAAGATTCTAGCCTCCATCCATCCTGGGTTGGAGCTGCCTGGGAGAGCGGAGCCTGGCATCTCTGCTCCAGAGAGCAGAGCTGTTGGGTCTACCCGGGAGAGCTGAGCATGGCGTCTCTGCTCCAGAGAGCAGAGCTATCGGGTCTCCCCGAGGAGTCTTACCTCACTTCCGCCTGTTTACTCCTCCCACCTATGTTTTAACCTATCAGGGCAAACAGTTTCTTGATTTAATTAACCAATGAAATCAACAGATTGATATATGACACTCCCACATCAGATGCTGATGTGGTTGGACCAGAGGCCACACTTGTATACCACTAACCTACGTTAAGTGTGGACCGTTGATGAAATGTCATGTGTTATTTATTCTTCTAGCACACCTTGCTCGGTCTCTTTGTCCCAGTCCCCATCCCCCATTTACCTTCTAGGCATGCCAGCATCATGCTGCACACGCAGGTTTGCCTTCTGTTGGCTTAACCTACTCTCAAGAGCATATCCCAGTGATGGTTGTTCTCCAGCTTTGAAGAGTAACTTTTATTTTCTCTTTGAGGACAGCGTTGAAGGGGAAAAGAGCTTTGACTTCCTCTCAATGAAGTGGAAATGAGTCTGAGCATTCTGCCTGGAAAAGCGGTGTTTGTCTTTAGCGGGTCCCATGAACCTCTCAGAAATGACCAAGATAAGGAAGGCACAGCACAGCTGTTCTTGTGTGCTTGCCCAGTGCTGACTTCTGTAATTCCCTCCTTGTCTCCTCCTCTCTATCTCACACCCCCGCCCCCTGCTTCTTTGGAATTACCCTCTTGAAGAAATGGCGCCCTCACTCAAGTTCCTACAAAAGTCTTTCTTTTGAGGCAGCACTCACTAAGAGGTGCGATATGATTCCTTTGTTGTTCTCTTCTGAGTAGTCACAGCCCACAACAATACATTCTATGGAGCCATCATTAGCTCTCCAGAGAAATCTTTGAACATTGTAAAAGTCACAGAGTAGCAGAGAAAGTCACCCAAAGTGAGAACAATGTATTGAATTGGGCTTTATGGAAGACTACATCCTAAGCAAGGGATCAAGGATTTAATGGCTTGGAATGGGCTGGGGGAAGAGCATGCAGAAAATATCTAATATCTTCATGGAAGTTCTCTATCTAGTTAAGGCGGGAGACTTTTTGGTAAGCAAATTTAAAACATGATTCTGTTGCTAAGAAAGTTTCAAAGCAACTGGGTTAGGATCTAATGCCTTTTCCCAAAGGAAGGGTGAGTGATACATCCTTTCACACGCACGAACTGTTTCTCCCTACAGTGCTCTTGGCATAGAGATGGGACATTGAGGCCCTCAGCTTCAAGACATCACTCAGGCCCAGTGATGGCATTGCATGGAGCCAGCCAGTCCTATTAGGTGAAGCCAGAAAAGAACTGTCAATGCTTTCTCTGATCTAAAAGTGGTGTAGAGTAACTTTGAGAGGAAACACAGAAGGGAGACAGGAATCAGGGAGGGAGTAGACCTTGTTGTCTAACGTGGACCTAGAAAAGTCTGCCTGAGTAAGTAGCAGAATGGTTGGGACTTCTCCATGATACATGTTTGTTTGTGTTTTGTTCTGTTTATTAAACATACACACACATGCTTATACACTGATGGTTATGTAGAAAATATGGATGAAGTTTAAAAAGACTCTCGGTGAGTCAGAGTTCAATGCCTTGTCATTTTTAGGCGCTAAGTTCCTTCAGGAAACTGATGGAGGAAGATTTCTAGGTCACATTCTTAGATTCTACCTCTAGAGAATCTAATTCATTATATTCAGGGTAAATCCTGGCATCTGGATGCTTTTTATGTTATCCTTAGGTTACTTTGTTTGGATGGTATTCCCATGCTAGTGTACATTGGCCCGCACGGTAGGGCACTCCCAGTAGGAGCCACTGTGGCTAATTCTGGCACACTGAAGACCAAAGGACAACCAGAAAAGTGCACTGAATCCCTCTGGGGTTGTAGACACAACAACCCACCTGCTTGTAAAATGGAGAAAGGACCAGAAACCTCTAATGTGAACTCCCCTTGATAGGGACAGAAGAGCCAGCAAAAGCCCAGTTGGACTGAAATAGCTGTAAAGACCTTGCCTGCGGCTCTTTCATATGAACTTGAAATGTCCCAAGTTCTAAAGTTTCTCAGGGGAGTAATCAAGGTGACTGTTCTCCTTTCTTCTATAAAGTCATTTATCATCCCTCCTCCCCGATGAGATGTTCAAGGACATCCCTGCTCTTAGCCCTATTTCATCTTGAAAAAAAAATAGAAACAGAGACCAAGGAAGGCTTTACTCAAAGTAGAGTTAAGGTCCCAGGACAGGAAGAACTTGGAAGAAAGAGGGAAAGATGGGAGAAGATGCAGCAGGGGGAAAGACGAGTGTGGAAGAATGAAAGGGAGGGAGGAATGGAGAGGTTGCAATCAGAGGGCGAGTGAGGGATGCAAAGGCCCTCGTGACTTAGAGTTCCCACCAGCAGCTCCTAGCAATGCGAGCTCTTCTCCTATTAGCCTAGGAGGGGTAATTCTACCAGACAAAAACAGATCTGCCCCTAACATCTCCCTGAGTAGACTGTTACCTGTGCCACCTTTGGTGGAAACTCTCTCCTTTTCCTGGCCGTTGGTTCATTTCACATCAATGGACACTTTGCTTGGGATTAGCCTTGACACCCACATTCATCTCTGCATCATAAACTGCTGATCCTCTGCGTGTTCCTCCTTGCCCACAGTGTCATCTACAGATGGCTCACCAAGGCCCATGGGTTATTTCTGTTCATTCATTCACTTATCTGTGCACTTATTTCACAACCAGCACACACAGAACCAACAGGAGTGCTCCATACAGTACTGCTCTTTTGTGTCTTACAACCTTGTATATCAGCCTGGAAAACTATCTGCATGATAAAGCCTCTTCAACAGACCCTCATCTAGGTTCTCTGCCAGATTACATCAGACTCCCAGAACTAAATAAGGATCCAGGTGATACTGGGCTCATATTGGCTTGAGAACTGAGCAAGGTCACCTTCTATGCACTGCTGTTGTTTGGATCCTTATAACCCCACCCTGCTCTGCAAGGGAGGCCCGGAACATACCTGAATTTCAGTTTCTGCCCTGGTAGCATCCCCTTGCCAGCTCTGACAGCTGCTGGACAGCTCCTCCCATGGCTCGCTAAGGACTGTTCACTCCAGCCACAAGTTTAACCTTTGGGGCTGTAGTAACATCGTTGTTTTCCCTTTGCACTTTTCGTCACTGCAGGTGGGGTGGCCTCACATTGTCACTGTGATGGTTGACTTTTGTCATCTGGACACAAACGAGGCTCATCTGGGAATAGGGAGCCTCAGTTCCGGAATTTCCTTCGTCAGACTGGCATGTAGGCATTTTCATGACTAGTGATTCTGTGGAAGGGTTCAGACCCTTGTGGATAGTACTACACCTGGGCAGGCATAAAACAGCACACTGAAAATCAAACCATCTTTGAGATTTCATCTTACCCCAGCCAGAATGACAAAGATCAAAACAACAAATGCTAGAGGAGGGTGTGGGACAAGGGAATCCTTTTGCTGTGGGATGCAAACTTGTACAGCCACTCTGGAAATCAACTGCTCTACTCTATGGCATATGCCCAAAGGGCTCAATATCTCATTCAACAGATACTTGTTCAGCCATGTTTATTGCTGCTCTATTCAGAATATGTAAGCAATGGAAACAGCCTAAATGTCCTTCAGTTGATGAATGGACAATGAAAATGCAGTACATAGACAGTATGGAATACTATCCAGAGGTTAAGAAAATGAGATCAGGAACTCTGCAGGTAAATGGATAGAACTAGAAAAGATTGTATTGAATGAGATAATCCAGATCCAGAAAAACAAAGCTCTCATGTTCTTTCTCATTGGAGGTTTCTAGCTTCAAATCTTCAGATGTGAGTACATATTATATAGTAACTACGGAAACCAGAAACATAAACTGGGACAATGACAGGATAGCAGGGCTGGGAAGCAACAGGGGAATAGCAGGGTACATACAAGTGATCTGTTCTGGGAAATGGGAAATGGGGTCTATAATTAGGGAAAGTGGATGGGGACAATACAGAAGGAGAGGATAGGGGTCTGAAAACATCATCAGGAATCATAGTACTAACTATCTACATAAAATAGCCTATAAAACACACACACACACACTCACACTGTTTAAATGAAGGTTTCTCATCTGGGCTGGCAATACTTCCTCTAAGAACCAAAGACCAACTAACAAAATTCAAGCATGAGAGACCGTATTTTGAGTTGTTGATCAGGGTCATCCAAGAGACTTCCAAAACACACAGACTATTGCTATTGTCTTTAGTAGCCCAAAGACAACCAAAGGAGGTTGAAGGTAAGTCACCATTTCTAAAGATACTATGCTCTTTAGATGCTGAGCCCAGAGGTTCCTGGATTGGAACTAATCTGAATGCCTCCTCCCTGAGGACTAGCTTTCATGGTACCAGAAGGCTCCATGTAAACTTTCAAAGAAGTGAGGTAACCAAGTCTTCTACTCTGCTAGGACACATGAAACACAATAACGACCTGTACGGCACTATTACTCTAAGGGAGCAATAATGGCACATATCCTTGGGGACAACCAACAGCTCTCATTGAACTTCAGACTGGCTCAACAAGAGGGAAATCATACTCGATATTAGAAATATAGCCAACCACCTAGCTCTAGTGAAGTCATGGATCTTGGAGGTGAACCTACAACTACTAATTTGCTACATAAACATAATCCATAACCACACTCTAAATATTTGTTCTTATACCCACAAATAAGCCCTCATCCCTCAACAAGAAACTTCTCTTGGTAACACACAAAGATCCAAACCACAGCCAATCAAAATGCAGAGTTGTAGAGCCCAGTCCCAATGGATACATCTACAAAAACAACGCCTGCATCTGAGTCTCAGGAACATTGTGGAAGAGGGGACAGAAAGGTTGTAAAAGACCGAGGATCAGGGAGTTCATTGTGAGACTATATCTCCTAATAATGTCAGACGTTATACACGTGCCTCACCAATATGCCTGCCCAAATACAAGCTGAACAAGGACACCAATAGAATGCCAAAGTGGATGGGGAAAGCTCATGAGGCCTCAAACCTGCATACAGAGAACTACAGGCATCTAAGGAGTGCTGAGGGCAGAAGAAATAGTCTTCCCCAGAGAAGAACATGCCAATCAGTTATCTAATATCAAAAGGAAAGCCCTGAAAACATACAAATAACTATACAGATTGAGATGGTTGTATTTATGTATTTAGGAATATATACGTATCTACATATATCTATGTAAAACAGTTAATGAAAAAAGAGGCCATGAATTTGAAAGAGAGCAAGGGGGGCATAAGGAGTTGGAAGAAGGAAGAAAAAAAAACAGAAAATGATGCAGTTATACTCTTCAAAAAACAAAATAAGAGAAAGAGAGGAAAAGTTAGATCCTTTATTTTATGGCTTATCCTTTTATTTTTCCCAACTTTTATCTTAAAAGAAAACCACAAGTTCTTTAGGTATAAGTATGGAATTGTCAAACAATAAAAACAAAAATGTTCTTAAGTTAAAAACAAAAAAGCAAGCTGTGGAAGCCACTGGGAGCAGGCCAAAAGCAGTATTCCTCCATGGCCCCTGCTTTGGCTCCTGTCTGCAGGTCCTTGCCTTGGCTTCTTTGCCCAGGCTTCCCTCAAGGATGGACTGGGATCAGGACACGTCAGCCCAGTTAACCCTTTTCCTCACCAGGTTCCTTTGGGTCGTGGAATATCTTAGGCTTGTATTTCTGTAATAAACACCATGACCAAAAGCAGCTTCCAGAAGACAGGGTTGATTTCATCTTACAACTCTCAGGTCACACCCCATCCCCAGGGAGGTCAGGGCAGGGACTCAGGTAAGGAACTGAAGTAGAGGCCATGGAGGTTCGTTACTTACTGATCTGTTACCCTGGCAGGCTTAGCCTGCTTTCTTATACAACTCAGGACCACCAGCCCAGGGAATGGCACCACCTACAGTGGGCAGGACCTTCCCACATCAGTCATTAATCAAGAAAATGCCCTTTAGATTTGCCAATGGGCAATCTGATGGAGGTATTTTCTAAATTGAAGTTCATCTTTCTAGAAAACTCTAGCTTGTATCAGGTTGACAAGAAGAAAAATACCACCCCATTTTACATCCCCTCCCCGCAAAAGCAACTACCCTGAATATGGAGTTTATCACAACTCCATATTCCAAAGGACAGGAACTAGGACAGTCACTAACCTTTATGTGGCCTTCTCAGCCGTCCACCACCTGTAACCAGCCCCCTGTAATGAATTCCCTCTGTGAGAAATAAAGTACTTGTGGTGATTCCCATTTTCCAGAGGCTCACCTGGCAGAGTCCACTGTAATGAATGGTACCGATAACGTAGCAACTCCCCATCCTTCGTGAGGTGCTACACAAAATATACAGGGGGGCAGCACATGAGGGTGCTGGAAGATGATGTTCTCCTCCTGCATCGGAAATTTCCAGAATAGGACTGTTAGCAGGCAGTCCTTACTTGCACCCACACCACCTGTGAAGGGACTCCTGGCTGCCACTTTTTACCTGCTGATTGAATTCTCTGGCTCAGAAACTGTAAACGTAAAGAAATTCTTCCAAAGCTCCACTTTTATCCGACCTTGTATCACCATGTAGTTATAGATTTACCAGTGGCACCAACCACACAGAGGTCTGAGTGGACTTCCTGTGGGTTCAATTACAGCTCCTCCTCTAAGACATGATTTAAAAAAAAAAGTGGAACTATCCCCTCACTGTATGGGAAAGCTCCAGGAGGAACAACCTGCCCCTTGGAAAAGCACCAACTTATATGTACCGCCCTCAAAAATCATAGTAGCTTTGGAATTATGACATAGGCCAGTGAATGAAGCATTGTGGCTTGTCAGAGAGTGGAGGGCATGGGCCTTTGGCTTCCAGAACCAGGATTCTTATGAGGATCTACACTTAGGAACTATGATTCCATACTTAACCTCCAAGTTACGTAGCATTTTTGCTATAGAAGGCAAATGAAATGGAAGCTGTCTCAGGCACAGCACACAGTAGGCACTCAAATCAGAACATTCAGCTGACCCAGCACGTAGTAAGCACTCAAAAGATGAATGTTCAGCAGGACACTTTCCTCTTTCTCCCTTTCATTCTCCATGGTGAGATAAGATTCCAGCAGAGGAGACAGAATCAAGACCTATTTGGGTTTCCAAATAGCTTTGTGTTTCTTTATACCTTCCCTTTCCCACTGAGCCAAGGATCTGGTTGCTGGCTGTGGGTATTTCCTTTCTGCAAACTCTGACAGTATACAGTCTTTACCACTTTTCCTTTATGTAGTCACTGCTCTGCAGCAAGATCCTTGAGGAAAGGGCCGTCCTTTTCCCATACTTCCTCAGCTCCTTGTGAGCCCATCATAGATGAGCAATAAATGTGGATTTATTTCAATATTTCCAGTGATAACCCTAACTTCTGAATATGTGCCGGCTTTCCTAGGTGGAGATTCTCTCAGGTCCTTTGCCTGCAATTGAGATCCTGGCCATTAGATGGCGGTAGGATACTGGAAATGCTGTTGGAATTATTGCCGGCCTCATCAGTCACAAGGGTCTGATGGCATATCATTTCCTTGATCTGGAACAGAGGAAAAGGACCCTTTATCAAAACTACATTGTAAAAACATTAAAGCAATCCTTAATATCATAACCTATGATCCTTCTGCCTAGCACTTGGTATCCTTCCTTCCTTCCTACCTACCTACCTACCTACCTACCTGGAAAGACAGAGCAAACAGTAGAACATTTTTCTGTGTTGCTAGGTTACCCAGACTGGCCTCAAACTCCTGGATTTAAGCAATCCTCCTGCTTTAGTAGGTAGGAGTACAGCTGAGTGCTACTACACCTGACTTAGAATCAATTTCTCTCTCTCTCTTTCCCTCTTTTCCCTCAGTCCTCTATTTCTGTCTCCATTGTTGGGGATAAAACCAAGGGCTTTGTATATGCTAGACAAATGCTAATCTTGCTCAGCCAGAATTTGTGTGTGTGTGTGTGAGGGGTGTATGTGTATGTGTGTGTGGTGTATGTGTGTGTATGTGGTGTGTGTGTATGTGTGTGTGCGTGTGTGTGTGTGTGTGTGTGTGTGTGTGGTGTATGTTCTAGAGACAGGGTTTCTCTACATTACCCATGCTAGCCTTGAAGCCTTAAACTTAAATTTGCTCCTGTCTCAGTCTTCTCAGCTCTGGAATTAAGATATGCACCACTGCTCCTATTGCGCTTGATATTTTAAATCAATTCTTTCCACCTTTTCCTTCATTTTTATCCCATTCACATTTATAAACATCCTTCTCTATCCTATGACCCTTAACTTTTTCTTGGGATGCCTACTTGAGTCCATTTACTTTCTACTTACTTCTGTGGGTCATTTAGTAAGATTTTCCTTTCTGTGGACTCTTTAATCAGTTAATATAGCATTCTTTAACTTGCCTCAAAATCTCTAGAATTTGCTGGTCTGCAAATTTTGGCTGTCACCCCTCCAGAGGTTGAATTACTTTCATATGATTGGATATGTGCAAAATGGAGAACGAAAAGAGGAGAATAAGGGCACACACACACACACACGAGAGAGAGAGAGAGAGAGAGAGAGAGAGAGAGAGAGAGAGAGAGAGAGAGAGGGGGGGAGGGAGGGAGGGAGAGAGAGAGAGAGAGAGAGAGAGAGAGAGAGAGAGAGAGCGCGCCCCTCCACACCACACCGACAGAGAGAGCTCCCCCCCCCCCACAGGGTAGAGAGAGAGAGAGAGAGAGAGAGAGAGAGAGAGAGAGAGAGAGAGAGCTCACTGTGACCATTTTTCTGAGAAACCCTTACCTGTGAAAGCTCTCTGCCTTTCTGAGAGCAGTCTGTGAACCCTGGGGTCTGAGAAGGTAAGATTGGTGGGAAAGAGCGAGCACACCAGCCAGTGTCTGCTGATAGCCTTTCCTTCATTGTGGTGTCTTCAGATTTTGAAGTTGCAGCCCCTTAGCATCTTCTTCCTTGGGACATCATCACCAAGAAGAGTGGTAGAACCTGCTCTTCGCAAATGAGAGCTGTGCCTTTGAAGTGGTCCCTAGTGAAAGGAGGCAAGATTAGTAAAAATAAATAAATAAATAAAATTATAAATTAACAATGAATACTAGGATGTGATGCCATCCTATGGCAGATGACCTGGGGTGTTCTATGCACTATGGCCAGGCTCTCATATCATCATCTATTGCTATGTAACAAATCATTCTAGATTTAGCAACTGAAAACTGCACTCATTTTTTTATATCTCATGACTTTGCTGGTCAGTGGAGACTAAGCTCAGCTTGGCTAATCTTTTGACTCACGCTCACCATTCAGATTGCTTGCTTAGTTGTGTTCAGTTGATGGGTAGGCTGGTCCAACCCTTGTGGCTTGACACTATTAGTTGAGCTTTGGCAGAGATGGCTGGGGGACCGGGCTCAGCAGATGGTAAAGCAGAGATCTCCACGTGGTCTCCCCAGCATGGCAGAATCGAGAACTCAGACTTACCACACAGTACTTCGAGGGTTTCCTGAAAGGCTGTTCCAAGAGCTCCAGAAAGAAGCAGCCAGTCTTCTGGGCCTGCCTTGGGCTCCCAGAACATTACCCTACTGCTCTAAGGAGAGCCTATGACAAGGACAGAGGACTTAGGTTCTGCCTTTCGCTGAGAGGAGTGGGAAAGAGGCATCGTGGCCATCTTCCCTCTTCTCTGCCTGCTTTATAGCTGATCTTTAGCATCACGTCCTTCTCTCCCTATTAGCTCATTTACATACTTGATTTTCTGCAGACCTTTCCACACCTGAACTGAATTCCATGAGAGCACAGAGCATTACGTTCCCCATGAAAGGACCTGCTGAGCCCATAGAAATCAGGAGTGAAACATTGTACGCACCTAACTGATCATTGCTGAATGCGTTATCTTGCTAAATCCTTACTGCTTTTTGAAGAGCTTCTACTATCTCATTTTCACAGGTGAGACAATGAGGCAGGAAGAGGTCAATGGATTTGCCCAATCACATAGTTATTGAGAGACAGAGCTACTGTTTGAACCCAGGTCTTTCTAATGTATTTTCAAGGTCACGAACAAGTTTGATACCAACAGAAAATTCAGTGACAAGAGGGCCTGCCAAGAGTGGTCTATGTGGCCTTTCCTAAAATCTTAATCCAAAGCAGTGGTTGGCTGTGGGAATAAAAGCTTCTTGCAATGGATTTATGTTACATTCAGCTCTGCCGTTTTTCTCCCTGCAAAGATCTATTTTGAGAAAAGACATGCGAAGTGGAAAATCTGAGGGGTGACAGTGTTGCCTCTGTTGTGCTGCTGGCCCCTGGAAGTCAGTGCAGGACTCTGGGACATGAGAAAGCCTCTTCCCTGGACTCTGGGATCAACCAGGTTGAACAGCAATGGGCGGCAAAGAAACCGTCTACACAACTGTTGAATAATTCCGGCTAATCTCCTCCTGGCTATATTTAGACACGATCCGCGGTCTCTGTGCTTGCTAAGTGGGTGACACACCTAGAGGGCCAATGCCCCATGCGGGCAGAGCCTTGTGTCTGTAATCATACCTTTCCTGCCCCTTCTGTCTCTTCTCCATTCTAAATGTCAAGCTCCCTGGACACATTTATCCTGCAAATTCGTCAGTGGTATGACATCATGTGACCTTGTCAAATTTGATGAACTCTTTCCTCTGCCTTTGGGCGCATGTGTTTTTCCTCAGGATGGGGAATCGGAACTCCAGCAGCTGTAGAAGTTCTCTGCAGACTGTCATCGGCTTCTTCTTTCCCACTGTCCCCTCCCCCACAGTGCAAGGCTGCATAGAGCAATGGCCTGAAGGCATTGCTGGTGATCAGTGACGCTGGGTCCCAAGTGGGGAGGCCTAGGAGAGAAGAGGTGGGGGACAGGAGGTGGCTGATGGAAGCTGTTTCTCACTGCTTTCAGAGAGGAAGGATTATTCTGGCTCTGCAGTTCAGGTATGGCAGGCATAGTTGTGGGACCATGTCTTGTCCATGTTGGGGGAGTGTGAGACTGTTTTCTCACATGCCTGTAGACCAGGAAGCAAAGAGTTCGGATAGGCTGGGATATTACCCATAAGGCCTGTCTCCGGGTGATTCCACGTCCTCCTAGTAGTTCCCACAACCCCTTCCCCACCACACACAGCACAAAGAACATCATCTTGAATCAAGTGTTCAAACACATGAGCCCGCAGAAGATATTTCACATCTAGGCCATAGCATGAGCTGTGGTTCACCAGGGCTGGGCTGTGATGGCCGTAAGCTATTGTGAGGCAAAGGGGGGCAAAATTCACAAAAGCAAGGATGGGAAACAGAATGGGGTTTGACCGGAAGATTAGAACACATTAGGCAGAGTTGAGGTCTTGGGGAAAGGCCTCATTTCTTAAGGTCCTTTCTTTCAGTGAGTATTTACTGAATGCATATTGTACATGCCTGACTCTGGACGAGCATTGAGAAAGAAGAGCAAGGAGAACGGCAATGATTTCCTCATGCACTGGAACCATAGTTAACAAGCTGACAAGCATGCGATCACAGTGCGCTATGTGGTGAGAGGAGGACTTGACAGGCCTGGCTCGGGAGGGGGGACTTCTGATAGGGGTGGAATAAGGCTGAGTAAGGGGTGGAGCTCCAAGCAGACAGAGGGCTATCAGAAGGCAGAGAGCATTGATGTGTTTAAGTACTGGGTGAAGGCTTCCAGAGGAGGGAAATATTGCAGGGACACATGAGGCCTCTTAATGCAGGGACATCTCAGCAGGGTCTTGCTGTACTTACTGGGTCCCATGCTTCTGGAAGCTTCATCCAGGAAGACTGTCTGGATTCCTCTACTGGAACCAGCCATACTGTGTACTGTATACATAACACCAGTAACCACCATTTGTGTGTGACATGACGGCGTTCATGACCTCAGGACTCTACCATTGAAGACAGGCTTGCTTTTCCTTCATCTTTATACTCCCAATGCCCAGAATAGGGCCAGGCACAGAAAAGGGCTAGAGCAATATGCAGTTATGACCAGTGACTGGAAAGACGGCTCAGTAGTTCAGAGTACTTGATTCTCTGGCAGAGGACTCAGATTTAGTTCCCAGAACTCACACCGGGCAGCTAACTGCCTTCTGTAACGCTAGCGCCAATTTGATGCCTCTGGCCTCAGCAGGTACCTATTCTCCTGTGTACATATTACCATATAACACACACACATACATATAATTTAAAATAAAAATAAATCTTTAAAAATAGTTATGACTAAAGGGAATTTCAGAGTCCAATGCTTCATTTGGTAGCTTAGTCCCTTATCATGCTCACTCATCATGGCGCTTGAGAATTTAGACAGGCCATAGTGAGAAGGTTTATTTGCCATATGGTGGTCACTAGCTGGGAAGAAGTCACGTCTAGGTGAACCAAAACCTTGTGTCTGGACTCATCTGGAGCCGTTAATTTCCAGCTGTTGGAAGGGCTGTTAGTTAAAGTCACCAACCACAATATGTACATGTGGCCTGTCCTTATAGCTTGGGCTTCCTCATAAGGCAGTGGCCTCATGCTACTCAAGCTTCAGAGTTAAGCATCCTTGCAGTGTATAATCATGGAAGTGCCCTATGTAACCACTACTAGATACTCTTGGATCTAATTGAGCCACCGCACCAGTTCATCCAGGTATAAATACCACTTATCCAAAAAGGAGTAGGGTTTCCATGGGTCTGGCATCCCTGGTGGTTGGTTGTAGTAGATTGGTTCTAGGTTCTGCTGTGTCCATACTGTGTTCTGTGGATACTGCTGTGGTCCTTTCTTGGAGGAATGCTTATATCATCAGGCCAGCAGGAGGAAGGAAGGCTCAATCATCTGTACGCTGGGCTCATAGGCACAGAGGACAAGGGATCTTTCAGGGCTCCACTGTCCTTAAGCGGAAGAAGCAGCTTGGGGTCCAGGTGCGGCATGGAAGGAGGAAGCCTCCTAAAGTGATGACATTTTTATAACCAGAAAAGACGGTGCTAAGAAGTCAGCTCACTTTCCATTACCTTGGGGGATTTAGAGTTGTGTCCACTCCTGCAGCTGGCGGGACCCTAGGGACTGGAGCCCATGTGTTTCCTGCACGGTTGAGATGGAGGAGAGGGCCCTCTGTGCCTGGAGTTCAGGCAAAGTCGCTCACATCCTGGCCTTGAACAGCAGCAGTGACCTCATTGTGTCTGAGTCAATCAGAGAGAGGCAGCATCTGGCCATGGAGTCTGGAGAGGTCAGCCACACTGTTCCACATCAGCCCTGCATCATGGCTAGAGATTCTGAGGTGTCAGTCCAAGTAAAGGTCTGGGCTTTCTCTAGAGCAAATGTTTACCGTGGTTGTGCTGGGGACTCTCAGAGACTAGACCCGAGGTACAGTCTTCCATCATTAAGGCTCCTAGCAACTCACCTTTCTTTTACGGATGTAACATTCATGTTAACATAAAATTCACTCTCACTATAACAACCATCTAATTTCATACAGGAACACTGTCCAAATTATATTCACGCCCATCCCTCACCAAGCAGCCTCCACTCATCAGCAACCTCTCCCTTTGACTATTCTGGATGTTTCCTATAGGTGGAGCCATATAATATACACGAGCCACTTTCCATAGCTCTACCAGAGAAGATGGGGAGGGAGGTGATCAGCTGTTAGGTGCTCAACATGCCAGGGCCAGCACCTGAGCAGCGGGAGCACAGGCCAGCCCCTGAGCAGCGGGAGCACAGGCTAGGGATGACTTTCTGTCTTCCTTATTTCACACAAGTCCTCAAACAGGCCCTTGGGCAAAGAGCTAGCTGCTCTCAGAAGTAACAAGCCCACAGTTCATCACCCTTGGATTTTCTTTCTTCCCTCTTAGCCCCACCAACCCTGTTCTGTGAGAACCTTCTAGTCCCAGATGAAAGCAAGCAACTTAACAACACAACTTACCGCAAATAATGTCTCCCTCCTCAGACTGTCTGCCAGTAAGATGCTTGGGAAGGGCTCTGTGGCCTTTGCAGTTTGGTGGCTGGGGCAGGCTTGCTGTGGGAGAGGATCAAAAGGCCTTAGGATCTGGATTTTACTTCAAACTTAGCTCTGCCTCTCAGTGACGTTCCTGAGCTATTCTCTTTGCCCCTTAGTCTGCTCATTAGTAGACTGGGATAATGCCAGGGGCCACTTACAAGGACGCTGGGAAGTTCAGTGGGTACATGGCAGTGCTGGATTGAGGATCAGGATGGAGTCAGTGTCATGTGATCCTAATGAAGGAACCCCAAAGGTTTCACCAAAGTTTCCGAATACTTTCATGTCGGCCTTCCTCATTCTTAATACTCCAGATTCATACTATCAGTCTGGCGGCCACTCTGGCTCCATGTGACTCTTCCTAATAAATATGTTTGTTAATGCTTTATATTTTGATGATATTCATCCCAACTCTTTTATCTAACTCTTCCAAGATGCACCCCTACCTCTCCACCTCTCTGCTTCTTGTCCTCTTCTGTTGTTGTTAATAACCCATTGACTCCAATTTGTGTTGTCCCTATACAGCAGAGTGTGGTTGGCCAACCATGGTCCACATTCTTAAAGAAAACTGACTGAGACAATAGGGATGTTCTATCGGGAACTCACCAAGGCCAGCTGGCCTGGGTCTGAAAAAGCATGGGATAAAACCGGACTCTCTGAACATAGCGGACAATGAAGACTACTGAGAACTCAAGAACAATGGCAATAGGTTTTTGATCCTACTGCACGTACTGGCTTTGTGGGAGCCTAGGCAGTTTGGATGCTCACCTTACTAGACCTGGATGGAGGTGGGTGGTCCTTGGACTTCCCACAGGGCAGGGAACCCTGATAGCTCTTAAAAAAGAAGAGGGAGGGGGACTTAATTGGGGAAGGGGGAGGGAAATGGGAGGCGGTGGTGGGGAAGAGACAGAAATCTTTAATAAATAAATAAATTAAAAAAAAAAGAAAACTGACTGCTCCTCTGGCCGAAGCCATCAACTGTCAGTAATTCCTCAGTTGGGGTGGGAGCTGGTCAGTCACTTCCTTCTCCATGTTGACTGGCTTGACCTTATTCAGGTCTTGTGCAGGCAAGCACAGCTGCTGTGAGTTCATGTGTGTAGAGGTCCTGTCATGACCAGAAGAAACCGTTTTGCTCTGGTCCTTCCTAACTGTAGACTTTTGCAATCCTTCTGCCTCTTCTTTCCCAAGGGTCTCTGAGCCGTGGGGACATGATAGATGTCCTATTGTGGCTGACATGTCCTCTAACACTCTCTATACATGGACCAGTTGTGAGTTTCTGCACTAACCATGATCCACTGTCTAAAGAGACTTCTTCGATAAGGTCTGAAAGGGTTATCAATCTACCATGGAGATATAAATTTAGAGGGCAGATCGATACTTTGTTTATTTAGTAAGACAATAATGGTAGGTTTACCCCTGGGTTTTTGTGAGCTCTCCAACCACAGCTTCTTTGCTAGATTTCCAGTACCAGGCGTGTGCTTCCTCCCGTGGAGCAGGACTTAATTCTGGGCGGTAGCCCTGCTCCTGCTGCTCTGAGATCCCATGCTCTTTGGATATTTGTTATCCTTTCCCGCCCATGCCTTTGTTCATGGCCTTATAGCTGAGTTCATCATTCGTAGTTGCTTCCATTCTTCAGATCCTAACCATTCCTTGGGAAGGGAATGTACCATGGCAGGCTCTGAATCCCCCTCCTCCTGGCTTCCGTGCCTCACACAGTTGTCTATGGTGTCAGCTCTACTCTGAGGGTCTGGCTGCATTTGACTCCCTTATATTTGCTTGTATGCGAATCCAGTCCACCTGGATTTACTCTAGATGGCTGTTAGGAGATGCCTGAGTGGTTCTTCTCATGGTAAAGGCTATAAACAAACACACGTTTCTGCTTTAGCCCCGTGACCACAGCAAGGCACACAGTGAAGCCCAAATCCAGAGGTAGAGGGGAATCATCTTTACATTAGTGTGAGCGACCAGAATTTAGCAAGGCCAGGGCATGGGTGCCAGGAAGGATGGTCTTGAAGTCAGTAACTGGCTGCATCCCTGATAAGGAAGTTCACCGTTCTGTTCTCAGTTACCTTTTCATTTATTCCCTGGTGGTAAGGCTGCTAGTCTCCTGGTTCTTTTCATAGTTAACTGTATTCCACAAGGGACTCTTCACAACATATCCTGTGCTCTCTACTTCCTGTGGATACCGCCAATCCCAGTTCAGTTTTGAGGAAGGTGCCACCTGAAGTCTCGGTAACGTATCAGAGCCCCGCTTCTTCTGAGCAGTCTCTGCTCCTTCAGAGCAGTGAATCGTCCATGCTGGTGTTTGGGGCAGTGTGGGAGATACATTTGGAGCTTGTTTACCCTTGTTTATGTCCACAGAAGGAAGCTGACTAGTAATATTTCCTGTGTGAGTCATGGAACAAGCCTGCCAAGAAGGAGCCCTGCTAGGACTCTAGTCTACAAGTCAGGAGGCCTGGGAAGAGAGTATTTCATGGGTCCCTTTTGTAGAAGTTCTCTCTCACTGTTTCTGGGCCTCTTCGTGTTCTCTGATTCAGGGTAGATAGTCAGATTTATGGTTTCTGAGACCCTGGCTGGCTCTGAGACATTATGGTCCCATATCATGGCTGTCCCTGCTCAAAGCAGCAGTTGGTCCTGTTATCTGGTCACTATCTCTGTCTCTAAAACCTTTCCAACTCCAACCCTTGTAATACGCCAGTATAACTGGTGTACACGTTGTTAGGAAGAAGGTCTACTTTAGAGGCCCCTCCTTTTTCTAGAAAGTGTATCTATGGAAACCTGCACATGGACTCAGGTGTGGAATCCTAGAACATCAATACCATGTTGTAAATGCAAGTCAAACTCAGTCCGATATCAGGGATATTGCCAGAATGAATTTAGGATTACCTCAAAGGTACAGGGCTCTGGCAATTTTAAAGGCTCTGGTATGATCTCCCGGGACCCATGCCCAACTCATCTACACCCACATGAGTAGCAGAACAATGTGGACTTTAATTTTCTGCCGAGAAACCATGTGTTTTTCTCCCCCAGGAAGCAAATTGACTAGCATTTACCCAGAATGATTTGCTGCAGTTTTAGCAGCTCCTGTTTGAAGATAAGGATGTTTCTGAAAGAGGCCCAGAAATAGCTGGAGAAAACAATCTGTTTGGTTGCTTGCCTGCAACAACAATAGAAGCAGGTGGAGTGATTCATAGCTTGCGGGGAGACTGCTCCCCGTGGGATCCTGCCTGGGCAGCTCTACTCGGAAAGCGTTTTCCAGGTCAGGGTATCTGAGAAAAAGTCTGGGAATTAGGTGGGAGACTAGTCGGAAAGGGGGATCGTGAAATGTGGTTGGGAGTGGTGAGGGCTGCAGGTGTACTGGCCAAGCAGGTAGGCAACAGGGTGGCTGATGGTTTTCAAACATATACTAGAGTGGGGGAAGGCCTACCCCGATGAGACAGCTCCCAGAGCTAGGGTTCTTACAAATGAGCCAGTCTATAGGCCATTACTGAGGTCTGCCTTTTTAGATTCCATGCCTGACGTACCTATTATGGGTCAGGTACAAGGTGAGAATCTAGGCATCTGGAATGAATATGTCATCCTGGTTGACTTTTTTTTTTGTCAACTTGACATAAGCTAAAGTATTTTGGACAGAGGAATCTTTATTGGAAAAATGTCTCCATCAGATTGCTGTAGGCAAGTCTGTGGGGTCGTTTTCTTGATTGATGATTGATGTGGGAGGGCCCAGCTCATTGTGTGTGGTGCTAATCTGGGGCCGGTAGTCTTGGGCTGTATAGAAAGCAGGCTGAGAAAGTGATGAGGAACAAGCCAGTAAGCAGCATTCCTTCATTGTTGTTGCTTCAGTTCTTGCATCCAGGCTCCTGCAGCAATAAAACCCTAACGCAGGCCAGAAGAAAGGGTCTTTTTTGCTTTCAATTTCATATCACAGTCCATTTTCAATACCATCAGGCTACCTTCCAGTCCCCGATGTGCACATTGGCTATTTAAAATCACTGATGCGTGTGGTTTTTTTTTTTTTTTTTTTTTTTTTTTTTTTTTTGCTATTATGTGGTGTGTTCAGACTTTCCCTCAGAGTCTTTTTAGGTGCTAGGGCCATGTCACTTGGCTTATCTGGGACTGTCTGGTGCCCATTTTCCTGGGACAGATCTTTTATCGCTGCAGCCTAATTGTGTAGAAGTTGGAAGGGACTTGAATTTCCCCCACCCTCACAATGAATTGCCCATGGTATATGTGGTATTTTTAACCCCCTTTCTTCATGATAGGGTATGGCCAGTGACAGCCAGCCAGATACCCAGGGTTACACAGCTTGTCCATACAGCTTGAGTACTTTGAATCAGTACTCAAGTCTCATAAACATATCTTTGGTCCCAGTGGGCTGATTGTACTGCATTACATCTCTGGCAATGCCTCTTAGCTTGTCCTTCACAAGCCATCAGGCTGCTACCTTCAGGATTTATTCTAGATTCCAGGCTAAGGGGTGATCACTGCTGGGGCTATCCACTATTTAAGACCTGCAAAGTGAAGTGTGTAAATGCGTCTTCAGAAGCTGAGGTCATGGTATCCAGGAGCTTTGCCTGTAATGGGCAGGCTCCTAGCTGTGGGCTGACATATTGTTTCCTCTTCAGGTCCAGTAAGAAACAACCCCAGGGAGATGGTCAGCTTCCCAGTCAGCCCTAGAGAAGGACTGTTCATTTGCATAACCATCTTCTTCAGACTGTACTGGGGACACAGCTCTGGGGAGGAGGGAAGTGTTCTTCCAGAGTAGCACCTGCTGGGGATGGTCTTGGAAAGAGGGGTATATTGATCTTGTTGAAGTCCTTGAAGGTCTTGGCCAATTGCCTGAGGGTTCTGGGTTATCTGGACAGAAGGCAAAGGGTTAGGCTTTGTTTTGTGCTTTCCCCTCATCGAGGTTGGTGGTGGTAGAGCCGGGCAGAGAGCAGCATACAGCAGGAGCTTCTGGAGGCTCTGAGGCCACAGGCAATGCAAGCCTTGATCTGAGGGTAATTTGGACTGGCACCTGGTAGGTACTGTAGGCATACACCGGTGAATCAGGTCTGCTAAGGGTAGGGATTGACTGAGGGACTGTGCTGTGGCACATCTGTTAAGAACAAGGCAGGAACATGCCCAGGCTCCAGTCTTTGTTGCTACGTATGAGCTGTGGGAAGTTGAGAAGCTGTCTAGTTGCTTGAAGAGTGTTTCCTCAACAGTAAAATGGAAATACTAATGTTTTGTTATGATGAGTAAATTAACTACTGGATACAAAAGATTTAGCTCAGTGGTTGACAAAGAGCTCAGTAAGCTCACTCACCTTCTAGATAATAATGATGCGTTTGGCTGTGGATCTTCCTTAAAGAGAATGCCAAGGGACATGACAGGTGTGGACTTTTGGGGTGGGATGCTCATAATGAACACCCCCTCCCCAGCATATTCTCAGCTCCTAGGGGAGGCAGTGTGGTGGCAGAAAGAGTCATAGGAATTAACGTTCAGATCTGAGTTTTTAATCAAACCGTTGATGCCTAGGAGAAGCATGGGAACCCAAGGGCAGGTGAGCGTCAGCCCTGCAAGAGAAACCTATTTAATGCTGCAGGCTCTTGAGGATGTTCCAAGTGGAGGTCACCAGTGTTCTTTCTAATTGTGTCCAATTTCTCATGTCATGGCTCTGCAGAGCAAAAGCAAGTGATTAACTAACCCTCAAGGAAGTCATATTGGATAACATCTCAAATCGCTGTCTTTTGTTTGTTTGCTTCTCGGTTATTAATAATACTCAGTGTAGCTCCTTGTGGGAAGGCATGCCATGCTAGATAGGGTATGAAGATGTGTCATTTCTAGTCCTTGGAGATATTGAAGAATGTGGTTCACAAGATGTAGGATCTTGATGCCAATTAAGGGGGCAATGGGAGACTGGAATTAGAGTGTTTATGGATGCTAACAGAAGGCTGTTCCTACTACAGGGGTACTACTTTCTAGCTCAGGTACCCACACTCTGTTCCTCCTTCATAACCCAACTAAGTCTGATGACTCATGTCCTTCTCTGAATGCAAAATTCTTTGTGGCTCTGTCCTCAGCTCTGAATATCACCTCAGTCATATTACAGTGTTTTGCATTCGTTTATTATGTGCATGACTGTGTATAAATAAGCTTATATATGTGCATATACACACATGTGTGTATACTTCTGTACCCAGAACACAGAACCATTGCTTCTATTTAGTAATAATTTGCTTTCTCTTTATTAAGAATATTTGAGTGTATCCCTTTCCTCCCCTGTCGCTTGCTTGATAATAAGGTCACAATATTTATAAACCTTGCAGTGCCAAGAATACCTCACAAATACTGGTTGGCTTGATACATAACATTTGTGTTTAGACCCTTGACATCCATAAATGATGACTAGGGACCCTATGCATGACATTTGTCTTTAGACCCTTGGCATCTATAAATAATGACTAGGGACCCTACGTGATTACTGAGCTCTTATGCATATCTGTGGGGGACACAGAGATGCATCCAGACCTTGACCCTCAATGTGAGGGGTGTGACCAGCAGGTGGCCATAAGCTCTCAGTCTATCAGAGTTCACTTCAGCTTCAGAGACTCACCTTTCTGGGCATGGCCTGTGTCAACTAGCCATGGGACAGCTCTGCAAGCACCATTTATTCCGGAGCTCCCTACCAGACTCTCAGGCTTTGCTGGGCATGCCTTAGCATTTGATTTTTTTTGTGTACAGCCTGCATCTTTGCCTTTTGTTTTATGGAAGTAGTCCCCAGTAAGAATGGAACTGTAGAAATTCCATGGCACTGAAGATCTCCTCTGTAAAATCAAGTCAAGGAAATTCCCATAGAGGAAAGCTGAAGAAAACTAACTCCCAAATTTATGTTTGAGAAAATATTGTCAGGAAATACATAGCTTATAGGTAATAGTGGTTCTTAGATAAGGGTATAGCCATCAAGCGAAACCCCTGTTCAGTTCTTTCCTTCCCTCTCTAAAAAAAAAGGGGGGGGGGTAAACCTGATTAAAAACTAGTCAGTGTGTCTCCTTTCTGGGAGCTCGCTCCCCCCTCCCTTCCTCCCCCAAAGGCTTCTCTCTTCTTGATCTCTTCCCCATGTATCAGTAAGCTATAGGTGAGAAACAAGTCATGCCAAGTAACAAGTCCTTTGGTTATGAGCCTTCAGGCCTCACACATTTATCTAGCTTCTGCAGCTTGGATAGATGGTGCATATGACCCTAGCTGAGTATTCCCACTTGGTTGGTGTGGTCTTGAGTATGAAGTATTCTAGGCGGAATATCTGATTCTTAGCTATTGGCACTATTTTGGGAAGTTGTGGAAGCTTTAGGAGATGGGATCTTATTGGAGGAAATGAGTCAATAGGGATATGCTTTGAGGATTGCACCTGGTTTCCAGTACCTTCTTTGCTTATTGTTCCTTGTTCACCACAAGTTGGTATAGGAGGGCCTTCTGTATGTGTTGCTTTCATTGGTTAATGAATAAAGAAACTACCTTGGCCTTTTGATAGGGCAGAATTTAGGTAGGTGGGGAAGACAGAACTGAATGCTGGGAGAAAGAAAGGTGGAGTAGGGGGAGAGACACCATGGAGCTGCCGGAGACAGACATGCCAAATCTTTCCCGGCAAGCCACTGCCACGTGGCAATACACAGATTAATAGATATGGGTTAAATTAAGATGTAAGAATTAGCCAATGAGAAACTAGAACTAATGGGCCAAGCAGTGATTTAATTAATACAGTTTCTGTGTGGTTATTTTGGGGCTAAGCTAGCTGGGCAACAGGGAAGAACAAGTTGGTCCGCTCTCTGCAACAACAAGGTAAAGATCCTCCTCTACCACACACTTTCACTGCTGTGATGTCCTGCTCCAGCGTTTGCTGCCAAACAACCACAAACCAAAACTCCAAAACTATGGGCCACAATAGTCTTTCCTTCTTTAGGTTGTTCTCTCTACAATGTCAGCCACAATTACATGAATGTCATCCACTCAGGATCAGCTGCTGCCTGATCTAGCACAGTGTTGAGCAGTCTGTATTATCACTCATCTAATCCAATGGGAAGCTGTTCCAAGCTTGCTATGACGGCAGGGGAAGAACTCAAGAATTAATGGAAGCTATACAGCTAACCCTATGCTACCAACGAGCACTCCAACATGGAAAATAACATTCACAATAACTAGCATCTTCAAAGTGAAATATTTGTGAATAAATGAAGTCAATTAACTCAATATACTTACCGGTTAAGAATAAAAATGACCCACAATCCTTCATGCTCATCCTTTCCAACTATTCCAGAATAGTTCTCGGAATGAAGAGTAGCAAGAAGAAGGACAGTTCTTCCATCAGCGAGGTGGTAACCCGAGGATACACCATCGGCATTTACAAGTGCACTCATGGAGTGGGCTTCAGGATGAATGCCTCTTGGGCACTCCAAAAAATCTGAAAATTTTTACCCCAGATGTGTGTATCAATACAAGGCTCAATAAAGTCATATGGGACAAAGGAATAAGGAATGTTCCATATCGTATCTGCGTACGTCTGCCCGGCAAACATAATGAGAATGAGGCGCCACGGAGCAAGCTCTAGCCATTGGTAGCTTAGCTGCATCAGTTGCTTGAGAATGTGCTGTTGAATTTGAACTTATTTACAGATCGGGTAGTTTTCCTCCTTGTTCTCCATGTCTCACTGCATTGTGGTAAGAGAAGAGACACCGTATAATTCTAAGTTCTAAAATGCATCCAGTTTTGTTTTGTGATCTAACTTTAGGATTGTTTTAAAGATAATTTTGGGAGATAGTATATTCTGCAGTTTCATGTGTACCATTCTGAATACGTATTCAGAAGTTGTTTCCAGATTGACTCTTGGTGTGGTTCTATTCTATTCACTGTTAAGGGTAAGATGTTGAAGATGTTATTTTTTTTTTATAACAGTCCTTCTTTCAATCCTGATATTTTGTCTTGATGCTTGTACTTAAACGTCTGTATATTTATAATTGTTACTATCTTCTATTATAACTCATATGCATATAAATTGTATATTAATATCTTACTAATGTATACTTTTCTTCTTCGACTCTCATGGTAATATTTGATTTAAAGTCTATTTTTCTGGTGTTAATATACCCACTTCTGCTCTTTTGGCTACTTATACAGTGTTATCTTTCCCATCGTAATATCTTTAACATATCTGAGAGGGTTGTAGTTTTTAAAATCTGTTCTGCCAGTGTTTGTGTTTTAACTGAATAGTTTCATGCTCTTACTGACCAGAAAGGAACTTTTCCATTGCATTTTGCAATTGTTTCTTTCCCTATCTTATTCCTGTTTAAAATGACTGTTGCTTTATTTTTATTAACTTTGTTCTTTGACACTTCCATACATATGCACAATGCATTCTTATTGTTCTCAGGTCCACCCTTTCTCATCTTCAGCCCCTCTGGATACTTGCTTCCATCTCTATTGATCTCATTCCTATATTCACACTTTTGTTTGTGTTCATCTGGTTTAGACCAGGGCCATCTATGTGGTATGGCATTGTACACTGGACTATGGGTACATCAGTGGTTATATAACTGAAGGCAGTGGCCCCCATCTTCCAGAGTCTGTCAGCGGCCTGCAATTCTGCTTTTAGGGGTAGGGTACCATGAACCCCTCTTCCACTAATGACTAGCTGTTGAGAGAACCTGTCTTGTACTGATCCAGTGTAAGTACCTGCAGATACTGCGAGTTCATGATTGCCTGGGTATATTATGTCTAGAGTGGGATTTCATTGCCCTTCCCCCTGTCTTCTTTCGATATATTTATATATTGTATTACCTTGTCCAAATACCTTCTTGAAACTTTTGAGTAGCATCCTCCAACTCCCCAAGGCTCTCCTCATTTTTAGTTTCTTGTTTCTCATTATTTTCTTCTTTGTACTTGACTTTTAAAATATAATTTTTATTTGTCTGTTTTCAAGGTCATTGGCTCTTTTGCCATCTCTATCTGACGATATATCCCATGCAGTGAGGTTTTTAAATTGGTTATTTTATTTTCCAGTCATAAAATTCACATCCAGTTCATTTGTTTATTTGCTGAGATTTCCTGCCTTCCCATTTATTTCAGCAGTGTTCGGGCTCTTTTGAAGAGTTGAACAATGACTCAATTGTGTATGTGGTCCCCATTATTATTACCCAGAATTGCTGATGAATAATGCAGCAACAAACATGTATATGCAAGTGTCTCTATGATAATATTCAGAGTCCTTTGGGTATATGCCCAGCAGTGCTTTAGCTGTGTTGTATGGTAGCTCTACCGTTTGATTTTCTAAAGAACCTGAGTACTTATTTCCATAATGGCTACACTAGTTTACAGTGACTTAGGGCTCCTTTCCCACCACATTGTCAGCATTTTTGTCATTCCCTTTCTTCTTTCAATTTTTAAAACGATGCTTTTATTTGGCCTTTGATAATATTCATATAATATATTTTGCCCATACTCATTCTCTCCCTCCCACCACAGTCCTTCCAGATCTTTCCTTGCCCACCTCCATCACTTATTTTCTTGATGTAGTCATTTTAACATTGCTGAGATCAAATCTTCAAGTAGTTTCAATTTTCATTTTCCTTATGGTGAAGGATGTTGAGCACTTAAAGGACTATTTATTGGCCATTTGCATTTCTTCTTTTGAGAATCGTCTGTTCATTTCCTTGGACCGTTTATTGATTGGCAGGCTTTGGTTTTATATATTAAATTTTGTAGTTCTTTAAATCTTCAAGACATCAACCCCGCCTGAGGTTTTTTCCTCATCGCAATTGCTACTGCTCTTTCTGCTCATACTTTCTTTTGCTGTGTTGAAACTGCTGAATTTCATGGAGTCCCATTTGCTGAGTCCTGAGACTGTTTCCTTTGATACTAGGATTGTGTTCTAAAACTTATGACCTAAACCTAGAACCTGGTTGTATCTCCATGTTTCTTCCAGGAGTTTCAGCATTTCAAGTTTTAAGGTCAGGTCTTTTGGATTTAGCTTTATTGTGTACACAATGCTTAATATTTATTTTACTAGGAAATCAATCTTCTGAGGCTAAAAGATCTATCCCTTGATCTCAATGTCTATTATATTTTAAGATCCTTGAAGTGTTGTTTGTGTCTGTCCCGTGTTTAACTTTCCATTCACTGGTCGTCTGATTAGCAGTCTATCCCATAATTCAGTTCTCCAAGTCCAAGGTGTACTAGTAGGGTTAACCCATGCATGGTAGCTTGTGACTGAGCCCAAGAGTTAAAAGTACCTTAAGTGCTCTTATGAACTCTGCCCTTTCTGTGACCGCCTTAGTATTTCCTGATTACCGGGAGATTACCTTTTTAATTTTAGCCCCCCCCCCCCGCCTCTCAAATCCACCCCTGACACTGTGTTTATTTTGCTCTGCCATTTCCTCCTCCTGACTCCTATGCAGAGTCAAGAAGATTTGAAGGAGGGAGGGAGAGAAGAGAAAAGAAAATAGAAAAGAAAATAGAAAGAAATAGACCAACGGGGGTTAACTTCCTTATCCTGGAAGGATAAGGAAGCTCTTAAAACTGGTAAGGAAGTTGTCTGACTAGGAAGGACTTCCAGGCTCCTGCAAGGTCTCTGTTTTCACTGATGCCACTGTTGGCATTTGGCTATTCTGAAACTGGTAGAAGACTCCCTTTTCTAGAGAGCTTCTCCTAGAGTGAGCCATGCCCTGTGGTTTGAATGAGAAATGACCCCTATAGGCTCACGTATTTGAACACTTGGTCCCCAGTAGCTCATACTATTTGGGGAGGTATTGGAACCTTTAGGGAGTGGAGACTTGCTGGAGGAAGCACATCACTGTAATTCCTATCTTTCTGCTTTCTACTTCCTGTTCTCCCTTCCTACTTCCTCTCTGCTTCTTAGAACTGACATGATCTCTCAGGTTCCGGCTGCTGCCATCATACCATGGCTTTCCTGCCACGATGGACTCTTTATGCCTCTGGAGCCATAAGTCAAAATAAACTCTTTGTTCCTTAAGTTGTTTTTGGTCATGTTTTTTTTTTCCTCACAGATGCAGAAAAGTATTTAATATACATGCCATTTTGTAAATTCAGACTTCGGGATGATAGAGTTCAAATCAAGAAATACTGGAGGGAAACAAGATAGAACTGCCAGTTTGATGGCACTTGAATTCCAGTCCTCTTCCCCAACCCCGCCCATTACTGTTTGCTTTTGAAATCCATAAGCACTTGCTCCATTAATTCTGTATAGCAGACAACTGCTTTCAGAACAGACTGCGTGCACTTTCTCCATTTTATACCTACCCAGGACCTGGACCTTTTATGCCTTTCAAGGATGATGTTCAGTCATACCCTCCTCCTTTAAAAAGATGCTTTGGTCCTTTCATCTGATCCAAACCATCAGCCAACCACTACTAAATTCCGGTAGAGAATGGAACATAGTGAAGGTCAACAAAAGCATGATGAGCCGCAGACTCTCCTCTGCTCAGGGTAGGACAGGATATCCAGGTCCTTCCCCTGTGACTGTTTGTCAGGCAAAGCCCAGAGCCTAACATATCCTCAGCAAGATTTATATAGGCAGTATGATACCATACATATAAATATAAGAAATTAGAGGCTCTGTTGGTGACTGAGTGTTTTCCAACTCTTTAGAGAGATAATAGAAACAAACTAAGGGCAATGATGAAATGCAGTTGTGATAAACTGCCCAATTAGTGAGGTAAAGAAAAATTCTCAAGCAGAATTTGCTTAAATAATTGTAGTACTTATTGATATTACATTTTAGGAAATGAATTTGGAAGGGGAGAAGCACCAAAGAAATACTAAAATAGACATACTTGCTTGGAGATTTATGCTAAGACAATAACTTTTAAAATGAAGTCGTATACTCAAAGGGATTTCTTAAAGGATCGTTTCTAGCCATCAGATACTAGACATCAAGCCCAATGTTCCCTCACTGAGGAATATTTTATTAAATTAAGGCCCATAAATATTGTGTTATGGGATGCAGCAACTTAAAATGAATATTCAAGCATGTGAAGGGATGCGAACATCTTTGCAACACCTTGGTGGGTCAATACTTTATTACTGTACAGTTTTCACATTTCTCTGTGTTAGAATAGATGCAACCCGAATAAAATACATAGGAAGGAGAGTTACAGAGTGTTACCAAAGCTCACAATTACAGAAAGATAAAAGTGCTTCATGTTTGCATTTCACTCAGTCTCCACTAATAACACATGTTTATCTTTGACATTGCTACATTATGTAGTAGTTTTGAACAGACGTTTTCTTTCTTTCCTTTCCCTTCTTTCCTTTTTGGTTTCTTTATTTAGGTACCCTCTTACTATGTAGCCCCAGCTGGCCTTGAACTTCCTATGGAATGCAGTCTTCTCTGCAACTCACTATCCTCTCTTTTTAAGCTCTGGCATGCTAGGATTACGAATGCATGTACCGCCAGACCCAAACTTTTTGAGATTTTAAAGGATACATATAAATCTGAAGTTAAATTAATTTTTCCTTCCTCATTGAAGTGCTGGAACCAAACTCAAACTCAGGTGCCTATATAAACTGGGGAAATACTCTATGACTTAGCAACATCCCCACTACTCAACTCTCCATCTTTATGTTTGGTTTTGTAGCATTAGGAGAGTTCCAGAAGAGAACTGAACAGTTTCAGTAGAAGACAAGTATTTCCTGTTCCAGGATCTTTAACACAGCTTATTACTGTAAAGGAGAAAATGGCGTGCTCACCACTTACCACGTTTAGCAAATGCTGCAAAGGCAACTTATATACTTTTACACTCAGCCCTTTAAAGGGTCTGAGGATAACTGGACTAAGAGGGTGTAAATGGGATGAAAGAAAAAACATTTCTCTGGAACTTCTGAAAGACATCCTCATTTTAATGTCACTACGAACATGTTCCAACAATGCTTTGTAAATGATGATATATGGTAATAATATAGTATGTTCCATATTAAATATAATTATCTATTGCATTATAACGTAAGTTGATAATTCAACAAATTTAGTTCAAGAATTACTATTGAGTTGACTCTCCTTAATATGTTTCTTTATATATTTCTTAAAGTTTCTCTGTTGGTGCCCTGCCTGAAACTTTTAAATAACCCTAGATTTTGGTGATTTTTGTCTCTAGTTTCTTTTTTTTTCTTCTTTTCTTTTTTAGTTTCTTAAAGTTTTACATTTATTTTTTTTTTAATTTACACTTTTAATTAGTTCTTTGGGAATTTTGTACAATATATTTTGCTCTCAGCTGCTCCCAGACCCAGATCTACCCCCATTCCCTACCCATCCACCCACCTCTGTGCTCTCTTCCTTTTCTATCTCTTTTCCCTTCCAGAGCCCCTTATGTCCATGTTAGCTACTCATATACTCCCTTGGCTGTGTGACCATCCACTGGCAGGTGACAGACCCACCAGAGCCACACCTCTAGAGAAAACTGAGTCTCTTTCTCCAAGCATTCAATTTATGATTAGAATTATGATCAATCTGAAGTTACATTTTAAATTAGGGATATTGTTTAGGTTGAGGTTGACCATTTGTGAATGGAAGTCCAACTGCTATTTTTTTTTCTCCTTTAAACTATTGCACATAGACAAAGTGGTTTAAGCTTTTATTATTTAGGTGCAACACATACAGTTTTTTTTTATTGAGAATAAGAAAAAAAAAGTTTCCGCCTCCTCCCAGCCTCCCATTTCCCTCCCCCTCCCCCTACTCTTCTTCCCCTCCCCCCACTCCTCTCCCCTCCCCCCACTCCTCTCCCCCTCCCTCTCTAATCCAAAGAGCAGTCATGGTTCCCTGCCCTGTGGAAAGTCCAAGGTCGTGCCCTTCTTCCTCTGAATTTCTGTTGAACCTTCCTTAAGCATTGATTCACCATGTTTGTATCAACTTATTTGAAGATTCACTCTGTTCTACTGTATTAATCGCTGTAGTTTTACGGACAGTGAGTCAGCCAGGTGAGTACATCCATGGAATCTTCTCACTCAGGACTAACGCAGAAGAATCAGGAATTCCAGGCCACCATGGTCTACATAGCCAGACTCTGGCTAAAGAAACAAAACAAAAAGTAAGGCTAATTGTCAGAAAGTTTGTAAAGTTTTTATACTTTGTTCTTCATCAGAAAAATTACGTAAACTGTTTCAGTTCCTTTGGCTTCTGTATATAAAGACTGAAATTAAACTGTACTTATAAAAATCATTTGAGGAAATCTCATAAATTATAACTATCAAAAATGTATTCATCTTGGAATTGAACCTTCTACAGTCTTTTTATAAAATTTGCCAGGTCATATAATGTGATCCTCTTAATACCTGTGCATTCAATTTATCTTCTAAAACTATTTTTAAGCATACTTATTGATATGTAAAGCTAACTAAGAGTAGTATCGTTTATTCTCAGCTTTGGTTTTCTTCTTTTTCCTTTTTTAAATCTTATACACAGGTTTCCCAGTTATGGTTAAACTAGCTTCACGATGTGGATTTGAAAGGCTTCCATCATTTTTCATGGCCTGACATAGTTTAATACAGAGTTATCTGTATGTTTCTACAGACTGAGTCTCTGCATGTCTAAAAATATCTTTCTTTTGCCTTGACAGGTGATGGATATTGTGTCTGGGCTGGGAGTCTTGGAATGCTGGCCTCATTCAATCTTCTTTAAGCATTTTTTTTTTAACAATCTTACCTCAAAGTATCCATGGCTAGCTCCTTGCTTTCTCATTGCGGTAATCTCTCTCTCTCTCTCTCTCTCTCTCTCTCTCTCTCTCTCTCTCTCTCTCTCTCATATTTTCTTTTTAATATTTAGAATTCAGGAATTTCCTCTGGAAATGTTATGAGGGGGGTCTAGTTTTTTTTAAACATATGATTAATTCTGCCTGGGTTCCATTACTTTTTAAACCTGGAAACGACAAACTTCTTCCTACTAAGAAAACTTTTCTTTCATGACTTCCTCACTTATGACTCCTCTGTGTGTCCCCTTCTCCCCACTTACTAAAAATTTATTTTTAACACTCAGATGATACCCTGGATCTGTCTTCTCAGTCTCTTTTCTCAATTCCACACCATTTGTTGGGTATTCCTTCCACTTGACCTTCAAATAGTCACTGGGTCCTTAGCAAGGAATTTTCTCTTTTCACCGAAATCTTTTGAATTTGTAATTAAGAAACAAGTATCTCGGTTCTAGACAAAGCCCTTTGTTCCATGTTTAATTAAGTGTGCTTTGGGAGTTCTCATTTGTTTTTCGTGTAAGTTCATCTGTCCCTTCCATTAACTCCACTTTAATAAGTCATCTGCGAGCCCTGTGAGCCCACATCTCTTGCTGAGTTTCCCTAATTTAGAGGCTTTCAACCCTGACCACACAAGAACAAACCCATGAGGGGGGCCTTCAGGTCTCAGTGACTCTGACCCAGTACAACTAATTAATAAGGAATTTCTCGTAGTAGAACTTGGCCACTGGTATATTTGAAAAGTCCCCAGTTGGTTCCAGCAAAGCAGTGGCAGGTAGGTATTGCTCTGTTAAATGGGTCTCATTTCATTTGCCCATTCACAGATGTGAATTATCACTCGCAGAAACGTGAGCAGGGAAAGTCAGAGAGCTCTTCCTAGGCAATTGTGCCTTTCACATCGTGGAGTTGTTCCAGGAGGAGAGGAGGGAAGGGGAAGTCAGTAGGCAAGGATGTGAAGCAGCCATCATAGTCCCAGAGTCCCCTCTGAGACTCCACTTGGCAACTGAAGACTTGGTCAGAACTTAAGCTTTGCGTGGATCAGATCACCAGGATCAATGTGAATCGTTCACAGTCATAAATCAAGTGCACGGAGAATCTGACTGACATCGATACACCAGCACGGGTGAATCGCAAATGTAAAATAGTAAGGGAAAGTAGCCGGTCTCAGAAGACCGAATGCATATAATTCCATTTTTATGTCATTCTGGAAAATATATACGATGGGGACAGAAAGCAGATCTGTGGTCACCAAGGCTTAGAGTCGGAGGGAGGGACTGGCCACAGAGGGGTACTGGAGGAAATTGGGTGATATGAAATTCTATATCTTGATTGTGGTAGTGGTTATACATTAGATGCATCTGTCAAAATTCATAGAACTGTGTATTAAAAATGGCATATCTTGCTACATGTGAATTCTACCTTTAACTCTATTGGGAAAGAAAGTGAAACTCATGCACTTCCTCTATTTACCATACCCGACAGTCCCTAAAGCCTTTTGGGCTTCTCAACTTTTATCTGCTGCATGGGCTATACCAAGAAATTCCCCTTTAACAGTTGTGTTTTGGACTGGATACCACCTCTCCTTGGAAGCCGTTTCCTTGTAGGAGTACCCCATGTTTCTCTTGACACCACAGTTCTAGTTCTCCCACTCCTCCTAATGTGACTCTGAGGTGCTTGTCTCTGTTTGGAATTCCTGTTTAGATCTTAAAATCCTATTTATCTTCCACCAGGAAATATAACCTCAGGAATTTTCCTGAAAATTCCTTTAAGACAATCAACAAACAAGCTAGTGATATCACTCAGTAGTGGAACATTTGCCTAATATGCCCAAGACCCTGGGCTTGGTCTCCAAGGAAACACACATTCTCTCTCTCTCTCTCTCTCTCTCTCTCTCTCTCTCTCTCTCTCTCTCTCTCTCTCCCCCATACACAAACATATCAAATTGTGAAGGGTGTTTGGTACTAATTGTAAAACCCTCATGCTAGGTAGCATTAGGACGTGTGTGCTGTCCGGTTTACCAAGCAGATGGACACGGCATTGAGTTTACAAACTCATGTGGTGGACACCTAGAGGGAGGGAGATATTTAGAAAAGACAGAAGTCCATGGTCCATAGCACCACATCCATTTTTATAGGTACGATCAACCAGAAGAGTCGCCCCTTTTCCTTTCTTTGCTTGACAATATAATTTCAGAGACTGATGAAAAATGTCCTCGGCTCTAGAATCAATACTTCTGATTATGGCTGCCTTTGTGCCTCCTCTCTCCCCGGTGGAAACCCTGCCAGAAAAGATGGGAAGATGGAGGGGAGCCTCCTGTCTCCTGGTATTTTACCTCTTGAAAAATCTGTCTGTTCTAATCAAAAGCTGCATTTATCTTCAAGGCTTTGAAGGCAGGAGTGGGGGATAAGAAGAAAGGGATGATAATTTTTAGGCATTTTCTCTGAAGCTCTTCTGAACAAATAAGGAGCCGTCACCTCCCTCTATTTCACAATCACGTCTCTTTCCCTTCGTCGACAAGGCCAAGGTCCCTGTACAGGCACTCAGTATAGCTAGGAAGTGTCCCATTTCCTTTTAATGTGTACACCTCTCAAAGAATTTGCCTTCAATAATAAAGATGGGCCACCTCCTCTAGGAAGAAGGGCTTTTATCACTCCTGAAAATCATTAAAATGTCACCATCCTGGTCACACCTTCAGGCCTGTAGGAAGTCACTTTTTCTGTTTTGACACTGATTTACTTTTGTCATTTAAAAATTTAATTTATTTTGCATCTCAACCACAATTTCCCCTCTGTCCTCTCCTTACAGCCACCTTCCCTGGGCTTTGCCTGCCCCTCGCCATTCACTCCTCCTCCTTTCTATTCATAAAAGGGCAGCAGCCCTCCTGTGGATATCAACAACACATGGCATATCAACTTGCCCTAAGACTAAACACTTCCCCTTGTTTTGAGGCTGGGCAAGGAGACCCAGTATGGAGAATAGGGTCCCCCCCAAACCAGCAAGAGTCAGAGACAGCCCCTGCTCCCACTGTTAGGAATACCACAAGAAGACAAAGCTACACAACTGTAACATATGCAGAGGTCAGTCCCATGCAGGCTCCCTGGTTGTAGGTTCAGTCTCTGTGAAGTCCTATGAGCCTACGTTAGTTGATTCTGTGGGGTTTCTTGTGATGTTCTTGACCCCTCTGGTCCCTACAATCCTTCCCCTCTTCCCCAGGACTCCCCAAGCTCAGCCTAATGTTTAGCTATGAGTCCCTGCATCTGAGTTGCTGGATGAAGCCTCTCTGATGACAATTGGGCTAGGCACCAATCTATGAGTAGAGCAGAATATCATTGGGCATCATTACATTGACATTTTCTTTCCAGTTGTGCTTGGTTCTATCCTAGGTCTCTGGGTCATCCAACCTCTGGATCCTGACACTCTAGGTAGTGTCAGGGGTGGGCTCACTCTTGTGGCTTGGGTCTACAGCTGGAACAGTCAATTGTTGGCCACTCCCACAGTCTCTGTGCCACCCTTATTCCAACACATCCCGTAGGCAGGTCAGACTGTAGATGGAAGGTTTTTGTTTTATTCTGATGGAGCAGTGGAAGCTTGTTATTGTTTCAGGTTTTATCTTCATGTTTTTTTTTTTTTTTATCAGAGTTGCACCTAAGTTCTGAGAAGCCTCAAAGGACCATGTTCGTAGGTTGAGGAATGGAAGTGTATCTCAGGCTGAATAAGGATCTCAGATCTGGGTCATTCATTCATGCAGATTATTGCCTCTCTGATTTCACCATTATATTTTTCTTCAGCCCAGTCAATCTATCCCCTCTCTCTGCAACTCAGAAACATGTTTTTTTGGCTCTTTCTGCCTTTATGCTTCCAATCTCTGAGATTATCTCAACCTATCCTTTTAGAAGCCCTTTGAGGCATCTTTTCTATCTTAGATCCCTGAGGTATGGGATAGTTCTGGGTAGCTCTGGGTCATCAGAAAATGAAGCATCCAGTTCTTGACTTCCTGGAGGTCCAGGTACTACTACCTTGAATGTCTAATCTAGCCAAATGAAAATGGGAAAATTTGGGGCTTTAAATCCCTTTCTTAGAGCAGTCATTAAAGTCTATGTCACTACCCGTGACATGGTTACTCTTGACTGCCAGTATGATTGGGTGGAGAAATGCTTAGCAATTCAGGAAAGCATGCCTCTGGGTGTGTCACTGGTGGTGTTTTCAGAGACAATCAGACTGAGGGCTTTGACACAATCATAGTATAGCATGATGTGGTGGTAAAGGATGGAGCCTAGTAGGAGGATGCAGGCTGCTAGGATGTGATTTTTGGTCAATCTCTTGCCCTGGCCCTTCCTGTGTAACTCTCTCTTAGCTTTCTGCTGTCAGACAAGGGTAAAGAAGCCCCTCTGTACACACTCCTACCACATGGGCCCAAGTATGTAGGGGGCAAGTGACCACAGCCTGGACCTGCTGCAACCATGTGTCAAAATGAATCTTTCCTCCCTTAAATAATCTGTGCCAGGCATTTTGGCCACTGTTGAAAACATAATGTCAAAGTTGAACCATACTAAGTAATCATTGTTGTTGGTTAAAATGGGTTCATTAGTTTATAATAATAAATGGTATGAGTGTGTGCGTGCATGTGTGGGGGGGGGTAGTAGTAGAGCATACTATCAAATTGTAAAACCTACCAGCTTTGCAAAGTTTTTGTTGAATTGTTTTTAGTATAGTCAACATTCTTTCTTGATGATGTGTAGTTGGTTTTGCAAAGCACTCAAA
The DNA here is from genome assembly GCF_014885135.2 of Alexandromys fortis. Classification (NCBI taxonomy): domain Eukaryota; kingdom Metazoa; phylum Chordata; class Mammalia; order Rodentia; family Cricetidae; genus Alexandromys; species Alexandromys fortis. Next base: position 2,263,812 of record NW_026067989.1, read on the forward strand.
AGACCTTGCATTTGAATATTGCAAAGCAATTGTTGCTAAACCACTGGAATCCTTCATTTGCAGGATTGTTCAACATCAGGAACATGCTCCCAAATCTTACCACACAACACACATTTATAGGTAACACACTCAGTCTGGGAGGACAAATCCACACACACACATCTCCTTTGGAAATGCCCTCTTCGGGTGGCAGGTGTTTCTTAGTAGTGGTGTGCTTTCTTAACATGCAGATACACCCAGGTCCATCCCAATCACTGAAAAATAAGCTGTTTTCATAGAATGCCTTAACATTTTTTTTTCATTTTCTTTTATTTTATTTCATTTTATTTTATGGGTGTTTTGCTTGCATGTTTGTCTGTGCCCCATGTGTGTGCAGTCTTCACAAAATCTAAAAGAGGGTGTTGGATTGCCTGGGAGTGGAGTTATGAACAGTTGTGAACCACTGTGTACATGCTAGGAATTGAACCCAGATCCTCTAGAAGAGCAGCCAGTGCTCTTAGTCATGGAGTCGTCTCTCTAGCCCCAAGTATGCTTTTTTGAAACAACTGTTTTTTTTTTTGTTTTACTTTTGCTTAAATGTCATCTTTACCATGAATAAACAGGTAGACACTTCTAAAAAGAAAATATTTGTTAAATGGTAAAATAAAGACAGACACTGTCTTCACATGAAGGAGGAGAAAATTTGATATACTTGTCTTTTTAAAAAGCAATATTATTATTTTTTGAGAATTTCATGTGATATAGTAGGAAATCATGCAAATAATTTAAGATCAGACATATATTTTAAGTACTTTGCTGTGCACAAAGCTACAGTCTTTATATAGCACACAAAAAAGCTTCATGGGAAGTCTTCTTTGATTATGATATAGAGTACAAATTCTATTTGATCTCAAGGTCATTCGTTGATAAATTATCCAGCACTGTTGACATCTTATAGTCCTTGGTGCATTTTGAGAAGCAAGGTATTGTCACAATCCTTTGCCTATGAGCAATGCTATGTGTGTTTTATATCAAATACTCTCTTGGTAGCTTTACCCCAGAATTCCTGCTTAGTCTCATAAGACTGTGTATTTAACTAAGACATCAATTGTTAAGATTATCTTTCCATGTGCATCTTTATTGTAGTGACTCACCCAAAGTGTCTCTTTGTGGATTTCATTATTGAAAGCAATCTGGAGAATCTCATAAGCTAGAACTTGTTAGAAACATCTGTACTTGATCTGCTTATAATCTCCCACACAGAATGCCGGTTCAGATGCTCCACTCTTCCGCAGTCTTTCTGTAAATAGTCCAGTGGTATTTGCTGACTGAAGGAGATACGCTCGTCGGTTGCCATGTTGTCTTACATATATTCTCTTAGCCACTTTTCCTTTGTCAAGAAAGGCAAAGTTATTCCAAGCTGGGTTATACTTTCTTCAGGCACTAGTATGTTTTTAATTTGTGAAGCACTGGATGGAGATTTTAAATACCACAAGAAACAAAACCTTCATGTTCACTCATTGGTTTTGATTTTTATTTTTTCTTCAACAACTGTCTTGTTAAACACAATGGTTCTGTGTAGCTAATCTCAACAGTGTGGTCCTATGGAAAGTATTTTGAATATTTCCCTTGTATTTCTAAGGGAAATGAATGCATGGGGAGAAGATAGTACGTTAAATCCAGTAGATGGTGTTTTATGTCATTAGGGCTTAATATCGTGACATTCTAATTAAGGGGGTGTTTATGGAAAAAAGTCACTGTCAAACCCTTTGCATTACAGGGCTTGTAGTCTTCCTTCATTTACCTAGACAATCTAATTAGCTTATACATTCATTGTAATCCTGTGCCATTCCCTTTATTAACGGTAAAAAGACTGCCGTGGGATAATGCTCTTGTACCCTGTAAAGATTTGTTACTTATTTTGGTTTAATAAAATGCTGATTGGCCAGTAGCCAGGCAGGAAGTATAGGTGGGGATACCAGACTAGGAGAATTCTGGCAAGAGGAAAGACTCAGTCTACAGTCACCAGTCAGACACAGAGGAAGCCAGATGAGAATGCTGCACTGAGTGAAGTACCAAGCCACATGGCTAAGCATAGATGAGAATTATGGGCCAATTTACGTTGTAAGAGCTAGTTAATAATAAGCCTGAGCTAATAGACCAATTTTTTTTAATGTATTTATTTCTTTATTAATTAATTAAAGATTTCTGTCTCTTCCTCGCCACCGCCTCCCCTTTCTCTCCCCCTCCCCCAATCAAGTCCCTCTCCCTCAACAGCCCAAAGAGCAAACAGGGTTCCCTGCCCTGTGGGAAGTCCAAGGACCACCCACCTCCATCCAGGTCTAGTAAGGTGAGCATCCAAACTGCCTAGGCTCCCACAAAACCAATAAGTGCAGTAGGATCAAAAACCCATTGCCATTGTTCTTGAGGTCTCAGTAGTCCTCATTGTCTGCTATGTTCAGCGAGACCAGTTTTAACCCAGGCTTTTTCAGACCCAGGCCAGCTGGCCTTGGTGAGTTCCCGATAGGACATCCCCATTGTCTCAGTGTGTGGGTGCCCCCCTCGCGGTCCTGAGTTCCTTGCTCGTGCTCTCTCTCCTGGTGCTCCTGAATTGGACCTTGAGATTTCAGTCCGGTGCTCCAATGTGGGTCTCTGTCTCCTTTCATTGCCTGATGAAGGTTAATATTCAGGAGGATGCCTATATGTTTTTCTTTGGGCTCAATAGACCAGTTTAAAATCAATATAAGCCTCTGTTTTTGTTGTTGTTGTTGAAGTGAATGGCTATAGGACTGGGCATAATAGAAACTTCCGTCTACAGAAGACTAAGGTTCTTTTGTGTATTTTTGATAAAATAGATGCAAATACAGATTTTAATATTTCATTACTTAAACTTTTTTTTTTACCCCAGTGAAGTACTACTCATCGTTTCCTGTGTGTGGACAACGCACTATGGAGATGATCACAGCATAGCTTTTTAATTGAGAATTGAGGAACTGTGGAGGGGGGGATGGTTATGATGCCTAATTTATATTATGATTTCAAATGGGTTCAGTGCACATAGAATTCAGTGGCAGTGGTAGGTTGTTCTCTTTGTTACACAGCATTATTGTAGCAAAATCTGACTAATTTTGAGGACATGCCTAGGTTTCTGTAGGTCCATCATCCTAGCTTATAGCAAATGTCAATGCAGACCTCAACCAAGCTCAACCTATAGCCTGTAGTTGAGTGTGATTGAATCCAACAGAGTTATTGCTGACTTTCAGAATTATCAGTGACATTTAATGACAAGTAAACTTTAGCATGTGACTATGAAGTTTCATTAGCTTCAGGTACCACAGTGTTCTCTTACCCCAACTCCTGTGCAGAGTTAAGAACATAGACAGTTGGATGCACTTGAACATTCCCAAAACAATTCTGCCCCAAATTGCCTGACTGTGCCTTTGTTCCCAAATATGTTTGTATGAGATAATCCTTACATTCTATGAACCAGTCCTCAAATACACCATTCTTTTTCATTTATAATTTTGGGGTAGAAAATGAATACATGAGAAGTTGATCAGAGAACAAAGCTACAAAATACATGATGGAAATAAAGGGATTGGTTTAGGAATTGAGACTTCCATGAGCATGGAAGGAAATGGAAGACCAGTCTTCTGAAGCTGAAGCTTCAGGATGGAAGAAGCAGTCATAACTTGAAATGAAAAGGCTTAGAACTCGTGAGGATGCCTGCAAAGCTTAGTATCTAGCATGTGAGATCCAGACAAGGTTTGCTAAGCACTCATATTTGATAACACTATTACAGACATGTTCCCAGGAATTCTAACCTCATTTTTAGAGGTACTGCTGCCTCCCCACCACATTCTTCTCGTGGTCAGATTTCCCATGCAAATCTGAAGGTTTTCAGGGACGTTCTCAGAAATGAGAATCTACTTTGTAGGTAGAGCTCTTGGTGGTGCAAGCAGATAGCAGATGGTCCTTGCAGTATTCTGGGCTCACTCCACCAGCACCAACCCAAGGCTTTGTGGACCTAGTTTGGTTCATTAAGGTTCCTGTATCTACTCCGATGTTAGCTGGTTGTGACAAGGAGGATGTCCAGAGCCCCATCAAGCTCACAGTGAACCATGGAATTTCCTCCTCAGCATGTGGTGCCATGATAGTTCTCACATCTGTCTCCTCCATTTGTCTCCAGATTTCCTGGGAATGGGGGGGGGCTCTCTTTTATCTATCTTTGCTTCTTCAAAGCCTAGGATTTTTGTGTAATTTAGTATACCATCTGTACATAGAAAGAATTTAATGTTTTTTTTTTTTTTAAATTGACTTGTTTTGATTTGGAAAGAAGAAGAGGGGGTTGGGAAGGTCTTTACCAAATTACACTAAAACCATAAATGCAATCCCCCCTCCCCCCTGGCATTTAGGTCATGCATATTTTGCATCAGGGATTCTTGTAATTCTCATCAAAGCTGTTTCCTTGAGAGGCATGGGTCTGGTTTGTCTCCTCGACTCCAGGCAGGGCTTCACTCCAACCAGATGGAAGATCATCTTTCACTACTTATTTATTTAAATTAAAAGATTTCACTCTTTCCCTTGAATTTGCTTGAGGACATAAAGAAAAGAGATAGTGGTCCAGCGTTGTGGCAGTGGTCTATTCTCCAATCCACACAATTTCCCTGTGATCTGGTGGAATATTTGCATTTAAGAGAAGCCCTCTTGGGCTGGTTGCTGGAATTTGCTTTTACTCGCAACCCGTCCAATCTGTCTCTCCCAGCTTCTAAAAATACACTCTTATTTTTGCTCTCCTTTCAACTTGAAACGGACACAGAACGCAGACATCGCGCACTATTTACACTCCCAGAAAGCTGTCGGCAGAGGCACTGGGGAGACGGTGCTTCATCTTGAGAAGAAAATAGAATGGATACACTCCCGGCCGAGTGAAACGTTTTACCATTGGCCTTGACTCTGACTGCCCTATGTGTGGTAGCAGCTACCATGACAAGGCTATGGATCCCCACTGTTGTCACAGAGTCCTGCCATCTGAGACGATTGCTAAGGTTTGCCTGCTCCACAGTCTCTGGGCCCAGGCAGCCCTCCAAAACATCATTAGCCTGGGCTTCTGGATCAGCCCCATTTGCTGACTCCACTATTGAGGGTACCTATTTCCTTCAGCCTTCCTTTCTTGGTCCCTTGTCTCTGTTAGCCTGATGTGGAAATTTAGCATGAGTTATGCGGCATCATGGACAATGGTGCCTCCATAAAGTCTCGTGGATGCAGCTGAGCATTTGCTTCAAGTATTTGTCAGAGAGTCATTGGCAATCTTGAGGACAGGGGTGCATTTTGTTACTGGCTTGGATGTGGGAGCCGTTACTGGAGCAGGATAGTCCCAGCAAAGTCAGACAATTTATCCCCCCTCCAGGTGTATGGCTCAGGGCAAGAAGAGCCTGTGGCAGTGAGCATTCAACATTGTAGAGCAGAATGACCCTGGTAGCTGTATTCATAGCCTCTCTGCTTTAGTTTAGATCTTGACTATCCCCCAAACCCATATTTTGAAGAGTTGGCACCTCTGTTCCATGGTGCTGTTGTAAACAACGGGATTTTTATGAGGCAGGGCTCAGTGAAAGGAACTGGGTCGTTGGAAGCATCCCTTGAAGGGGAAATTGGGACCCTCAGCTCCTTCTCTTTCTGTTTCCTGGTTACTCTGAGTAGCCTCTTCTGCTTATTCTTCCTATTGCTTTGTTACAGGTCCAATAGCAGTGGAGCTCATTGGCATGGATTAAAGCCTCCCAAACTGGGAGCTGTAGCCAAAGGCTTTTCCTTGGCTGTTTTGTTACAATAAAGGAAAGCTGACTAATACACGCCCCATCTGGAAGGAGTATAAATATTCATCAACAGTAGACTTGATCGATTATCCGAGCTGTTAGTAATGTACCATATTACTACCCCAAAGATGCTGAATAAAACAGAGCTACAGGTCACAACAGGAAAGAACTCTAAAACCATAACTCTAAACTTGGAAACCAGGCATATAAGCATCATTGAGTCCATCATGAAATGTTTGAGAGAAGAAACAGTGTGTGCTGTTTGTGAGGTGGGGGGGGGGGTGGTGTGAGCAGCTCACCCAGAGGAGGGGTCTGCCAATGTCCTTTTGTCCTGATGGCAGCCACACTTGCGAGTCTGTTTTATGTAAATCCATTCTCACTTGTGTACAAGCCTGTGAAAATGTTACACTCCACTAACAAAACAGTCTAAACAACAAAAACACAAAGCCTATGACAGCCCAGCTTACTTTCCTGCCCTCCCCTTTTCGTTTTCACAGATTGTCTCTTAACTGACAACAGGAATTGTTGACAAGCGCTCGGCTTGCTCTTGGTGTCTGACAAGATCTTCCAGCTAGTGAGTTTCACTCCCCCCCCCCCCCCCCCACACACCAGTCCTTAATCGTCAAGCCAAACTCCACATTCTCTCTGTCTTTCTAATCCCACCATTGCCATTCCCACTTTAATTCCCCTGCTGGATGCTTTGCCCACATCAGATCCATTGCTCTGACTGCTGTCCCCTGCACACAGAAGCCTCAAGAGAGCTGGCCACGCATCTGCAGCATTTGGTTCCTACTGGGCCTCTAACCAAGAGCATCTCATCTTCCTCTTTGGTACCCAAGATCTCTAGTTTGCTTAGTGCTTTTAGGTGATTGCATTCTTATTACAATGTTAAAGTTGAAGTGGCAGGCAAATGCTACTCGTAATCCATCCATCAAGCAGACCTTTTATTAAGGTCCCCTGTGGGCCACAGAAACTTCACACTTCACCCAGTGTCCCCTTGGGAGTAGTCTTCAGACTTGACCTTCAACTTTTGAAGAATGGGTTAAACATTTTGTTTTCCTTTGTGGTTTAATAATCATATTCCATCATTTCTTGACACAAAACCATGAAACAAGACACGTATTTAGTTCCGTGGTTTTTCAAACTTAAAAAAAAAATTCTCCCCAAACCCTGCTGTCTAAATTGAAAGAATAAACACTTAAGAGAGATTGGCTGCTGGGCAATGGGGACAGGAGACTTGTGAGGTCCTCTCAGTGGCCCCCTAACAGTCCCATTGGTGGAGATGAGGTGCTGAGGAGCTCATGTTCAGAAACCAGGAGTTTTATCTTCTCTTCTGGTCATGATTTGGGCTCACCCTGGTTATACTAGCAGAGGCTGACTGACACTCTCCCTGCCAGACAAGAGCCCTTTCCTCTCTGGTATGGGGGACATTCTGGTTTCCATTTCTTTTCAGTATTTGCAAAACACACCTCTTTCTCTGACTAGACTCTAGGAGACTACTGTAGTTGCCCACATTCTCAATTAGTTACATGAACCTGGTGAATTTGTGGGATATGCATACATCACTGTATACATGAGAATTTTCAAAGAGTTTGTGGGGCTGGTTGAGCAGGTCAGTCATACTATCAACTTGGGAGGCTGAGGTAAAAAAATGTAGGTTCAAAGCCTTCCTGAACTACAGAATGAGTTCAAGTCCAGTCATAAAATATTTAATGAGCCTCCATCTCAAATAAAAATGAAAAAAGAGTTGAGGATTGATGTGGGAGTGCCATATATCAATCTGTTGATTTCATTGGTTAAGTAATAAACACACTGCTTGGCCTCATAGGTTAAAGCATTGGTGGGAGGAATAAACAGAATAGAATTCTGGGCGGAAGAGGAAGTGGGGTCAGACTCTGCTCTGCTTCCAGAGAGACTCAACAGCTCTGCTCTCTGGAGCAGAGACACCATGATGGACGGAGGCTAGACTCTTCCCGGTAAGCGCACCTTGGGGTGCTTACACACATCATTAGAAATGGGCTAGTCCAGGTGCGAGAATTGGCCTGTAAGGGCTAGAGTTCATGGGCCAAGCAGTTCTTTAAATGAATACAGTTTGTGTGTTGTTATTTCGGGCATAAGCTAGCCAAGCGGCCGGGGTGTTGGGGACGCAGCCCCGCCGCCGCTCCTTATTTCAACAGAGGATGTAATTCAATGGTGGAGTACTTGCCCAACATGTGTGAAGTCCTGTGTAAGATATGACATGAGTGACCTTGGCAGGTCCCACTGAGAGTGGGGGACTGCAGTGGGTAAGGGACAGACAAATATGCCATGTTTAGAGAGCTTGGGTATGGAGAGTTTATTTAGTGGGTATTGGGAGAATATAAGAAGGTGGGGGTACCTGGTTGAGGAAGAATGAGGAAGTGGGAGCCAACAAATGGCGCAGCAGGTGAAGGTGCTTGCAGCACAAGTCTTGAGATGGATGTTCAATCCCTGGAATCCCTGTAAAGGTGGAAGAAGAGAGCTGATGCCTGAAAGGGGTCCTCTAGCCTACATGCATACATGCCATATGTACTCACAATACATCCTTTCATGCACACACAGAATAACACTAATCTTAAACAAAAAGAAGAGAAAAAGAGAAAATGAATTGAGCGCCAGCATTGCTCTGTCTGCTTCCTAGTGCTCCTATGGACATGTCTTCCCTGCTATAACAGATAAACCCTTCCTGCCTCATTCCAAGTTGGTTTTGTTGGTTATTTTGCACAGAGATAAGGGAAGTGATTCATATTCAGGCCTTGAGGATGTTGAGACTAACATTGGACTGAGTGTTATCAGGATGTCGGAACAATTCTGATGTTGAAGGTATCTGAACGGTTGTTACCGAGGCAACATGAGGTTTTAAATGGGACTTATCTATGATAAAAAGGAACAGAAGATGCTTATTGGTTAATTTTGTGGTCCCTGGATGTCCTTATCTCTAATTAACTACGTGTAATTATAGAAGGCTCTTGTATTTCACCCTGGTCATCCAGAAGCATACGCTGAGTGTTATTTATTGCTTGTGAAACTTGCTCGTACTCAACTGGAAGCATCACAATTCACTTGCTGTGAAAGACCCGAATAAATTCAGACCCCTCTAGCAGAAAGAGTAGAGCCAAAAAATCTAGCAGGGAGAAAAGAACAAAAAATCTAGGTTAGCTAGTTCAATGACTCTGTTCCAGGAACTAGCTGACCATAAAGTTAGATTATAATCTTGAGAAACAGGGAGTTACCCCCTTGTGATTATCACTGGTATTTTCGGAATTTTCCAATGATCACTGGTATTTCCAGAATTTTCCAATGATGCCCTCCCTACCCACTTTGGGTTGTGGTTTCTTCCCTTAAATACCCCTTCTCCCAGCTACTAGGGGTCAAACTCTACCCCTGTGTGGGAAATGAGTTTCAGCCCCAGTGCACTGGTTCCTGTCCTGTCAATAAACCTCATGTGATTTGCAGCGAGGACGGTCTCTCGTGAGTTCCTGGGGGGTCGTGTTATCCTGAGACTTGAGTGAGAGTCTCCCTGGTCCGGTGGTCTTTCAGCTGTTTGGTGTCAACTAGAGTAGTCATTTAAAAAATGTATTAGTTCTTTGAGAATTTCCTACAGGGTGTTTTGATTATATTCATCCCCTCAGCTCTTCCCAGGTCCACCCTTCTTCCATACCTATCCAATTTTGTGTCTTTTCTTTCACCCTTTTATCCCATCAAGACCAGTTTGTGTTGCTGAAATACTCTTGATGTGTGGTCTTCCACTGAGGCATGGTCAACTTACCAGGGCTTATACTCTTGGACAAAGCTGACTCTCACTCTCCCAGAAGCTAACAGTTATCAAAACTTCCTGACTAGGAGTGGGACTTCCTGCCTAACTCCTAACTCCTTTTTCCAGGTTTGGGGTTGGTCTGTCTTTGAGTTCTCACAGGCCTTATGCATGTCATTCCAATTGCAGTGAGTTCATATGCACAACCGACATTTCAGGAGCCATCATTTCCTTGTAGTCATCTACTGCCTCTTTCACCACTCCTCCCCCTACCACAAAGATCCTGGAGCCTTTGGAGGAGTTGGTGTGGCATAGGTTCCATTTAGGGCTGAGTATTCTGCTGTCTCTTATTCTCTGTATCTTGGCTAGTCACGGACCACTGTATAATCAATCACCATCTACTGCAAACAGAAACTTCTCTGCTGAGGGGTTGAGAAATGCTTTGATCTCCGAGTAGAATGGTAGGTCATCAGGAACCAGTTTAACACCAAGTCCACTTAGTAGCGTAGCAATGGTGGGTCCTCCCCTGGGGCCCATGACCTGTCTAGACACAGGGGCTTAGCCTGGCAATAGTGCCAGCTATGGATTTTATCTTTGGAACTAGGCCAAATCAGAAAGGGGTTGGATTCTCTCCTTATGTTTGAGCCACTGTTGTACCAGTGAGCATGTCTTGCCAGGCCAGTAACTTCGAGTTCACAGCAGGGTGTAACAGATGATTATTTCCTCCTTCTAGCTGCATGGATAGCACCTTCCAGCACTGTGAGAGTTGAAATGGATGAAGCGTCCCAGATGAGTACCAGCTTCATAGAGTCATGTTTGGTGACTCAAGCATGTGGTGTCTACAGCAATAGGAACGTACCGTTAAATTCTGGAGGGTAGACAAGAGTATTGGCAATGGCGTGAATTCTCTGAGAATCTGTGAGCTCTCTGGCCAATAATTTCAGAAGTAACCTATAGGGGCTTTATTATCTCATTATAGGTTAATGAATGGCCATTTTTTAACTTCCACTCATATTTTGCTGTATTCATGTCTATATTCATTCATATATATAATGCAAGTATACTATTAAATGCTAGAATTTGCATGCCAATATATGATATAGTATATTGAGCACATAGAATCAGAAGGGGCAGCCCTACATAGAGATGAGTACTATGTGGAGGCCCAAAAAAGTCTATTTCCACATTGACCAAAGTTCGGAGAGTTGGGACTTATTTCTAGTTCCTTCAAGGTTATTGTGCTTCTACCTCAGACGAAGGTCCACCTAGTTGTAAATCAGAGTTCAGCTCCCTTAAGGTTATTGTCAATAGGTGTGGCTAATTGCCAGCTATTGTGCTCCTGGAATAGGGAAGGAGTTTGTTCCTACCTCAAACAGTAGTCTAAGGATCCAACTAAGTTCCAGTTTTCTTTATGGAGATAACTTGTGATTCCACCCAGGGAGTGGTTTGCCTACAGAGTGTTTTGGTCTAGGGCAGGAGCGGGACGTGGTGACTTGTTTTGTTCTAGCAACAGAATGTTTAACTATGAATGTAGCCCATGACTTTTAACTGGCATGTTAATTTCCTTGTATCATGTTAATGCAGTCTTCTGCCTTACTTTTGGGGTCAAGGGTATTTTAAGCAGTTGGAAATTAAATGTGAGCAAATTTATTTCATTTCCCATTTCTCTGCAGCATCCATCATTCTAAGAAGTGTGTTGGGGAAGAGCATAAGAAAGAGACCAGGGTAGGGAAGGCCCTAAGAGTAGTGTAGGGTCTATGGATGAGAAAGCCAGGGCATTATACCAGCCTTTGGCCTGAGAGACATAGAGAAGAGCAGTTTCCAGAAACTGGAAGGAGGTCCGTGCAGAGAGGTACCCTAAGAGAAGCCACGACCTCTGGGAAGACAAGCCAGCCAGAGAGGGAGGGCTTTGTTACTCCTTTCCCATAAGATCTTGCTGAGCTTCTATGATGGTCAAATGCAATAACACAGGACAGATGGTTGTGGTGGCACATGCCTGTAATCACAGCACTCAGAAGTCCCAGGCAAGAAAATAGCAAATTTGAAGATATCCCAATACACATTATAAGTTTGAAGTCAGTTTGAACTTTATAGTGACCCTGTCTCACCGTTCAACACAATGCTGTAGGACAAAAGAGTCAGCAGATTTGATCCAAAGAGGTCCATCTTCTAGAACAGAGATCTGGAGGCAATGTGCCAACTGACAGTATCCCCCAAATATATGTTCAATACTAACATTTAATTTCATACTATTGGGAACTTGGGCCTCTAGGAAGCAATTAGGTCAGAACACTGGAGACCTTGAAAATGGAACTATGGGTCCCAAAAGCATTCTTTTGACTTTTTCCGTCATGAGAAGACAACCTAGCATGGTACCACATAGGAACTAGAAAAAGGTCCTCCTCGGCACAAAATGTGCCAGCATCTTGCCTTAGGCGTCTCACTTCCAGAACCATGGGAAAGGAATGCTTGTAGTTTAAACCATAAAGCCTGATACTTTGGTTGTATCAGTCCCAAAAACTAAGACAAAGCCAGCAAAGAGAATCTAGAGAAGCAAGCAGAAGGCATTTGACCAAGGCACTCTTTTGTCTCTTAACACACATTCTCTCCTGTCATCTGGGTGAAGTGTTCAAAGACTATAGAGCATCTACTGCCAATTACATTATATGAGGTGACATTCATTTGGCTACATGCCCAGTTGAAATCCTAAATGTTAGTCACTTGCTTGTATCTGTTTTCAATTCAGCAGGACCATGATGCATTTCTGAAGAAATCATTCCTCCTTTGGTGCTTCTAAACCCAGGAAGACTATGAACATGGTGCTAATAAGCAAACCTTTTTCAAGTGGGTTGTGAAGAGGAACAGTGAGATGGGACATTTTTTCCCATTATGGCTGGGATAGAGGGAATATTACATTTAGATGTTGTTTTAAATAAGATCATGGTAACATTACCCCAGTGTCATATAATGTAGGCTCCTGATTGGTTGGTACACATGAGCAACACTTCAACACGTAGCAACCTGACATCTAGGTGATGGGACATGTAGAGAAACCATGGAATCCTGTGTGTGTAGCCATTGGCACCTCTGCAATGAAATTTGAATTCTAAGCACAAATAACACTGTGTAGGAATCATTGTCAACAGATTTCCTAGGTCTGGGAACTAGAAGATACATTGCCAGAAAAGAAGGAATATGCTTGCCTGCCTTAAGGACATGTTCCCATGAGAACAGAACACTGTTCTCACCATTAGGGGACAGGTCAATGTGATCAAGTTGTCACCAAGTAGTTGCCATATCTCTCACTAGCTGAAGCCAAGTGGAAGCCAAAGGGTAAAGGAGTTATATTACTGCTCTCCATACACAACAGCTTTCTAATTGGGAGCCATTTGAAGAAGGGAGGAGAATTGAACATTGGATATCAATTCACAAACCAAGGGCTCCTGCTCTCAGACCACTGAGATACATACTCCTGTGATATTTCTATAGTTTTAGACTCTTCTAGCTCTTTTTGCTGTCAAAACTGAAAGTTCCTGGGATACTTTTCGTCTCATTGAGAATATGGGAGATCCTTTGTCTTTTCTGAGTGTGTTTGCATTTAACAAGTGTATTTTGATCATTTGGAAGATGGGAGATAGCATATTTATGCACCAACTGCTGGAATAAAGTGAGGATAGTTGGGGAGCAGCCATCCTCTGAGGTGGGTGAAGGAGGAAATATACTGACATTTTCATAGCCAATGAAAAAGAAAGCTTAAAAAAGCAGAAGAGAACCAGAGAGTCTATTCAAGAAGGCCAGGCACCAAATGGGGCATGTGCAGCAACTCCACAGGAGAGGCCCAAGGCCCAAGTAAAGTCTCAGGAAAATAGGCATTGCATTACCAGTACCAGAAAATTTAGAGACCAGAACAAGGTGAAGAAAGAAGGGAGGGAGGGGAGGAGGATGGGAGGGAGCGAGGGTGAAGTAAGAGAAGAAGGGAGGGGGGAGAGGGGGAGAAACAGGATGGAGAGAGAGAAAAAGAGAGAGAAGGGAAGCAACAGACAGAGTCTTTGAGTAGCAATGAGGTATAGAAACCAGAAAGAGAAAACAGAATTAATGCTAGATTTATCACTGAGCATAATTGCATGGACACCAAAACTGCTCCACATGTATACACACAGAGAAACACATACAGCACACACATACACACAAACACACACACACACACCACATATACCGAGTGATCTCATGTAAATGACTTAATGACACAACTCATATTTTAGAAAACTATAAGCAATCCAAAACTCAAGTCAGTACATGAAAAGAAATAATAAAGATTAGGGTAGGAGCTGATGAAACAAATAAAATAATAATAATACCAAAACACAGAATCAGGGAAATAAAAGATTCCTTTTTTTTGAAAAGATAAACAAGATTCACAATCTTTCACCAAACTAGACACAACCAGAAAGAAATGAGATTGAAGATATAATAACAGGTACCAATAGAATCCAGAGTGTTATTAGGGAAGGTCTGAAAAACTTTCTTCTAATAAATTATAAAACCTAGACTAAATGGGTAACTTTCTAGATACTTATGACCCAGCAAAAGTAAACGAAAGGAACATAAAACCTAAACAAATCTGTTACGAGTAATGACAATGAAACAGTAATAAAATGTTCCCAACTGAAAAATGTCCAGGCACAGATGGACTCACAGTTGGATTTTACCAGACCTTTAAAGAAAACCATTGATGTTCTTCAGACTGTTCCATGAATCAGAAAGAGAGAGAATACCGCTGAGCTCATTTTATAGAGCCAGGATTACCCTTAACCAATACTAGTCAGGCCACATCAAAGGAAGAAAATCAGGCCAATCTACTGGATGAATGGACATGCAAAAATTCTCAATAAAAGACTTGCAAATTGAATTCAGCAACACATTAAAAAGATCATTCACAATGACCAAATTGGCTTCAGTCTAGGGATGTAAGGATGGTTCCATGCATGCAAGTCTGTAAATGCAATACAGCATATAAATAGGCCCAAGAACAGAAATTACATGATCATTTCAACATATGCAGAAAAAGCCTTTGACAAAGTCTAAAATCCTCCCATGATAAAAATCCCCCACGAAACCCAAAATAGAAGGAGCATGCATCAGCTTAATAGAGAGCATATTTGACAAGCTTCTAGTCAGTGTGATATTACATGGGAGAAAGAAAGCACTTCCTCAGATCTGGAAGAAGACTGGGGTGCCCTTTTCCCCCATTCTTATTCACCATAGTTCTTGAATTCTTGCCTAGAGCAGTAAGACAGGGCAATGAAATGAAAAGGTACAGATAACAAAAGTAGATGTGAAATTATCTCTACGTGCAGACTCTGAGAACTTTCAGCAAAGCAGCAGGACACAAAAATCAACATATAAAACCAGTAGGTTTCTTATATACCAATAATGAACCTGCCAAGAAAGAAATAATAAAAGCAATTCCATTTTCAATAGCTTCAAAACACCCATAATAAACAATGTAAACCATTGCAGCCAAGTCTTAACTTCCAGATATAGACACAGGCAAAGGTATTCTAAAAAAAAGATTCCAATACCATGAAACAGTTATAAGACTTGACAGACAGGACTGCATACAGTTAACAGCTCTGTCACAGCAAGGGAAACAATTGAGCGAAGAGACAGCTCACAGAATGAAGATCTTTAATAGCCATATATCTGACACATGATATTTAGCTTTTAGTTATACAAAGAAGTCAAAGAACTAAATAACAAATGATCCAACCAATATATGGACAAGTGATAGCAGTAGACAGTTCTCAAAAGAGGAAATACAAATGGCCAACGATGATATGAAATATGTTTAACATAATTAAAACTGCAGAGCCCTTCTTTCCACAGTCCGACCGACAATCATTGTACACTGCTAGAGACAAGGTAAACCAGCTCAGCCACTGGGGCAAGCAGTATGGCGGTTCTCCAAACAACTGAAAATAGGACTGTCGTATGGTCTACCCAAGCCACTCCTAGGAACTGTCTAAGCTAGTGTTCTGCAGAGATTTCTGCATATACCTGCTTATTATGGCACTATTTACAATAACCAAGTTACTGATAAGGCAAAGAAAAAATATATGGCATTAAGGTAGATATTGGGATATCTAGTAGTGGGACAAAGGAGAAAGAGAAAGGGGTGTGGGGTGTGAGAGTGGTTTAAGTACATGACATAGATTTATGGCAATAACTTTTTGTAACCCACCACTGTGTTTCATGAATATGCACACCAATTAAAAACAAAAGCAAATAACAGCTGCCCTAAGTCTGTCTGACTCATTCCCTTGGCTGTAAAGGTAGCCACTAAAGCACTGAGTGTTATTTAATTTGGGTTCTTTTCTCTTAGAATTTCTGTCTCAAGTATCTTGTCATAGAGAAACTTGAGGGAGACTGAATTGTAGACATTGCCAACTAATTTCTATAAAATGAGTAATGGAGAAAGATCAGGCCTGTGGGACCAGGAAACCCAGTGTTCAAAATTAGACTCTCCTAGCTCCCAGAAGATATGATTTGGGAAAACCTGCAGATGGGCAGGATCCAACTTCCTTCTTCTATAATCTAGGGACAAGACTGACTGTCCGCCAGGACTTTGGAAGTTAAGTGTGGTTACAAGTGAATGGTAACTGTCCCTGTGGTCTCCATCCTGCCCTCTTGTGATTGCTGTGCCATTTCTTGTCCCTTCACTGGCCTAGAGTTAATATTTATGTGTTTTGTATCCAAGGTCCAAGCCTCAAAGGGGAAGCTGAACATTAAAAAGCAGAGATGTTAAACAAAGCTGTGGCTTTTATCAGTGAAACCCACCGCGTCACTCTGTGAAGATGTGGTTCATTATCTCCAGGATGCTGTAATTAGTCTTAATGCTCTGACGGGAACTTCTGAGCAGCGAAACCTAATAGAGCTTCCAGGACGAAGGTCAAAACCACCCACGGCTTGGGCTATTCATCTTGCTCTCAAGCTCGTCCATGTGTATCTAGTCTACATATGCGATTCTTAAATCCATCTTAAGGGTACTTATGTAGTGATTTTCTATTATGAACAGCCTTGCTTATAGCTGAGAACTAGGCTTGCCTCATTCCACAAGAAGAATAGGCAAAGGAGGAGAGGAGATAAACGCTGATATCCCTCAAGATGCATGGATGGACCAATGGCTTATGATAGCTTGAACTGAATGAGAGAGCCTTACGCGTTGCTCATATAGTTTAACCAGTTACCCAGAGAATTCATTTGAGGTCTCAGCTGAGTAATTTTGTGATGGTACCCTTGGCTTTTACGTGAACCTTTCTCTGACCAGCACAGCCTCATGAAGAACTCTCTATTCTGAATTATCTTAATACTCACTGTAGTTCCATAATTGCTCATATACCTGCCACAGCCACACCTTGACCTTCTTCTTGATGGCGTAGGGATGAAAGAGGGTGCCCTGAAAAGGCCAGTTACTATTTTCTCAGACATCCTTTCTGCTAAGACTTGAACATACCACTGACCTTGACTTTTGGAATCAGGGATGGGACTGGGGAGTCATCTGAGAGCTTTAGAAATTCTCTGTGATTTTAAAAGATAGACATCCCGTGCTTGTGTTTGCGTAGTATTCATGAAGGTGCAGTACCAGCAGTCTCATGACCAAAGGAATAAAGAACAGATAACCACAGAGAAACCAGAACAGTCCCTAGGACAAAGTCACTGATGGACTTTTGTGTCATTATGATACCCTAAACTTACAGCAGTGGTTTTAGCATCACCTACTGATATCACAGTATCACACACAACATCAACCACATGTTTGTGGTGATGAAAGTGAGAACAAATCTGTGCTACTGGTTGTAGAGAAAAAAAATGTACATGCAATTATTTATAGTGTACTTCATAATAGTAGATAACTATTTTCATAGTTTATGTATCTAGTTTACTATATATTTTGTTATTATTTTTGGAATATATATACATACATATATATATATATATGCAAGGGGAAGACGGGGAAATGGGAGAATAACATTAACTGGTGATAGGAGAGGCAGGGCGATATAATGGAAGAGAGGGATGGGGAGTATAGGACACTAAGATAAAAATAATATGGTTTCCCTATGGATTTTTAAAAAATAATACCCAAAACTGCTATTCATGCTACCCAAGAAGAAAAGCAAACAGTAGTCCTATCTACCTGTAAAACCTATAGTAATAATAATGACTAGTCCTCTGAAGTACCTTCAATGATGCTTCTATCTTAGGGGTAACCAACAGCTGTCTAATTGGACATAAGCCCTGCTTTGTGGGGAATTCATGCCTGATACTGTACACCTAGGCAACTACCCATGACTGGTGAGGTCATGGAACCTAGAGGAGAACCTACAGTTGCCACATTGCTAAACCAACATGACTTCTAATTCCATTCTAAAAACTTACCCTCATACTCACAGATAAATGTAGTTCTCAGTCTTCATCAGAGAAGCTTCCTGCAGCAGATGGAGACTATTGCCGTAATCTTTAATCGGTGAAAAGGCAGACAGCAGGAGACTGTGTGGGGGCATTCAACCCCAGTTGATACATCTGCAACACAGCCCTATCCCCAAGGCTCGGAAAACCTTGTGGAAGAGGGGTGGAAAGATTGTAGGAGGACCAGTGTATCTGCTGAGGGACAGTTAGTGTCTTCCAGATATTATAGGAAGTCTGTCCCTAAGAGATAAAATGTCCCCTAAACAATACATGCATAAGGACAAGCCTCTCCCCCCCCCCCCCCCCCCGAGAAGTTATCCAATCCCAAGTGCTCAGTTCTAAGCACATACACATAGGAGCACATTTAATGGATCAGTAGCTTCTCTCTCTGTCTCTGTCTCTATCTCCATCTCTCAAGTGTGTTTAAAGAAGAAACAGTCATGAATCTGAAGGAGTACAGGAGGAACTTGAGGGTGGGAAAACAAGGAAGGGAAGGGTGTAACTACAGTGTGAATGTAGGAAAATCTCACAAAAATATAAAAATGAAAGGAAGCAAATTAAAAAAAGTTTATAGCTAGATTCTACGCATATTCATTACTGTGATAATGTGCCTGAGAAAGGCAGCTTAAGGAGTGAGGAGTGCATTTTGGCTCAGTAGACTGAAGGTCTCCTAGAGTCCTTTTTGTTGCTGTGATAAACACCATTACCAAAATCAGCTTGGGGAGGAAAGGGCTTATTTCATTTTATGCTTCCAGTTAACAGTTTGTCAGTGAGGGAAGTTAGAGAAGGAGCTGGAAGCAGGAGCTGAAATAGAAACCGTGGAGGAATGCTGCTTACTGGCCTGCTCTCCATGGTTTGCTCAGCCTGCTTTCTTATACAACCCAGGACCGCCTGCCCAGGAGTAGCACCCCTCACACTGGACTAGTCCTTCCCCCATCAGACACAAGGAAGTCACCCACAGACATGGCTACAGACTGATCTGGTGGAGACAATTCTTTAGAGGAGCTTCCTTTTTCCTGGGTGACTATAGTTTGTGTCAAGTGGAAAGGAAACAACTCCCACAGAGGGAACCATTCACCAGGATCGGGAAGACATGGCAGCAGGAACACAAGGCAGCTGGTCACATTGCAGATGATGACAGGAAGCTGAGAGCAATGGATGCCAGCTCAGCTCAGTTGCCTTTCATTTAGTCAGGGTGCCTGCCTATAGACTAGTGCAGCCCTTATTTAGAGCAGCTCATTCTATTCCCTTCCTTCCTTCCTTCCTTCCTTCCTTCCTTCCTTCCTTCCTTCCTTCCTTCCTTCCTTCCTTCTTTCCTTCTTTCCTTCCTCTTTTTTTTTTTTGAGACAGGGTTTCTCTGTAGCTTTGAAGCCTGTCCTGGAACTCACTCTTTAGACCATGCTGGCCTAGAAGTCACAGAGATCCACCTGCCTCTGCCTCCTTTGTGCTGGGATTAAAGGCGTGTGCAACCACTGCCCAGCTTCCCATTTAAATTAGCTCAGTCTCTACACTCCTTAGCAGGCATCCCCATTGATGACTTTAGATCATTTCAAGTTTATAGTCAATAGAAACCATCACAGTAAGTATACTCCTTCTACTTAATAAAAGTAATATGTCCCATTACGTTGGGAATGACCTCAAACACCTGGTATTTATTCTATTTCTTGATCATATCAAGTGTTCACATTCTTGTAAACCTATACCATCTAGATTTCTGTAAGTACACTGTATAATGTTCATACAGCCCTACAATCACCTAAAGAAACCCTTCTCAGAATGTATTTATATTAACAAAAGAACTAAGATTGTAGTTTAGTTGGTCAACTAACCAGTCCTGGCGTCACCTCCCTCCTCAACCTTCTTGTGATGCACAGAAATCAGGGCCCTTAGTTGTAGTCACTTTTGATTGTTGCCAGCATTTGATAATAATAATTTCAAATCATTCCTCCTCCTCCCTTGAAAAAAGAACACAGATCTGTGCATTGAGAAGGAAACCCTCTGTCCTTGGGAAGTTGAGTCCAGCCTCCATGCTAAGCAGAATGAGTAAGCTGAGCTGTACAATGGGATAGAAAGTGAGGCCTGTTGGTGGGCTGTGGGAAGAGTTCTTCCCCCCTCTAAGGGAGAAGCATACTAATAGAGAAGCTCTTCCCCAGTCTTCCTCATGGAAACCATGCATAGGATGTGTTGCAGAGGAGGGAAGAACCCTCAGAGCAACTGTGGAGGGGACACCTTTGGGTTTCTGAACTGCATCCTGAACTGCCTGCATTTAAAGTCT
Source organism: Alexandromys fortis (assembly GCF_014885135.2). Classification (NCBI taxonomy): domain Eukaryota; kingdom Metazoa; phylum Chordata; class Mammalia; order Rodentia; family Cricetidae; genus Alexandromys; species Alexandromys fortis. The sequence goes on from NW_026067989.1 coordinate 2,284,120, forward strand.
TAACAAGAGCCATTTATAACCATTTGATTTGGAGCCATAAGTTGGGATGCCCCTGCTAAAGAGGCTTTTAAAATGCTCAGGCCTTGTCTAGGGCTCTAGCAGGTGGTAGGGGTCAGGTAGGTTTTCACGGGAATGCAGATCAGTTTTCCCGGTTAAACAAAGGGAATGCACACCGTGTTTTTAGAGTAATGGGAAAATTCAGTGAACTAAAATGCCCAACCAAGTGAGAGAACTAAGCCCCTCGACTGGGACAACCTGAAACTATGGTCCGGCCATGATGCGACACAAAATAGAAACATCCTAGATGATCATGGGAGTCGATGAGGGCAGGAGAAGAGTGACTTCACCTTAGCCAAAGACAGCCTGAGCACCTCACGACTGGGTCTATACCCTGAGTTGCAAAAGAGGGGAGATGGCTGATATCCCTAAGAGGATGGACAGGACCACCTTGGAAAATAGACAGGGAACCAGCAGAGATCGATTCCGGTGATTTGCTGGTGAAGCATACCAGTAACTATTCTTTATCAGCTCACGAGATATACGGGCTTGGGAAAAAAAAAACTGGCGTATGATTGTCACCAGCACCTCTCTAACCAACTTGTCTGCCCCTGTTAGGAACTGTTTTACATTGATCTGGTCTCCATGTATAGGCAACAAATATGGTGTTTAAAATGGAATTGGGCAGATAATCATTGAGTCTATATTCTGCCCCAGGTATGGTGCTAGGTATTGGAGGATTAGCAATAACATTGCTGAAAGGCCGCTTACCTGAATCGGGGCAAGCATCAGATAACCCCTGGCCAGTCATTGATGCTCTACCCAAAGAGGAGTAATGCTGATCTGCGTTAACCACTAGAGGGCAGAAGAGGAGACACTTCCCAGCTCCTGTGCAATCCACAGAGGCATCTTTCTAGGGTTGGAGACCAGGCTCTGGGGAAGTGAGACCTAAGAGGAGGCCGGGATGATACTAGGATTCCTTGAAACTGTTTCTGAGTGCTGTTGTTCCTCTTGGTGTCCTTCCCAAGGCATTCCATAAGCTGGAGAAAATCACCTCCCTCAAATTACCCCTGCGTTCTGAGTTCTGAGAAACACAAACGTTTAAGCTGTAAAATAGCAAGGAACCACTTTTATTCAATCCCCAATGTACCCACAGGTTCCCGGGAAAATGGAATGGCTGGCTTCTCATAGGTAACCCCTTCTCCTTGCCCCTGATTTGATTCAGAGTAATTATGAAATGGTAGATTTGCCCCAGTTGATGGAGAGAGAGGTGCAAATCCGATTAGCATACAGCATTTCAGCTACACCAGCTTCTCAGTCCTCAGGGAGCCATAGTTGAGTAACTAATTAAACGGCTCTGTGTATTGGGAGACGGCCTCACGCCTTTATCTTACGCTGAGCTTTCTCTTTTGTATTTGTTAACCTTTAAGCATGGTCACTCCACAATAAACAGAAAGTCTCAAAACAGGAAATTGTTTGCTCTCGTGGGGCTTGAAGCGATCTCCATTTTCAGCACAGAACCCAAGTGTGTCACCAGGTTCTTGTGGGGGAAGGAGTACAGGGTACCAGCATAATGTAGAGGACTCAGCGTGCGGGACGGCAGAGAACAGAGCTCCAAGACAGGAAAATCCTACCGTCCTGTTTATATGGAGTCTTGCGAGCAATGTGCTGCTCACGTAGCCCATGGAATGACTGGCATGAATAACTAGCTATGTCCTAAACATTCACTATTTAGATCCTGGGAGAAGCAGGTATCAGCTGGTGAGGAGTAAGGGACTTTGAAGTTATGTTACCTGGTCACACATCTACGCAGGGTGTAGGGACACAGGAGTGAGTGATTACAACCTTGAGTTCATTTCTGCAATCAGAGATGTGGTTTGCAGTTGGAAATCTCTTCGTATTCTTAGGGGAAGTGAAAGACAAGTGGAAAGTGTAGCTAGAAACTTTTGTGATGATTGCTGAAGAATTTTTCCTGAAAGCCATTTCCAGAAGTAAGTGGTGTTATGTGTTCAGGTTGGAACAGGAAAATGAAATCGTCCACTGGCTAAGATTAAAAAAAAAAAAAAAAAAAAAAAAAAAGATTAAAAAAAAAAAAAAAAAAAAAAAAAAAAAAAAAAAAAAAAAAAACCTATGGAGAACAAAGGAGAATGACATGTATTTGTGACTTATCAGGATTGCAATTCTGGGGTAACAAAATTCAGGCCATCTTGAAAATGTGTTTTGGGTTTTACAAAACAATATCCGTGCTTATACCTCAAATTGCATGGGGGCTGTTTATTACATCTATTGTTTGTCAAGAATGGGGATTACTGCTGCAAAGGTCAAGATGTCCCATAGAGAAAGGACTGGGCATGGTCTCAGCCATGGGCAGTGCAGGAGGCAGGGTTGGGGAGGTTGGGGGTTGGAGGTTTAGGGAGCTGTGGGGGATGACACTTTGTACAAGAGCTGTGAGTTTTGTATTGACCTAACAAGACAGTAACAAGGCCAGGAGGCAGCTTCTGTCCTCCTGCTCAGATGGTGGCCAAGGGCCAGGGCCTTTGAGTCCGTGGCTCGAAAAGCTTGCTTTTGCCAACAGCAGCAATGTCCAAATAACCAGAATGATTATGGTGTGATTAGAAACCCTGAAGCTTTTGCCAAAGGCTGAACCATTTACACAGATGGCAGACTCAGTGCAAGAGCTGAAGATAAAAAATATGCAACAGTAGGTATTATACCACTGTTTTAACTGCAAAACTTGGCTAAAAGCAAATAGCCAATAGGAGTGGGGGTGGGGGTGAATTCTAGCAAGTACAGACTTGAAAGTGTTAATTTCAGTTTTTAGTGACAACGCAAAGTGTTCACGATACAATGTTGATACAAACTTACACAAACAATTGACTTCTACCCCTAGTTTTAAAGCTTTCCTTTGTAGATAAAAGAGACTAGAATGAAATATGCCTAATATAATATTTTGGGGTGATGTGATTATGAATGATTCTAATTTTCTTTTTATCCTCACTGTATTTTCCCAAAGCAATTTTTCTTCCTTGATCAGAAGAAAAGTACAGTTTTGTTAAAGTCTAGGTGACAGACAGTGCCTTGTTCTCTCTCAGCTCTAAAGTGTTCTCCCCAAAGTTTGAAATGTGATCAGTGGTGGGTCCCTTTAGCACAGACCCAAACAGTAGGACTGGTTTAGCATGGAACAGCATCTGTGGGTCAAAATGAACCTGTCCCTTTCGCAAATTAATCATCTCAGATCTTTTGCTTCAGGAGCAGAAAGCTGAGCACATCCCTAGTGATGATTTGGAACCTCTCGAAATTAAACTGCCCTTTCCTCCTCACAGCCCCCGGTACATTCTTCTGTCACCTTCCTCTATCCAGATCATCCTGATGGCTGGAATCGGGTTTCTCCTTGGTAGAGCTCAAGCCCTGGCCTTCTTTGATCCCTGTAATGTCCTGTCTTGGACATATGTGATATCTTACACCTATTTACAGAACTGGATTGTAAAAAACAAGACTTGGGTATCTCAGTAGGGACCACTGGAAGAGAAGTGAAGAGAAAAAAAAATCTAGTAAATCATGATTTTCCGGCAGATTATAAGGGCACTTTTTTTTTTTTTAACTTTCCTTGGTCATCTATGGGGTGAAAATAAAGATGGCACACTGTTTATGACATAGAGCTTCTAGTGGGTTGGTAGGAACAGAGCAGGTTAGATGTCTTTGGATGTGGAGAAGCCACTTATGACTGGTGCTCTCCCTCAACCCCTGACACTCTGGAGTCTTTACCAGTCCCACTGTGGGAACCATATCCGTAAGACTGAACTGAGACAGCTTAGGGTATCTGATCCCCTTCCCATGGTCTACCTTCCATCTACTTGTTGCAAATTTCTTTACTGTCTGGGATCATAAACCCCCTGAGCTGGGAGATTTATTAAAGTCTGTATTTCCTTCGATGCACTGCCTTTGGCAGGTACTAAATAAAACATGTTTAATGAACTTTAATTTCCCTTCCCAGATAACCTATTTTTTTCTCCTTTTAATCACAACAGTTCCTGAACTCCAATGCACATGCTTCCTGTTTATTCTAAAGCCAAGTCCTGGGGGTTGGCATCTGGAAGGTTAAACCAGGACAGGACTTTGGAGACAGAGGCAGAGGCTTTCTGTAAGTGAGTGGGGGAGGGAGGATGAAGAGATGCTGGCCTTTCACTGGGACCATTGACTGTTGGGCAAGGGTCAGCTGGCCTTCAGTGGTGAAAAGAGGATGTTAAGTGTATCCCTCACTTTGAGTCACTCACGGAGACATACCCTTGTATGTGCATAGCTCCTGGCACCTATGAAAATGTTAAAATGTTTATTTACCATAAAATTCACCCATATATCCAGGCCACTTGGTTGTTCTCACCTAATTTTTTTTTTTTTTAGCAGATATGGAGAGAAGGAACAGAAGTCAATTTTTAAGTTATTACTAGTCCTGGGGTTCAAAGACACTTTCAGAATCAGAGTGTTGGAGTCTTCTATGCTACATTCAGAGCCTGAGAGAAACAAGATTTATTCTCCTGATCCTGGAGCTAAACCCTAGCTAATAGTGCACAATAAAGCGAACAAAACCCATTCAGTAGGAGCTCACAAATTCTGAACCAGCCCAGAATTTCAGGTTTGTCTGTCTGTGCCCCTGGCCATGTAGTGGTGTAGCGTTAAGCAACCACACTAACTTGTCACTGGTCATTGTCCTCCTGTCTGGGAAATAAGTCAGAGGCTTGTCACCTTGGTCTCCTTCTGGAGCAAGGTGAGAATTTGTGCTTTTATGTAAATCAATCCTTGTGTTTTTCTAGCGTAAATGCTAATTGGTAATAACCAGTTGATAAGTCTGCTGATTTAGAAGCCTCTGGAGAAAGCTCCCTTTTTAATCTGCAAATAGAGCATTTTGCATTTGATGGTGGGGTTGCTTGTCGTCTCATAATGGTGTTGGACCATGTGTCTTGCTGGAGCATGACTCACAGGATGCGTTTGCCTACCACGGGATGTCACAAATAATGCTGCTATTCAAATGAGGAGGGACGCTAGAAGCAGGACACAGAGTGATTTTTTTTTCTAAATTGAAAACCTTATTTATGTGTCCTCTAGAATACTCCAAGCCCCCTCCAGGAGAATATACAGTATTCTCTGTTTAGCTGGTGAGGCCGAGGCAACAAAAACCCCATTATGTGTAATACCTCTGAAGCCAAATTACAATCTTTACCTCTGCATGTGAACTTGACATGCATAATTATCTCTGCTTAGAACAGAAAATGGAAAAAAAAAAGGTTCAATGAAGAGCCACGTGCGCGCGCTGAATAATGTTGTTCCAACAGAAGCAAAGTTGTGTGGGAGGACTGGAGAGGAGGAGGGAGAGGAGGAGGAGGCGGGAAGCACAGCACGGGGGGGGGGGATCCTGAGGAGAGGAAAGATCAGAAGGGAGTCTCTGGGCATGAAAGCAAGACCGGAGAAGCATGGCCTGGACAAAAAGGCTCTCTCTTGTCCCTTCAATGGCAATGGGATGTCCTCAGCAGTCACCCAGCTTTCCCACTCCAAACCATCCAGTGTCGCCCACCATACTTCTATCAAAATCAATAGAAAGTGAGAGCAAGGCAGCCAGGCAAGCCCAGTGCAGTCCAGGTCCTACTGTAGATTTAGAGAGAATTTTCTCTCAGACTCTCTGTGACCATCACAGGTACCTTGGACTGAGCAGGCCTCTGTGGCATAAGAGAGAGTGTTTCAAACACTCCTTTCCGAGTGGAATGCCTCTCAGCCAGCTCTGGCCTCCTGGCTTCCCAGACTACCCCTGAAAACATGTAGAATATCAAGATCTCTCCATTTTTCCTCCTGGCTGGCCACACAGGAAAAGGGATCTAGGGTAAAGGAGGAAATTCACAATGGCTCAGTTTTCAGAATAGACTCTTACACAGCTACAAGCAGATACCCAAAGAGTGACGGCCTGACGCAGAGCCCCAGCAATCCGATCTCCACACCAAAGCAACAGGAGCATATCCCTGAAAGAGGAAAGCTAGGCGATCCAGGTTTTTAAACTAGTGTGTAATTGACTGATGGGCCATGCTGGTTTAGGTATTGATTTTTAATTAGCTCTCACTTCAAGACACTGCCATCCAGATAGCATCCCCAGAGAATTTTGAAGTTTTGCTCTTACTTCATCCATCACGGTATCCCTGAAAGAAAAGCTCCGGGGACGGAAGATAGAACATTCTAACACGACCTAGAAATAAGCTCAGCTTTCTCTTCTTGGAGGTTGCTTGCTTCAAGGGCCGAAAAGGACACCCTCTGGAGACACGGTCTCTTGAAGGCAAGCCAAGGCTCCAGTTCCTAGCTAATGCTTGCCGGGCCTCAGCCCCTAATAACTTTCAGGTGCTACCTTGAGCGTTAGGAGGCTGTGGGTTTACTTGCTGGCCTCGCTTCTGTTTTGCGTTCACAGCCTGGCCCAACCTCTTAGGCGCTTTAGAAACCAACACCCCATGACCTAGTTGTTGAACATGAGTTTCACTGCTGGAGCAGACATGGAGCAGACAGTGAGAGCCAGCTGGTTAATACTCGGGACTTGAAGGCAGCTGTTACATACTGTCATCATCGTAAATTAAATTATGTTAAGTTGGAAGTAAAGACATCACGTGTAAAACACTGGAAGGGAAACAGGATGAAGACAGACTGCGTTGCCTGAATGATGGCATCAGAACACCCAGAGGTTTTCACCATGGAGCTTGGTGTGGTTGCATCACCTCCGAGGAAGTGTTGGCATCAACTAGTTTATCAGCTTCCAGGATGCTCCCCGCTTCCCAAGCCAAAGGTTCAAGGAAAGCAGTCAGGCAGGCCAGGGACTAGGACATCCAGAAGAAGATAGTATCTCCCTGTGAGATAGGTAAGCCCACATTACCTGCAGAAAGAACCTGCTTCCTGCATCCCTGGGGTCATCCATTCCTGGAAATGCACAGATGCAATCCAAACCAGCAATGCTGATATCACAGCCTGTGTGTGCTAGCACTTGGAACCCTCTTTCTGTGGTGAGCACCGCAGTAAGGGACAACTGTGGAAGAATGTAGGTTCCTGGTTTAGTAGCTCACCCCCAGCTTTTCCATGTATCCCACGTATAGTTTCAGTAAACGGTATACCTGGCTGTTTTAGTCTCTTGACAACCTACCCCTCTGCCCTGTGGATGCTCAGACATGTATAGCTCAACCGTTATCAGTCAATTGACTGAGGTCCTTTGGATATGCCTGGACAGAGATATGGGTAGGTGAGGAGAAGCTGGTAATCCCTGGGTCAGCAGACTCAGAGGCACAGTGCTCAAAACTCTGAGAACTAAGCACCTGCTCTTGCAAGGCTTTAGATACCAAAGATTTAGGTTCTAGAAACTCAGGTTGAGGTTGATCACTCTGGGCTCTAGCCAGCAGCAGTTCTGGTGCCCGTTCAATATTATAATTCTCAGTTTCCAATAGCAGGAAGTATTGGTAAGAGCCACTGTAGTGGGATTTCATTCGTATTTAATAAATAAAATTCACCTGAAGATCAGAGAGTAAAACAGCCCCACTGGTCAGCAATATGGACCAGCCAGTGGTAACACACACTTTGAATCCCAGTAGCCACACTAGTTTGCCATAGAAACCAGGCGGTGCATGTCTTTCATCTCAGTGGTGCACGCCTTTAACCCCAGCCCTTGAGAGGATTATAAACTGGAAGGAGACAGCTCTTAGCATCAGTGTCATTCTGAGATCGTTAGAGGCAAGTTCGTCTTTTCATACTGAGATTGAGGTAAGAGCCAGTGACTGGGACTGGCTGTTTTGCTTTTCGGATCTTCAGTTTGATAATTCTCTTTGAGTTTTCATTAATTGCACTCTAAGCCACAACAAGTAACAGTGGATAGTGTCTTCTGATGCTGCATACCTCAGATAGACAGTAAGTGCTGGGGTCTCCTTTTTGACAGTGACATGTTTTATATGTCTGAGTGTCTGAGACCCTTGGCCCTTAAACTTTGGTGCATTCCTTAAACTCTTCCGGTGACCAGGGCATGCATCTTCACTTCTCTGGCTCTCCAGAGCCTTCTATACGCATTCCCTTTCTATTCTCTACCCTGTCTTTCTGTTCCTCTGCTTCTACTGTCCTTCATCTTTGTCACATCTACCCCTTATCATTTTGGTCCTAGCCACTTTCTCATTGCCGCTACTAGGGTGGCAGCCACTGCCACTGTGTTTGCCTCTTTCACTCTGCTGTTGATTCTGCTGCTGCCCACCAGATCAGCCTGTCCTACTAAGGATGATGATCAAAACTAGGCAAGAAAAAGCCATTCATGAAAACTCTTTTGGTTGGTCGGCCTGATGTTGGCCACCAGGCAAAGCCCTGGAGGGTTTGAAAAGTGAACCAAACAGCATGTTTACATAGTCAGAAGGGTGGCAGAGTGGCAAGGTTTTCTTTTCCACCAAGCAAAGCAGAACCTCATGCAAATAAAGGGATACCAAACCTGCCATCATTGCTCATGCAAATGGAAGACTTTATACGCACCAATCATAGGTCTTGTGCCGGGCATAAGAAACTGTTGATCCAATAGTTTGGGTAAACGGCTGCAGAATCCTGCAGAATTCACTGCTATTTGAATGGCAAAAAAAAAAAAAAAAAAAAAAAAAATGCAGTGCAAGCCATTCCAATGAGTCATAGTTGGCAGAGTGCCTTCCCGAACTGTACATTAGCGCAAGCAGCTGTGCTTGCCATGTGCTTTCCTCAAGGTGTCCGTGAAATGTTCAAAGCAGCTGATGCGCTAGTATGGCAGTCTGACTGACGGTTTGGTTTAGCCTTTTGGTTAAAGTGGTTGGAACACAACCATCAGATTTTCTCAGATCTGGTGGAGCACAGAGACCTCTGGGATGCCTGGCAAGTCCTAAGACACTGAGTGCATGCATGAGTGCATTAAAGAACTCTAACTGGATAAAATACCTTTCTCAGCATCACACAGTGGAATAGCTGACTTCTTCCCCTCTTCCTCCTTGTGTCCATGCTGGTGTTCAACTCCAGCTGATATCCTTGTGGTGCTGGCATCTCCCTCACCTAGCAGTACCAGTGCAGGTGCTTCATCCTTCACAGGAGCAAGTATATGCTGGTCACCATGTAGGGAGCTTAGCTAAGGGCCTTTCACAGGTAGGAAGTCAACAACACTGAGTTGACAATATGTGTCCCGCCTATGCTATAAGCGTAGGTTTTTGAGTTGGCATACAGAGCTTTGTGAGGCTTTCCTTATTGTGTTACTGTAAGTTATCAATCTTTGTTCTTGCAGATAATTCTCATTTGTGACTTTTAGTTTTCCAAAGGCAAGAAGTCAGAACCAGTTCACATGTTCTGTGAAAGAGAGGGAGTTGGTTCTCATTCACACCACTTATGTCCAATAGAGTTGCTGGAAACACTAAATTAGTACCAAGCCTTCATTCCCAGAGAAAAATAGAACTGGGCTCCTTGAGTTGTGGTCACCAGTTAGAGGCCTCCAGTCCTAGTGATGGGGTGAGGGCTACAGGGCTCTGAGCTCTGGCAATGTGAGTGGTCCAATCCTTATCTACCTTTGGATATTTAAATTTTAAGCCAGCAAGCCAGATTGAATCACCTTTATTATTGCCATTTTCATGCAAATGAGCCCTGATTAGCTTATCCATTTAGAGAAAATGCATTTTTGCTATATTTCGGAAGGAAAATGCAACTGATGCTACTTTATTTTCAATAACAGGAAATTCTCCATTTTACAAAAAAAATGTTTTTATGAAAGCAGCCTTCTTGATAGACAGGCAGAAACTTGTATTGAGCACCAACTGTATCCTAGGAACCAGAACAAGCTTTGAAACTTACAAAACAAATACCCTCCAAGGCTTTATGGCTTAAGATAACTTCAACTTTTTAAAGGTTGTTCTTTGAGACATGGGAGCGTAATTTTATTGTTAATGTTTGATGTGCTTAGCTATCATTACAGTCATACTGCATTTTCTTAAAGCAAGTAAAAAGCCTGGTGACATGAAATAACAATTTGTACACAGGCTGGGGGAGGGGTGGTCATGAAGGTCTCAGCTGGTCACACTCTTGTGTCCAGGATGTACTCAGGTTCGGCTGGTCTGGAGTAGCTGGGGCCTGGTAATTGGACTACTTCCTTTGTGCATTCAGGTTGGCTAGGGTGGTTCAACTTCAGGCTACAGCAGCTGGGTCTCTGGTCTGCATCACATGTCTTAGCTTAGGCCAGTGGGCTGTCTAAGCCTGTCCTTCTCCTAGTGACAGCAGAAATACAGCATGGGAAGGGGAACCAGGTGAGGTCGCCAAAGGTTACCGTCACCTCCATCTAACAGTTGAGATAAATCCCATGGGTAATGTTGAAGTCAAGGGGGCAGGAAAATGGTGCTCTTTAGTGGAAGATGGATACAGTGGAGGCAAAAGAGCTGAAGCTAATAAGACAATCTGCTGCTCTGTTTCTCTTAGGTGTCCTGGAAATCCAGCTGAGAGTGGCTGGAAATCACGCGAGTGTCCACTCCTCTGGTTGCTTGGCTGATCTTGTCGTTCCTGCCATGACTTTCTTCTCTCTGGGCCTTGCTTCTCTCAAATGGGGGCACATGACAGGCACGATCTATCTGTGATGGGTGCGAGAAAGCTGGAGCTGGTACCGTCATAATGGGCTCTTATCATAAGTTCTCCGGGGGCACAACTTACATCATTCCAAGTTGCACTCTGCAAATTGCTAAGTTCCAGAAGTGAATATTAATGGAAATGCATTAGGCACGAGGTTGTCTTGAAGTTGAACACTTGTTCCCCAAACCACCCCGAGAAACTGTTCGCACGAAGCTGATTTTGTTCATTCTTTTGGTAGGAGGACATTCTAGTAATAGGATCGGACAGGCTACATTATTTCCTTTAATGCCTTGCTGGAGAGAGATTGATTTTTCTTGATGTAGAGTACTGATGCATCTCTTCCATTAAACAAATTAAACTGCGTAGGTCAGGAAAACTACAAGGAAGAGCAGTGGTGTGTTGATAAATGTTTAACAACCAGCTCTCTGCAAGAAAATGCCTCTGTTTGTAGGCTTTGCCAATTCCCATGGCATAGATCTGTTCACCGTGGCTGATGCAAGGCTGCCAGCCTTAGGATGGCTCTGGCTGGAGACTGGGGAGTAGATGGATCTGTTTGAGTCGGCTCCACCCTCACTGCCTCTGATGCTGTAATAACGAGATGGGAAAAGAGTGGACTCGATTGCTGGCCGGTCAAGGGGTGAAACAGATGCTATAGGGCTCTATGGAGACTTTCTTGAAGATGTGTTTACCAGCGGACAACCATATAAACTATCTCACCTCGACGACGGTGTGTTTTAGTTGGCTCTCGATCAATGTGATAAACACCATGGTCAAAGGTAACTTGGGTGAGGGAAGAATCCATTGCTCTTTCACGTCACTGTACACGGTGGAGGGAAGTCATGGTGGGATCTCAAAGCAGGAGCCTGGAGACGGGAGCTATCACAGAGGCCATGGAGGAACCATGCTCACTGGCTTGCTCCTTCTCACTTGCTCAGCCTACTTAGATAAACTAGGACTACCTGCCCAAGGGTGGCGTGACACACAGTGATCTGGATCTTTCCACATCAAAAATTATCAATCAAGAAAATGCTCCACAGGCCAGTATAGGAGGGGGGCAGTTTCTTAATTTAGGTTCCTTAATCTTAGCTCGTGTCAAGTTGACAAAACACTAACCAACATACAGTGAAAAGAGCAGGTCTTCATTTATTCAAACCACGCTTTGAATGCAGCAACATCAGAGAGGTGGAGGAGGAAGGGCGTGCATTGTTTTTGCAATGCACCAACAGCTAATAAGAGATATTGTTGCAATAGGTGTCAGCTAGGACCAGGTAGCTGAAGCTGAAGGTGCAGTGCCTTTAGATTCAGATAGGTGGACAAGCTGAGCCAAATCAGCACTTCTCAAATGTGTGATTATTCAGAAACATTTGGTGAGCAGCTTAGATTATAACCTAAAATGAACAAGCCCTTGCCTGAAACTCAGTGTTCACATCTGTACGACAGGGTTGCAGATGCCTGTGTGACACAAAAGTTTTGAGCAAGCAAGTGACAGCTCCATTTAGCAATGTAAATGTGAACCTCTTTGAACACTGTGTGGATGCGGAGGGCTCGTGGCTTTGTTCTGTAAGCGCCACTCTACAGCGTGGGCGTTAAGGGCAAACTTTGTAATCAGGCAAGGTTGGAAAATCTCAGATGTGGGGGCAGTTGCTATTTCTGAGCCTTCGTTTTCATACAAAGTATCCGCAAAACCCCTCTAAGAACAATGGTGTATGGAAAGGCCTACAGCAACAGTTGAAACTGCAGCAGCCTCACTCCATGTAAGGCATACCTCCACATACCAGGGGTAAGGCTTGGACAGAATCAAAACTATAGTGATTATTTTGTTTTGTTTTTGTTTCTTTAACCACACATCATAATCCTTTCTCACACACCCACTAGATGAGAACATTTGTATTGAAAACACTGGACCAAATTTTGCTGATGTAGACGGAAACTGCTCTCTCGTTCCTGGCTGCCTGGACCTAAATAATCACACAGAAACTATATTAATTACAACACTGTTTGGCTGATGGCTTAGGCATATTTCTAGCTAGCTCTAACATCTTAAATTAACCCATTTCTATTAATCTGTGTATCACCACGAGCCTATGGTGTACTGGTACGTTTCCAGTGTCTTTCTCCTTTGGCAGCTACATGGCTTCTCCTTGACTCTGCCTACTCTCTCTATATATCTCTGATTGGATTTCCTGCCTGGCTTTGTTCAACCCTGCCATAGGCCAGATCAGCATCTTTATTAACCAATGGTAATAAAGCATATTCACAGCATACAAAGGGGAATCACACATAATGTTGAAATGTACTTAGCAGGATGTTGGGATGTTAAATGCAACACTGTTCAAGCAGCAGCAGAGGCAGAGGTGTATACGTACATTTGTGTGTGTGTGTGTGTGTGTGTGTGTGTATGTGTGTGTTGTGTTATGTTTCACTGTGCCATGTACTAGAAAAGGTTATTTCAAACTCTGTTGAGCAGGGCCATAGAACGTGGCTGGTGGTTCACTGCATTGCTCTCAAAGGCTCACACATTCAGATCTGGGAGATTTTCTTTGTCCTTGTGTGAAAGAGCTGGGCTGACTCAGCACTTTCTATTCTAATTGGCCTTCCACAGCAGGGCAAATATGCCTCAACCTTTGAGTGTGTGATAGAGCTCTCTACACAGCTTTCACGAGTGTGATAGGTGTTCAGCCCCTGCCTGCCATTGATCAGCTCATACAGTGTCAGCTGCCACATCCCGAATTTGCATCTCATTCTCAGGTTCATTATTTTAGGGAGAAGATTCTGGTAGAAGTTTTAAGGCACAATCTGCAACCCCGGGGTGTTGAGAAACCTGAACAGGGAATCCCAGGTATTTTAACTCAGAAATAATAAAGCTTTAGGTGCTAAAAATACTCCACAGTGTAAACACTTGGGATTTTAATTGGCCTTCCAACATGTCACAAATATATCACAGCTGTTTTAATCTGCTGAGGGGCGCCATGCATAACCTCTGAGCATCCTGGGAATTGGGGAGCTTGAGTTTTGGTTATGACAGTGATGCAATCATTGCCCAGACGTCCACGAGAAAGGCAATTTAGACCTTTGCATCTGGTTAAATGAACTGCCTTTCAAGAGTCCACTGACAATATTTTAAGTTTCAGGTTTTAAAATTAAATAAGTATAAGATATTTTTCACAATAAGAGTGGCAGATGGATGAGACCCTACTGTTACAACCTAGCTTAAGAATTAGAGTTCTGTGGATCTTTCAGAAGCCCTATGGGTCCTGTTCTGATACAACTTCCTTCCGTTCCTGCACAGGGATAGCCACTACCTTGAACTTTGTGCTTATAGCTACTCTGCTGTCCCTAAACCGGATATTCTAAAACACATTGCCTTTGTAATGCTTGGCCTGACCTACCCAGATTTTCCTCGTTTTTGTCCACTCCTCTTTTGTGTATTCCTCACCTTCTTGCTGGAATTTTTTTTTTGTTTAATATATGTCCTTTAGTATTTTTTCTTCTTGAATCTAATTGTTTTTATTTTATGTGTATGGGTATTTTGCCTGTATGTATATCTGTGTAGCAACTTCACAATTCAGTGTCTGCAAAGACCAGAAGAGGGGGTTGGATTCCCCTGAAACTGGAGTTACAGACAATTACAAGTTTCCATATGGGTGCTGAGAAGCAAAATCCAGTCCTCTGCATAAGTAGCCAGTGCCTTTAACCACAGAGGTATTTCCAGCCTCATATCCTTTAGATTTTTATTTAGTAAATCTTTATCCATGTGTCTGCAACTATGTTTATTCTGTATTCTTGAAGTAAATTTTACTGTATTTATACTCCAAGGCTATCTTTTCCTTAGCATGTTGAAAATGTTTTGGTCCTATTTATATTACACACTTGCTGATGGAACCTGAAATACTAGCTAAGGATCTTTTTGTGTCTCTTGGGCATATACCCAAAGGATACATACTCATACCACAAGAACATTTGCTCAACCATGTTCATAGCAACACTATTCCTAATAGCCAGAACCTGGAAACAACCTAGGTGCCCCTCAACTGAAGAATGAATAAAGAAAATGTGGCACATTTACACAGTGGTTTTTTTAAAAAAAATGACATCTTAAAATTTTCAGGCAAATGGATGGAACTAGAAAAAACCATCCTGAGTGATGTAGCCCAGACCCAGAAAGACAAACAAGGTATGTACTCACTCATACGTGGATATTAGACATAAAGCAAAGGATAACCAGGCTACAATCTACAACCCCAGAGAAGCTAGGTAAAAAGGGGGACCCTAAGAGGGACATACATGGAAGGTCCCAGGAAGGGGAAATAATTAAGTTCTCCTGGGTAAACTGGGCGGGGGTTGGCAAGAGGGAATGGGGGATGGAAACATGAGGGATTGAGATGGCTGAGCTGGGGGAGGGACTGAGAGGGAGAGCAATGAAAAAGATATCTTGATAGAGGGAGAATTATGGAGTTTAGAGGGAACCTGGTGCTAAGGAAATTCCCAGGAATCCACAGGAATGACCCCGGCTAAGACTCGTAGCAATAGAGGAGAGAGCGTCTGTACTGACCTTCCCCTATAATAATCAGATTAGTGACTACACTATTTGTCATCCTAGAACCTACATTCAGTAACTGATGGAAACAGGAGTGATCCACAGCCCAGCATGGGGCTGAGCTCCTGAAGTTCAGTTGAAGAGACGGAGAATGGATCATATGAGCAAGGGGAGTGGTCAAAATCATGATGGGGAAAACCGCGGAGACAGTTGATCCGAGCTAGTGGGAGCTCATGGTCTCTGGGCTGACAGCTGGGGAACCTTCGTGGTATGTGAGCAACAGTTATGTGGTTCGATCGGTTGGGAGGCCTCTGGAAATAGCGCCAGGACTTATCCCAGGTGCATGAAGTGGCATTTTTGGAACCCATTCCCTCTGGAGGGGTGTCTTGCTCAGCCTTGATATCATGGGGTGGGGGTGGGGGGGCTTGGTCCTGCCTCAACTTGGTATGCCAGACTTCCTTGACTCTCCATGGGAGGCCTTATCCCTTCTGAGGAGTGGATGGGAGTGGGAGGCGGGGGAAGTGGGCAGAACACAGGAAGGGGGGAGGGGGAACTAGGTTTGGTATGTAAATTTTTAAAAAATTAAAGAAAAGAATCTTTGTGAATAACTCTCTCAGTTTAATTTTATACTGTGTCCTTGATGTTTGCATAACTTTACTGTGTACACAACTTTCTTCCAATGATTCTGCTTGAACTTTTTTTCTTGTTTGGTTTTCCACATGAATTCTAGAAATATTTGGGTATGGTATCTTTGTTGCTTCATCCTTGTTCTCTAATATGGCTGAGGCTGTGTCAAGGTGAGTAGATAACTCCACGTTGAACACAGAATTGAAAAAGAGGATCTAAAATATTCAGTAATTGAGGCAAATCCCATTTTAATGTGGCAATTCTAGAAAAAAAAATCCTCCAATTCTGGAAGCAGGATTGTCTGCTCATGCAGGGTATATCTCTCAAATTCACATACATACATACACACACACACAGACACACAGTTATATATGTGTGTTACATATTTGTATTTGTATTTATATTATATTGATGTGTGTATAACAATAATTGCTAAAGAAAAGAGGGTATGAATTTGAGAGGAATCATGGCATGGGGAGACATAAGGGCAGATGGAAGGAGGAAAGGGAGGAGGAATAAATATAATACAGTATATGAAATTCTCAAAACAGATCAAATAATTAAAAATTGTATTTTGTAATTGGCTTAAAACTAGTGAATTTCCAGTCTTTCCCTATATATCCTTAGTTTGCAAACCCCTTCTCTCTGCCAAAGTCACTTAAATCTTTATTTTTTAGTGTTACCTACCTCTTTTTTGTATTATATCTGCTATTATCCCTTTCAATGATTTTCTTTTTTTCTTTTCTTTTTATTTATTTATTTGTTTAATTTTTTAAAAAAGAAAACAAACTATCTTTTTTTCATTATACGTATCAATTCAAGTTCCCGCTCCCTCTCCTCCTCCCATTCCCTTCACATAACCCTACCCCCACCCCATGAACATCTACTCTTCTGAGAGACTAAGGCACATTGCTTTGGGGAAGGTCCAATGTCCTCCCTACTACTTCTAGGCTGAGCAAAGTATCCATTCAAAGAGAATAGGATCCCAAAAAGCCAGTACAAGAAGTAGGGATAGATTCTGGTGCCACTGCCAGTGGCCCCTCAGTCTCTCCCAGCCATGCAACTGTCAACCACATTCAGAAGGACTAGTTTGGTCCTATGCTTGTTCCTTCTCAGTCCAGCTGGAGTTGGTGAGCTCTGATTAGCTCAGGTAGACTGTTTCAGTGGATGTCCCCATCATGGTCTTGACCTCTTTGCTCATATTCCCATTCTTCCCACTCTTAAGCTGAACTTTTAGAGCTCAGTCCAGTGCTCCCATACAGGTCTCTGTCTCCATCAGTTGCTGGATGAATGTTGGAAAACAGTATTGTTGTATCTCAGAAAATTAGGAATCAACTTAGGAATCAACTTACCTCAGGATCCAGCAATACTACTCTTGGGCATATACCCAAAGATGTTCAATCATACTACAAAGGCATTTGCTCGACTATGTTTATAGCAGCTATTTATAATAGCCAGAATCTGGAAACAACCTAGATGCTCCTCAAATGAAGAATGGATAAAGAAAATGTGGCCCATCTACACATTGGAGTACTACTTAGTGATAAAAAAAATAACATCTTGAATCTTGTATGCAAATGAATGGAACTAGAAAACACCATCCTGAATGAGATAACCCAGACCCAAAAAGATGATTATGGTATGTATTCACTCATAAGTGGATACTAGTCATAAACAAAGGATATTGAGCCTATAGTTCATGATCCTAGAGAAGTTCAATGATTCTCTTAGATTGGGCTGCAAGGTAATAGATTTTCATACTTTTTGCTCATCTACTCCATAGTTTGTTTAATCCTCCACTCTCCATCATTTTCTACATCTCCCCGACTCTCTTGTTAAAACTTCCTCACCCTCAGTATTCCCCTTCTCAATTGTTTAATCTGTATTCTACCTTCCTGCATAGTATCCTGTCTACCAATGTACTCCAAGCCAAACTCACAAAGATTCAAAGCTAGGATCCACATAAGAGAGAGACCATATGGCATTTGTTTTTGACCAAGAGCCCCAGTGGCCTCCAAAACAAAACAGGCTATTACCATAGCTCTTAGCTGCCCATCATAACTAGATGGCAAACCCCTATTTCTGAAAACATCACACACTTTTGTTGAAAGACATAGAAACATCAATCTTGAAGTGACCTGGAAACTTCCTTCCTACTGGCTAGCACTCATAGTAATGCTATCCAGGTCACTGGGGAGAAAAAATATCAATGGTCTTATACCGACCTGGGTCTTCTATACTACAGTATGGAAGGAACTTCAATAGCAAAATGTGCCCATTGGTATAATACAAGCATGACTGTTATGCGGGTAATCAGTTGCTTTTATTTTTTATTAAATCTGAGTCCTACTCCGTAGGAAGCAATCATTCCCCATTGCTGTAAACCTAGCCAAACAACTAGGGGACACTTACTGCTGTTAATTTTTCAAATGGTCATGTTGCCAAACTGCTTTCTAAATATTTATGATTATACTCATAAATCTGTTTTACTCTCAACTTTTTCAGAGAAGCTTCTTTTTGCAGTGGGTAGTGTCAATGCAGAAAATCATAATTGGTCAAAATGATAACAATAAGAAATTGTAGGTGTTGTATAATGTGCCCACTGTAATGAACTGGCTCCCTTTTTGATTGACTGTTAAGTAAGTATGTGATAAATGGGCCTCCCGTTTAATGCCAGTTCTCTGGTTCTCAGTCTTGTCAAGGGACATAACACCAAAAAGCTGGGCCAGGTTTTATAGCTCACATGCCTAAACATGGAGGAAGATGTTGATTGTCACACTTTGGTGTAATGATGAGTTGAGCAGGCCTGCTTTTCAGCCTGCCTGGCTCCCGCATGGCTAGCTTTATACCTGAAATAACAACACACAAATTGTATTCATTTAAACACTGCCTGGCCTGTTAGTTCTAGCCTCTTATTTGCTAACTCTCACATCTTGATTAACTCATTTCTAATAATCTGTGTGGCACCACGAGGTGGTGGCTTACTGGGAAAGATTCAGCATGTCTGACCTAGCAGCTGGCTCCATGGCATCTGCCTGACTCTGCTTTCTTCCTCCCAGAATTCTGTTCTGTCTACTCCACCCACCTAAGGGCTAGCCTATCAAGAGGCCAAGGCAGTTTCTTTATTATCCAATGAAAGTAACACATAGACAGATGACCCTCCTACAGCACTTTGGTGTTAACAAAGGATATACAGTAAGAGTTAAAGGAACAGTTCTAGACTAACACTATTGTAGGATAATGTTTTTATATGCTGTAAAGATTTGTCACTCATATTATTTTAATAAAATGCTGATTGGCCAGGCAGGGAAGTATAGCCAAGGTGACCAGACTAGGAGGAAGAGGAAAGGCAGAGAGAGACACAGTTGCCAGCCAGCTGCAGATGAAGCAAGCTGAGAATGCCTTACTGAGAAAAGATACCAAGTCACGTGGCTAAACATAGATAAGAAGTATGGGTTAATTTAAGTTGTAAGAGCTAGTTAGTAATAAGCCTGAACAATAGGGCAGACAGTTTATAATTAATAAAAGCCTCTGTATGGGATGGAACAAATGTGGGACCAGGTGAGACAGAAACTTCTGTCTACATAACTGAGCCACATCCTTACCCCTAAAGGCAATTTCCCATCAAAGTACTAACCAGCCCTACCTGACCTGGCTTAACTAATGGACATATTCAAGGTGCAATAGCTATAGACCCAAATGACATTTTAAGAGAAAATTCAAAAATTGAGATGATCTGCCCACTATACCATCTTCTTTACCGCAGGTTCTGCTATTTTATTTGACTGTCAAGTGTCTGGTGTAGCTGGAGTTCCCGGGAGGCAGATCTTGAGATAGTTGCCAGGTTGCAACTTCTTCAGCTTCCCTCCTTGATGAGAAGCAAAGACAGCCTTAAAAACTGCCTGATTGGAAATGTGATCCCATAGGCTCATGTTCCCCATGTTCCCACAGAATCTCCTGTGTGGCCTGAAAATAGTCTCCACCTATGTATATGCACATGTGGATACCTTTAACCATACATGGTATGTGTGGTATGGAATTCATGTGCAGTGTGTGTGTGTGTGTGTGTGTGTGTGTGTGTGTGTGTATGTGTGTGTGTGTATGGCAGGGAGGAAGGGAGGAAGGCAACTTCGGACAGATATTCCTGAGACCTTCCATTTTAAGTCTTCAGGGATGGTGAGACAAAATTAAACTGTTAGGCTTCTTGGCACTTGCTTCTGTGAGAATTCCTTCCATATTAGACAGTCATGTGAACCACAGCTTATATACAGCCCAGTCCTGGATGACTTTTTTTAAAAATGGTCATTGATATATGTATTAGAGATGACTAGAATTTTGATATATGTATTAGAGATGACTAGAATTTTCTTGAGCTAGGGAGTGGTCCATAAATTTATTACTAACATAGGAAGAAATCTCTGCCAGCCAAATGATTAAGGTTATCTGCTTTATCTTTATTTTTCAGGTTGAGATATTGACATGTTGCAAGATACTTTGGTTGTGTTAAAATTTTATAAGATGGCCAATGAAATAGCTCAGCAGATAAAGACACTTATACTAAGACTAATAACCTAGATTCAATTCCTAGAACCCATACGGTGGAAGGAGAGAACCAGTACTTGCAAGTTCTCTTCTATCTCTACACACATATTCACACATGTGGGACTGTACACACACACACACACACATGTGCACACGCATACACAGAGGTACTAAATAAGTGCAGCAAAAAATTAAAAAATTGACAAGGCAACTGCAGTGGAAAATGAGAGTGTAGTTACTATACAGAAGAGATGTCAGACAATGATTAAATGTTTGCCACTGGAGACAGAGCAATTTTAGATAAACCATTATGAGTTCTGGTCAAGTTTACCCATCCTATTGCTTCAAAGGCTCAAGTTAATATATCTTCCAGACAGGTCCCACAATCTAGGTTTTATATGGTTGGTTTAAAGCAAAGAAACAGCAGCCATTGCCAAGAATAGCTTTAGAGAGCTTCTACACTGCTATCCTTTGGAAAGTCAACCATATCCCCTAAGAATGGGATTGCAAGCCTAAACCATCACTGTGTGCTCCAGGAGGCAGCTATGGTTCATCTTCCGCCCTCTTCCTTTGTCCTTTGGGCAAGCTGATAAGACATGAGTGTTCTCCCTAAGAGTGAGAACAGGTCATTCTCTCTCATCAGTCCACACTCCTCTTACAACGTTCAGGGTTGCATTTCCTCAGTAAAATGTTACATTGAAAAGGTCTCCATGTATCTTATCAAATGCTGTGGATACGAGGCTCATTTAAGTATTTTGATTAATAGAAAATCAAAACAGCCTCCAATGCCCAGTGGCTGCCATGCCAGACAGCAGGACTAGAGAATGTTTCTTTATCATGTGACGTTCTAAGGAACAGCACAACTTTCCACTACACACAATACTTTTGCCATTGTCAGTGACTAGAAAGAAGTTCTTGAAGTTCTGGCTCCGGGCTCTTACTAATCCTCTTCTAATAAATCCATATTTTTATGGATTGTGGGCTTTCTTACTTGGCTAGTGTACCTTTTATTCCCTTTGGCTCTATAACACAATGGTCCCCTGAAGCTTCATTGTGGCTTTGGCACTTTCATTACTTTAGCAAGAGTCATAATTTTAGCATCCCTGTTTCCATTTTGTCATAGAATACACCCTACAGCCAGCGCTGATGTGTTGGATGAATCTTCATGGCCTGGTGTTTGGTTTTATATAAATGACCGTAGTAAGCCTTGCCAGTTGGCTGTGGATGCCCAGGGCTGGCAATAGGTACCAAGCAGGTGCAGTTTTTAACCGGGGTTGGACATGCAATGAGTGTGGAAGGAGAGCCAGGGCCTGGATTTGCTGATAGAAATAGCTGAGTCCAGACCTGGCTTTTCTGAGTCACTTGACTGCTTTTATCATGCGTGCAGATCAGAAGACAGGGCAGAGACCTCTGAAAATGACTTGTGGTGATTTTGGGGGAAAAAAGAGTTTCTTAACTTTTTGCCACTGCTTCTACTAGGAGATATCGGCCCATCTCTTCTTGGATCTAGTGGGTTCCCATGTTTTTATTGCTATGTAATAAGTTTCCATCAACTCAGCCTTGTAAAACCACACTTGTTTCTTCACTCTGTCGGTCAGAAGCCCAGCACTGCCCCCTGCGTACTCTGAGTGCATTATAAGGTTAAACCTGACACTGGCCAGCAAGGCTTATTGTCTGGAGACTGCTCTCAAGATCCTTCAGACTGTTGGCAGAGTTCAGTTCTTTGTGACTGTAGGACTGAGTCCATGTTTCCTCATAGGCTGAACTAGGGGCTCCCCCTGCTACTAGAGGCTACCTACACACCTTTCTGTGAGACTCCTGCCACCTTTAAGAAGCAGGGGTACACTGGACCCCCTCCATTCTTCATATTTCCAAATTCTCCCTCTTCTTCCATCAGCTGGAACATTATATCATACCCAATTGGGAAATACTGCCATCTTACAGTCAACTATGGTGAAAAACAGAGCGGAAGCACACTCCTGGCTTTGATTAAGGTAGGAAAATGGGATGTCATCTGAGAAGCTTTACCACAGCTTGACAGTTTGACTGACAGAATCTGGCAGGAGCTAACCAGTGTGGTTTCTAAGCCTACATCATAACAGATGCTCCATCTTTTCCTGAGCTCACTATGATGTGTATCTATGGCCTGTCATACATGGAGTCAACTGTTCCACGAAGCAAGGAAGCAATCCACATACATACGACATCCTGACCACCCTCAGTTGTGATTCGGCTCAGATTAGGTTCAAGACCCAGGAGTGACCTCTCTTAGATAAATCTGTTCCCCACCCAGAGACATTCCCCGTTGAGGTCCTAGAAGACACTAGAGGAGAAGAAGGAAATTCCTGTTGTGCTATCCCCTAGTCAGCCTGATATGTCAGTAGAGAACTATGATAATATGATTGTTTTTGTCTCTACATGAGGCTGTTTGTTATGTGGCAATAATAAACAGGACAAGTGGACGGAGAATGAAATCACCGTTTTTTCACTACCTCTTTACGGAATGAAAAGTTGGTGTAGAGAGTGCCGTGTTAACTGCTCTCACCAACGCAGCAGAAATAACCAAAGGAAGAATGCTCTGTCATCTCTTGGCTCTGCCTTTCTACGTTAGTGTTGAGGAAGAACATTTATGTACCAGGTGTATGTGGCAGAGGTCATTGACTTCATAGAAGGCAGGAGGTAGAGGCAAACCATAGCAGAGAGAAGCCAGGGCAAGATACATCTCCAAAGGCATGCCCTACACGACTGATTTCCTCTAAGCAGGTCCCACTCTCCACGGCCCACCACCTCCTAACAGTCAAGCTTGAATCCATCATTAGGCTAAGTGATGAGCCCTTCATTAAACCAGAGCCCTTGTAATCTAATTATTGCTGGGAATGCCCTCACAGATACAAAGAGATATGATTGCTAGTGGTCTGAGAATTTCTCCATTCAGTGAAGACAACCAAGATTATTCTTCACAGGTGTGATAGGACTCCTAATCATATGCCTTATTTAAAAACATTTATCATTTATAGCTAGCTGCTAGACGCTAGGCAGGTGATGGGCACATGGTGGTACATGGAACCCCATTTCCTTTATGGAGGTTAGAGACCAGCGAAGGGACGATCCAAACACGCAAACATTCAAGATAACTGTAGACAACAGGAACTCGAGTCCGGAAGCCAGAAGGGCTGGAGATGTGGCTCAGTGACAGAGTGCCTGACTCACAGGCACAAGACCACAAGTTGGATCACAGTACTAAAAACTAAGACAGGACAAAACAATCAAAATCGAGCATGGGTGTGTGCTGGGGCCTGTGCCGTCGTGTTTAACAGGGCGACAAGCCAAGGGCCTTAGGAAGAGGCAGCAGCTGAAGCCTGAGCTATACTCAGGGTCACTGCTGGATTCATTTTGAAAATATGGATTTATCTGTGGGATTGCTTTATTCAGAAAACAAGTTCTATATTTGCTTATGTGGATCTCACCTGCAAAAGCACATGGTAAACATAGAAGATGTCATGCAGAGAACTAGGTGCTTAGACGTACACAAAAGGCCTTCAAAACCTAGCCATCATCTCCCAGGAGGTGTGAGAGGCATACATGCCCATCCGGGTCTGAGAGCAGAGCAACAAGGCAAATCCCAGGCATGGCAGTTTGCCAGACGCAGCTCTCAATGTGTCTCTACGAGCAAACTTCAGGCTATTTTCAGACTCGACACGTGACTTGTCATGTGTATTTCTTCCCTGACTAAAATTCTGCTACCATTTTTAAAACTAAATTTATTTCTGGTTATTTTGTGATTTTGAGATTATAATTATATTATTTCCTCCTTCCCTTCCCTCCTCGAAAACCTTCCTGTATGTCCTCCTTATCTTTCCCAAATTTATGACTTCTTCTTTCACTAATTGTTGTCACGTACACTTAATGTACACATGTGCACATGTGCACACACACACATAATTTCCATCTTATACAGTCAAGTGTGGCCTCTAAGGATATATAAATACATATATGAATATATACATATACAAAGATATATACACACATATAAAGACACACATATATACACATATAAAGACTCTATCTATCTATCTATCTATCTATCTATCTATCTATCTATCTATCTATCTATCTATCTATCTGTTGTACTTAAACTCCTGCCTCAGCCTCCTCAATTCTGTGAGGACAGGTTTGTACCACCATACCTGGCTTTTCTGCCCTTTTTTTTTTTTTTTTGGCTTTTAACTTACTACAAGGGTGTCACTGATAGTGTTGATGCTTCCAAATGCTGTACCCCTACCGAAACTTTTGTTGAAGTCCCATGGGTTTTGCTTTGCAAGATTCTGCACAGCAGGGAAATTTTTAGGAACAAATAGGGCATGCTATAGAAGAAGTGACTTTAAGATCCTGGGAGATCTTAGAGCCATAGGTACACTGACTTAGAGGAAGAAACAAGCCTATTGTCTCTATTGTCTGAGGAGTAGTGTCTCCTGGACATAGGGAAAAGGACAGAAAAGAGATGAGGAGAGCCATAGCCCTGAGGGCTGGACCATAGGAGTCTTAGAGTTTGATAGAACTCAGCGGCAGAACTGACTGGCACCTCATGAATTAATATAGAAGCCACTGGAGAGAGAAAGAGAAGGGAGAGAATGACCAGTGCTGTTCTCACTGTGCTGCCTGCTCTGGGCGAGTGACCGCAGGTCCTCCCGGGAACAAGGAGAATATGGAACTGGGTTTCTTCAACAATTTTAATTCACTCTTTTTTTGTATTACCTCAGATCCCAGTAGAGTGCTCGGGGGTTGATTAGGGATGTCTCAGTGGGGTGGATTAGGGATGTCTCAGTGGGGTGGATTAGGGATGTCTCGGGGTTAACCCTGAGAACTTCTCACCCTCTCACGTCTACCTCCACCCCGAGGGAAGAGGATTGTGTGTGTTCTGCTGTGCTGAAATGTTGTATGACATTAGGTTGATCATGGCAAAGCTGAATGAGAAACCATGTCTAATTTTTGATTGATTGCTTGGCAATGGATGAAGGCATACATTTTCAATTTCTGAGGGAGTGATGCTTACATTTCTAGATACTTAATGATACCCACATTGAAGGGATTTAAAGAAATCATCTCTTTTCCCCTAACAATGCCTGCTCATGAGCCTTACAAACTCAACTTGCCTGCTTGTTGGGAATTTTCCATTGTGGCATTGTTGTCCCTCAGAAAATTTTGAGTCCTTGGCTTGCTAGTCTTTCAAGGACAAAGTGGAGCTTCCCTCTTTGATCTCCTTTGATCCCTCAGCAATTCTGGGACATCTTTTCTTGGCACTGGGGTGAAGTTTTAGCAGCGCTGACAGGGAAACAGTGGGGGAACTTCACTTGGCTCATGGATGGTCAAAGGGAAGCAACACTGCTCTGTTCAGGGGGTGGGGAAACTGAGGCAAGTGGGGAGGAGTGATAGCAGCAGAGCTTCAGACATTCTAATATGTTCAGGAATTGTGCCTCACTTCTCAAGCCGTTTTCAACCATAAGGAGAGCAGCTCCACACAGGCCTTAGCCGTGAGCTCTGGGAGACTCTTGGCATACTGTCGTCATACTGACGGTGTACTGATGATATATTGTTGGTATAATGATGGCATACTGATTGTGTATTAATGGTATATTGTTGGTATACTGATTGTGTATTGATGGTATATTGTTGATATATTGATGGTGTATTGGTGGTATACTGATGGTGTATTGGTGATGTATTGGTGGTATAATGCTGGAATACTGTTTGCATACTGTCAGGATACTGATGGACTGCTCCTTAAGACTTTCACATTCTCATTTTCTGT
This sequence comes from Alexandromys fortis, assembly GCF_014885135.2. Lineage (NCBI taxonomy): Eukaryota > Metazoa > Chordata > Mammalia > Rodentia > Cricetidae > Alexandromys > Alexandromys fortis. Next base: position 2,310,246 of record NW_026067989.1, read on the forward strand.
GACTGCTATTTAGGGGTTATGTGGCAAAATAGAAATCCCCCTTAGTCTTCTTAGAGTTTTCTTTCCCCAACCATCACTATTTCTTTCTCTTGGGATAGAAATGGGGTACAGGAACTCAGAGGAATCTTCTCTCAGACATGCCAAGCTTGATCCAACATCTCACCACTATCATTCAACTTCTAGACATCTTCTAAGATCTGGATACTTCTGGCCTCATTTTACTGAATCTTTAACAACATTGGATATTCTACGTGTTTGGTTTGGATGTTCTGGATATTCTACATGTTTGGTTTGGATGTGAAATGTCCTCCACAAGCTCATGTATTTGAGCATGTATTCCTCAGCTAGCGGTGCTGGATGGGGAGGGTATGAAACCATTGGGAGGTACAGACTAGCTGGAGGATGTGGATCTCTGGGTCCATCAAGATGTGAGTGAAGAGCTTCATGATCACGTTCTTACAGATAATCTGTGAGACATTCACCTTCTCCACCACATACCTTCCCCACCATATATTTTCCCCCACTGTAATAGACTCAAACTCCAAGTCAAAATGAATCCACCTTCCTTAGACTGATTCTATTGAATGTTTTGTCATAGTGAAGAGAAAAACAACTAATCACCCTGTTGCTATATTTTCATAGCCTTTACGTTTATTTATAAAGAGAAATAGATTCTCACTATCATGTGAGTGCATATAAAAAAATGAAGTGAGGAGGGTAGAATAAGAGAAATGTGTTTAAGAATAAGAAAGGACTCAAAAGGGCTGAAGAGCTAGGCTTCTAAGAATGGGGATAGGCTAGTTACTTCTAAGAATGGGGCTGGTACAACTTGTGTATCCAACTAGCTCTCTGGTTCTCACTGTGCCTCTTCATCCTCCTCATCTTCATCCTCCTCTTTCCTCTTCCTCATGTCTCCTACCCCTTTTCTTTTCCTTCTTCCTTGTTATTTCTATTCAGTAATTATTTTCCAAGTAGCATTCTCTGGGGATTAATTACTCATAATTCTGTATGTAAAGTGGTCCCAGTGGGGAGACACCCTCTTCAACTCATAATGCCCATTGGCCCATTGCAACTGATCAAATACTTGCTTCTTAGTCCTGGGGAAAGAAAGTTTTTTTGAAAAAGGTGCTATGAAACAGTTACAAAACCCTTAAGTTGGTATCCACCAAGGATCAATCAACTGGAACATAAAATATTGATAAAGTGTGATGCCCATCCTTCTTTGGTCCGTGAAAAATGTGTTCAGGGTGGAGAAGAAATTGGTCTTTTAAATACAACTTATGTTCAGCTCTAAAGAGCTTCAATTTAATCGTCCTATGTCTGGATCTCCTCTCCAGTCTGAGATGGGTCCCTGTCAGCCCATCTGTTAGACAGTTCCTGTTTGACTTGCCTTCTCCAACAATGTCTCATTGAGGAGATCAAAGGGATCAATGTCTATGGTGTTGCCTTAAATATGAAATGTCAATCTGAACGTTTCAAGAAAGGGCATTTGACTCAGTTAAATCATGCCAGAGCTGTGCAGAAGAACATCATCCCACCAATAAAGTGTGGTTTCAGTAAAATATTTATGTGACAAGATATTTAAAACATTGTTAAATGGAAACATGAATTCTAAATGGATCACACATTATTATTTATTATTCCTGTAAGCATATATGTACATGTGAGCACAGAGAGAGAGAGAGAGAGAGAGAGAGAGAGAGAGAGAGAGAGAGAGAGAGAGAGAGACTTCATATTTGGGAAGATGCTCACTAAAATGTCACCAACAGTACAATGTAGATGCTAAGATTATCATTATTTTGTCTGTGTAGTGTGCATGTGTATTCTTTCACATGGCTATATGAGTGTACACGTGCATGTGGAAAACAGATAGCTGTAGGGTGTCTTTCTGGATCACTGTGCATTTTATTTACTGAATCAGGGTCTCTCAACGAACCCAGAGTTACCTGTATTCAGCTCCCCAAAGCTGCCAAACCTGCCCAGCTTTTGCATGGTTTCTAGAGATCCTGACTTATAGGGCAAATATTTTATCCACTGATCTGCCGCCCCAACTTCAGGTAATAAGATTATTAATGACAAAAATTGTATTCTGTTTGCTGAGCTTTAATTCTTTTTTAATGTAGAAGCTTTAATTTGTATTTAGTTCAACATATTTTCTTTTTTTATTGGTTTTATTGAGCTATTCATTTGGAGTCAGAGGCAGGAGGATCACAAGTTTGAGCTTTAATTCTTATATTTTCAACAATAAGCATCAGATATAAGACTGAAATTTCTTCAAGAATAAGCGACATTTTTCAAAGAGTCTGCCACAATAAGTATGTACAAGAGGCCCAGGAAATAATTGTGGGTTCCCTTAAATCCCATGTGGAGTGTTTTAAGTAAGTTCACAGGTGCCTGTGTCTGTGAGCATGAGTGAAGGGATTGCATTGCACTGAATGGCGTTCTTGTGTCCAACCCTGTGGTAGGTAGTAGCAGTTTATTTGAAAAGTGGTCTCAGAAAAGGGAAATAAGACAGAACAGAAGGACGCCAACAATATGTTTGCTGTTTACCATACTTTGGGGCAACTGAGACATCCCCAAAGGGGTATCCAGAGGGTGGGGGCTGGGGTATTTGTCAGTTTCCTTCTACTGTTGGTTGAAGGCTGTTCCAAAGGGGTGTTGACTCCAAAGTCCTTCCAGTCTCCATGAGCTCAGGCATAGCAAATTCTGGAGACCAGACATGGCCTTTGTCTTGGCAGACCCACAGCAACTGCAGTGGGAAAGCACTGGGTGAACGATATACATAGGACTTAGGAATTTTGAGATGATAAGGTCAAGTGCCACCAACATGCACCGCCATTGTGTTCTGCCTTTTATTCTCATTAATTTCTCAGTCCTGCTGTGTACCCAAGGCTGGTTTAGAACTCACTATCCTCCTTAATGAGCCTTCTATAATTGCAGGTAAACACTACCATGCCTGAGCTTTCTGTTTGCCCTGCCTCCACCTTACCTTTGAGACAGGGTCTTCCTATTTAGTCATAAATGTCCTAGAAGTCATCAAATACACCAGGCTAGCCACAGACTTATACAATTGTGTGGCTTTTTATCTTTTGAGTGCTGGGATTACAGCTGCACACCACCCACTCCCAACAGTATCCTGCCTTCTTCATCAGATCTTCCCCACTAAGTTTTACCCATTGTTTTTCTTGATAGGCATACAACTGAGATTATTGAGTTTTACTTGTAATGGTCCATGTGATATTGTTATTGACAACCACTTAAGCCAATTAAAAGTTTTAAAGTCCCTTTTATTGATGGCCAACCCAAGAGTGAGTTTGTGCCTCCCAATGTGTCTTGGTGCCCTAGGTGAGGATACAGAGTTTTAAAAGGCAGAACCCACAAAGACCACAATCTATATCAAAGTTAAATGAGGGTCAGAGTAACCTAGAAATGTTCATTCCTGTCTGAGCATGATTCTTATTTTAGACATAACTTGCCAATTATTTTGGTTACATCTGGACCATGGAAAAAGCTATGGAAATCTCAAATGTGTTGCTAAGACAGATGTGACCATTGGTGGGAGGGAGGCAAAGGGCTGAGAACTGTCTAAGCAAACACAAAATGGAGTCAGGACATGATGATGTTCCCTTAGTCATTTCTTCCTGACAGACTGTGAGTGAAGGGTTGCTTACAGAAGTATGGATGGCTCCTAAACTTCCGTGTTTTCAAGTCTTCCCTCCTCACATAGTCACATAGAAGGAGGCCATAACTCCATCCAACTTTATGCAGTTTATATACTTCAACACCTCCAGAGACCCCGAGGACACCTGGTGTTAGGTCAGATGGCATACAAAGCCTGGACTCCCAGGTGAGGGTCCAGTGACCCTCTCTATCCCTTCCTTCTTGGAGACATCAATTGTCAACAGGCCAGCTTGTGACTCTCTCTCTTGCAGGTATCTGGCCTGGTGAAGGTAGAGACCGTTTTGCTCAGAGAAACCGGTTATACAGTACCTGGGCTTGGTACAACACAGCTGTTGATGACTTAACCAACTATCCCTGATGATTCTGGGAGTCTCCAAAGCAAAGGCGTGAAATCTGGGCCAGTGAAATTGAAAACTGCACCGTGAAGAGATGCTAGCGGAGCTGAGAGCTGTTTATTTATGCATTTGGCAAGGTCTTTTTATTTTTATGGAGCATTTGAACTCTTCGACATATAAGGCAGGATTTTTATCAGGCCAACAAGTCTATAAAACCCTTCAAAACTCATTTTATGGTGTGTTTGAAATACTTCAGGCTGAGTTATTTGTTGATAATTTGTCTTTTCTTTTTGATGTCTCAGTCAGGGATTATCTTCCCCAAAATAGGATTACTAACTTCTTGGAGACCTGTGACCATGGTTTGTTAGCAGGGCACATAAGTATTTATTTATTGGTGCCAAGTCAGTAGCAACAGAGGTCTGTGTCTTAGGTTTAGTAGAAGCAAACCCTTTCAGAAGGAGAGTTCCAAGTTTTCACCTTACAATTCAGAAGGTAGGCCTGTCATTCATCCAGTTCAGGGTTAAACTCCCCGGTGTCATCCCATGAAGTAGCCCCTGTGAATGTTGACTGCTGTCCTGCCCTGGTTGGATGGTAAATGACTCAGTGATTCTTGCTAAGCATCAACTCAGTCTCCTGTGGTTAGAATTGCACGGAATCTCTTTCATTGGCCACAAAGTGATTGGGGGGGGGGGTCTCAACCTCCACAGCTTTCCTGGTCCTTTTAAGGATTCTTTGAGAAAAGTAAGGACAATTACTTACTTTAGAACAATGCCAATTAGCTAGAACAAATCATTATGGGCTCCTAAAATAAAGTTTTGCTATGTCATGGAGCCAATTCTCCACAGGCCACTCCAGTTCTCCAGCCAGACTCTCTGCCTAGTCTATGAGAGCAAATTTTAGAGATAAATTAAATGTATGTGTTATGAAACCACTCTGTGTTCAGGTTTAATTTTTAAGAGATCAGAAAGAAAGGGCAACTGGCCATTTTGAGGATTCATGACCAATGTTAACTAGGCATAGCCACAACATGCCAGGGCTGCTTGCTGGCCAAGAAAGGCAAGCTTTAGCAACAAAGTCTTAAGACAGAGCCATGTGCTCAGAAGAGCTATATATGAAAGCGCCATGTACATGTATTGTTTATTTAAGACAGAAAAGCATGCTGAAGGCATGGGTACCCTCTATTTTCTACTGGTGTGTGCATGTGTTGTTTAAGGAAGTCAGGCAGAAGGTGGAAAGGAAAGAGGACATTCTCCTGCTTGCTGATGAAACCCAGGTGGAGAGAGGCCAGCGGCCTTTATTGTTAAGGCATTCGTATGTCACGTTCTCTCCCACACTGACTCCCTTGTTGTACATCGGTTACCTTCCCCAACTCAAGCTCTGTACTTCGGCCTGCATCACATATGTGCCATGGGGCGGATGAGAATGGGGGTGAATGCCTTCAAAAGAAGCCGAAACTGAAATCATCCTATAGCCAGAAAGGCCCTTTGCTCCCGCTGCTGTGGCCTGCCACCACAATGTTAGGATGTCACACTGTGATATGCACCTGGGCCTGGGCACAACAATCCCTTTAAAATCTATAGCCAGGCACAGAAACAGCTTCATAGCAAAAGCCAACCTGAGTCTTCTCTGTAGGGCTGTACAGTCCCTCAGCCCATGGAGCGTTCATTGATTTGGGAGGTGAACCCATGCACTTTCCGCCTCCCGACTATGTGGATTAAAACTCTCGTCATTCTGAAGTTCTGATGATGAGCTCAATCCTCAATTCACTTTATGATACGTCGCATTTGACCAATAGTTCGCCAACCACAGTGGCTAAAAACTTTCACTGGGTCGGACACTATAGAGCTCAGCCTTCATAGGGCACCCAGGAAGACGTGCTCGTCTGAAACACACAACAGCCTGCAGTAGAAGGGGTCTTTTTATGAAGCAGCAGTAATTAGCATGGGAACCATCCCACCTGGACTTCCCCCGTGTTGCGTGTGCGTCAAGGACTGTATAAAAATTGACTTGGAGATGCAAGATGACCACTACACCGATGTTGCCAGACTGAGTTAGTTGTCTTTTTAAAAACTTTATTTTATTAACATTTTTCATTTATTTTACATACTGACCACAGCTTCTCCCCTCCCTCTTCTCCCATTCTCTCCTCCAACTCCCACCTACCCCCCTCGCCATCCACTCTTGCATCTACATTCAGAAAGGGGCAGCTTTAAACTATGCTTACAGATAGATGAGCGTGTGCGTGCAAGTGTATGTTGCTTGTCTCCAAATGAACTTCGTGTTTTAGTTGAGATCTGTGTCAAGTGTAGATACTGTTTGGTTTCCAGTCGTAAATTCTTGTCTCTTATGTTTTCAGGCATCTTGTTTGGTTTATCCGTTCCCTATTTTCTTCTTCACTTCTTTTCCCTTCTCTTCCCCTCCCCTCTCCTGATTCTTCTTTTCTCTTTTCTTTTTTACCCTCCTCATCCTTCTTTTTATTGCCCATTAAGGATTTCTGTCTCCAAAATCAACTTGGATACCATAACTTCTAGAATATCTGCCGTCTGGTAAGTGCTTTGTATCAATGGGCAGAATCTTATAGCAGGTCTATAGAGTAAGTGCTGGTGGCAGTTGGTATTTGAGAGAGAAATGAAAGCAGAGGCTATTAGCGTCATCTCTCCAGGGTCTCATGACAACCCATAGCCACACCCAGTGTGTGTTTACAACAGCTACTACCTCACTTCTCCAGTGGAAGACTGCCCTGGAGCCTCTGGACAGTTCCATCTGTATGCCAAGATCTGGAAATACTCGAGAGTGTGTTTTAGTTTTAATGAAACTAACAACAAACAGGAAGATTTGACAGGAAGCCAGTGTGCTAAGAAGCCAGGTTTTGAATAGAATTCTGCTACCTTCCAGCTTATATTTTAATATATTGAGACATCATTTGTATTCAGTCCAACATAGAAGCTTGACAAATGTGTACTTCATATCCCCATGAAGATAGTGAACATCTCCATCATCATGAATGCGTCCCTGTACCCATTTCCATCTAACTCCAACCTCTCTAGGACCACAGACAACTGCTCTTTAGTGACATTAGCACTGTGGACATTTCTCTGCTCTAGAACTTCATGAAAATGGCATCATTTATTTCCTCTGTGTCTTGACTATTTCCTTCAGTGTTATGTTTGGAAAAGTTTGCCACACCTTTCTTCATAGTGATGATAATCAGCATTCTTGTTATAGAGTAGCATTTTATTGCACCAACAGACTACAGCTTCTACATGCTTCCTTCTGCTGGTGGACACTGGAGTCATATACAGTTTGGAGAGTTTATGGATAAAGTCGCTATGAACATTCATGTCTGAGTCTTTCTATAGACCACAGTGCTCTACGTCATTTCCTTCCTCCCTGCCCTACTGCATTTAAACACCTACTTCATGTTGGGTTGGAAGAGAAAAGGACTTTTTTCCTCTTTCGGTGTCTCCTGTGTAAGAATTCGCAGACACAGACTTCAGAAAGGGGGCACTCATAAAGCCACCCTCTCTCCCACACCCCACCTCTTCCTTCAGTCAATCATACAATCCTGGCATCCCATATCCATCTCTCGGGAGATTGCAGCTCTTCCTCTCCCACTGGTTTGCCAGCATCAACTGTGCAAAGTGTTAATTGGCATTTTATTTCTTCACTACTGGGAACGGAACCCAGGGCCTCACAAATGCTCTCTCTGCCACTCAGTGGTATCTCCAGTGCACTCTGTCTTTTGAGCCTCCCACACATCAACCTGACTTTACACCTGCAGCTGTGGTCTCCTTTTACCCAGGTGGAAGCCCTAGGCTCAGCCAGGTTCCTTTCTCTTCCTTCTGCTTAGCTTGTTTCCCCAGCCCGTTGTTCACAGCCTGCAAACCAGAGACCAACAGAAGGAAAATGGCCTGTCATAGGTCACAAGCCTAAGAGTGAAGCCAGAGTACGAATGCAGGGCTGCTTTGCTCCAGATGCCCCTTGATTTCTACTCTCATGTTGTAGACAATGATGTAAATGTGCACCTTGGGGTTAAGAAGAAAGAAACTTTAGACAGAAATCTCTGACTCTGTACATTTTATTATAATTACAATGGAAAGCAGACATCTTCAGGACACAAGCAGCCTGTGTGGGAGGAGCTATAAATGATGGAACCTAGATTCACATGCGGACTGCGTCTGTAGTGGGCAGTGGAGAAGAACAGCCATTGGAGGCCTGGCTGCCAGAGCACTCTATAGGTGCAATGGCCAGGCAGGTGAAGGGGGAAGAATTTTGTTCTGTCTTATTTTTATGAAAAAAAAATCTTTTAAATAAAATACAGCCTGGGAAAGTAGAACATAGGCCAAACAGAGAGAGCTGGAAGTTCAGAATTACTGAGGGTTGGCATTCTTTTCTGTGCCGCCCCGTGGCAAAATGGAAGAGACTGTAGTAAAACATCTGGCTGGTGTAACTATAGTCGCAAAACACCAATCTTTAGAGCCTGGAGAAGTCCCAGGCTTTGGAAACACTTGGAAGATGCACGTAAAACTCCACTACAGTCTTCTGCAGTTCCTCTGGTTAGCTGGATTAACCGTTGTACTGTGGCCATGCCTGGCCTGACTACCTCTGGGCTTTGTGCCAGACTTTCTCAGGATGGGAGCAGGTGGAGAGAGCCCAACTGCTGAGGAAGGCTGGACCACCTGCATCATCTGCATCCACTTCTCCTATAGCAGTGTGCAGTTGAGAAGGGTAGCAAATATGTTAGGTGAGTGAGGGCTGGGGGAATCTTGCTAAGGCATGCTAAATTGCCAAAATGAAATACTGAGGCTATACCATCTGTTCGTGTGATAAGATGATTATCTCATGATTTTTTTTTCATCCAAGAACCAGTGTAGCCTAAATACTTCTGAAGGAGTGTGTTGAAAGTTAAAACACCTCTGTTTTTAACTTTTCATTTCTCTCCCCACAATATTCCCAAGTAGCCATCTTTCAAAACTAGCCAGCTGAAGAAGGAGATGGAAATGGAACTTAAGAAAGTGGGTTAAAGGCAAGTCCCAGCAGACAGAGACAGGTGTAAAGACCCCATAGGATTAAGGAAGGAGAAGGATGAATGGTTGGGGACTTGTTGGCTGGGCATCCTGGTCTTCCTGGCTTTGGTCGGGGGAAACAGAGGCAGAGGGACACTGACCATGTGTTCCACTTTAACTTTTAGTTGTTCTGATTGAGGAAAAAGAAAGAAGAGAATGTAAGTTTTCTTTTCTGCAGTCTCCCTGTTCCTGTGTAGCTTGATAATGATATAGATGGGCTCTTTGTACTCAAAGGATTGAGAAAGTCCTGGAAGATGGCAGAATTTCCATATTAAATCACAGTGATGTGTAGTTGACAGAGAGAAAGCTATCCAACCTCTTGAGACTGGACTCAGGACTCCAGTCCCAAGTGGACTTCTGTGCCAGGGAGTATTGGGTTGAGAGGTCAAAACAAGGAAAGGAGACTCCAGGCTCTAAGGTGTTCAGGTAAATGGACCATGGGTTCACCGTCAACTGCAGCCACCAATGGAAATAGATTGCTTGAGAACAGATGGACTAAAGGTTTCCCCAGAGAGACCAGGAGAGACACGGCGGTCCCCATGTTATCAGGGCTTGGAGTGTGGGCTGTGTCTTTACAGGTTATTGACATCTTATTTAAAATGTTAACTTTTATCTCATAAGAGAAAAGTTCATACAAACTGCAAAGTATTGAGAAAACTTCATTTAAATCAAAGAGATAGAATAGGTTGGACTGCAGGAGAGCAGCGGGCCACAAAGTGAAGATGCTCGTGGGCCCCCAGTGGGCCTTTTTATGGGTATAAAGGAAGGGAGGCTGGTAACTAAGGTTCTTTAATTTGAATGATAGATTAGATCATCTAGTTGCTTTTCTATTGCCCAGATCCCTTCCCATAATGCATTTAATTTTAATCATGCACACTGGAGTATGCACTGGCACAAGATAGCAAGTGGGGATTTGCTTTAAAAGCTTGCTTGAGGACCAAGTTATGCTTTACTGTAAATGCACCCAAAACTAGTTTAGACTACACTGGCCTTTATTTTCTCCTACTTGGACATAAGTAAAGTATAGTTTAATAGAATCTGTTGAAGGTTTCTAAGGAAAGAAAGTATTCATTTCCTTGTTAGAGAGAAGTGCATACGTAGCCTGATTTAAGTGCAAAAAGGTTGCTGCCACGTACATTAGTCAGTGTGTGTGTGTGTGTGTGTGTGTGTGTGTGTGTGTGTGTGTGTGTAGTACTTGCTGGCAAGGGATAAAGGCTTCCAAGTACATCACAATTAGCAGGTAGAGGTGCATATAGTCCAAACCAAGTGAGGTACCAGATTGATAAAATATTCCCTACGCTCAACTGCTTCACCTGTATCTGGGTGCATGGGTTTGAGATGCTCTCTCTTCTATCAGCAAGGAGCTCCCACCTTAAATGTGAAACATGGAAACAGATCAGTGAAGCAGAAGAATAAGCATCCATTTAGAGACACTGAGTCAACTAAGAATTTTTTAGTGGGAAAACAAGTGATGAGATGTGGGTATCCTGACCTATGTTCTCTGGCTCTGGTTCTTGGGTAGGCTGAAGGCAAGGCTGAAGATGGAGAGGCACTAATCCATTTCTCTTGGGAAAGATGGGAGGGGTATGAGTCATGGGAGGCATCTGGGTCAACATTGAAGACATTTGAACAGATTTAGACCAAAAAGAGAGTTCAGGTCTATCTCTTAGGTTCTCCTCTTCTTCCTTGTGGCACTGAAGTGAAGGCAAAGTTCCATAGCTTGTGGACACTAATGGCAGCAAAGAGTTGACTATGGAAGTCGCTCTGGCAGGAGGCTGGGAGTCAGTTCCATAAGAGGCAAACATCATTATGTCCAAATCTCTTCGATCAGAACTAGTCACAGATCTGGATTTAAAGAATGCTTGGAAATTCATGCTTTGCTGAAGGTCAATGGGATGGTTAGAGAATACTTGGCAACGTCGTAGCTGACGATCTCAGTTGTAGGGAAAGTAGTTGCCTCTTTTAAGGCAGAGACTTAGAGATGCTCAGTTTATGAATGAGTTGTGGATGTGGATGCTGAGTTACAGACCCACGGATCCTGTGTGGAACCAGCATGAGCTGAAGTGGAGTCAGGTGGCATGGAACCCTTCAGGTCCTAGAAATTCAGCAAATGCAGATGGAAGCCAAGATGCCCCCTGGAGGCACTTTTTTATCTGAAAGGACAAAATCAAATAATGAAACATGGAGGTATATGTATATATAAAAATATCAGTAAAGGCATATAGAGGAATATTGGAGTTAGGCCCATCACTTCATATAGCTGATGTATATTAACAACTATAATTAAAAATAAACTATTGGAGAACACTGAAGGCCAAATAAATAGAATGCTCACTGTCAAGAATGCTTCTCATTTATCTCTCAGAGTGGAGATATGGTGAGTCCATAAGGAGATTAAATTTGCTATTATTGATATGAAAGATATACTTCCTTTACCTGGTCAATCATGAAATGAATCAGATGCTTTTCTAGGTGATCTGAAAATCCGTAAGAACGAAGTCTTGGGATTCCTCTTGATGCGCCTGTGATGTACATCCATTGAGCTGCTCTTGTCTGGAGTTCTGATATGGTGACTTCAGGACACAGGACACCTTTATATACCTTTATATCTGTGCCTTTGGGGAGTCATAAATTGTATTCTATTTGAAGGTAGGAGGGCCATGTCTTCTAGTTTCATGAATCTATGTTTGGTAACAGCTTGCCTTTAAAAGAAAAGGAATGGTGATCAATATTAATTTAGCTGAACAACCTACATGGAAATAACACACAGGTAGGTGGTGTGCACTGGCTGAATGGGACATAAGGGCCTTATGGTGACTGTGAAAACCCCATGTCCAACAGGGACATTTGAACATTTTCTTTGAAAGTGACTGGAGCGCTAACTCAGTTGGTAAAGAGCTTGCCATGCCAATACAGAGATCTGGGTTAGAGTCCCCATTCACGTAAAAAGTCAGGTGTGGCTTATAATTTCAGAACAGGTGAAACAGAAAGTCAGATCCCACTGTCTACTAACCAGTCAGCCTGGAGTAACTGTCACGCTCCAGAGACTAGTGACCAGTCTCAAAAAGACAAGGTGGGCAACTTCTGGAGAAAGACACAAGAAACTTGACTTCCAAATTCTGTACACATACACACACACTTATAAAGATACACAACACACACCCATGCACTAAGGAAGAAAGGAGAAAGGGAAGAAGCCTGGCAGGCAGACAAGCAGGCAGGCACTGTCCTCAGCAAGCAGAAATGCCAGGAAGCAAGCTTACAGTTTGCAGCCTCCCTTTAACAGATAATTCTTTGAAATTTTTAAATATACATTATCTAAAAATAATTTTAAAAATTGCTGTTGGAGAATGACTTCTTTTCCATTTTCTTCTCCTGAGCCACTCTTAAGTTCCAAGGGGACTCAGCAACCACCAGGACCTCGGGTTATCTTGGAAAAGAATCAGTTAACTATTTGAAATTTTGCCAAATAGAAGTGAGTTCACAGTCGTGCATTCCAGTCCAGCATTTTTTTTTCACCAGGAGACATGCGTAATCAGATTTTTTTCCCCACAGGTATTAGATTATAGTATTCCTTACTGGTCCCTGAATTCGGTAAAGAGCAGAAAGAGAATTGCCAAGAAAAACATTAATATTTTATATAAAAAGTTCTAAAGATCAAAGTGGCTTCTTGGCAAATGTGACTACCTTGCCTCCCTCCCCAAGTATTTTTGAGCAATGTGGCCTAGCCTGTCAGGGTTCTGGTTTTAAATTTCTCAGAGAAGGGCACAATGATGCTTTGGGCTCGGTGCTCCTTATTTTTGGAGGAGGTCATGTGGGAGAATGGCAGTAGTTTTCAAGGTGTATTTAGAGCCCTACGTCCAAGCATGGGATGTGTGGGAGGACCTGGATGGAGACGAGGTGGGCTGCTCTAGTTACAGCTGCTGTCTCCTGCTCTTCCGTACTCAGCTGTGTGGATGGGACCTGGCATCATGACCGCCCCACAGGCTGCTCTCTGGTCTTCTCCATCAGTGGCATGAGTAGAAAACACAATATTGGGAGGGAAGGGTTTGTTTTTTCCTGTTTGCTTCTTTCTCTGGCCTTGTATCTCCATGCTGGCAGAACTGTTTGTTCCTATAGCAACAGCTGGGTGTATTTTGCAGTTTTCCCAACAGTCATAAAATCACCCCAGGCAGTAACCCCAGCCGGGGTGTGGCTGTCTTCAGAGTCCATCATCCGGCACCAGAGTGATCCCCTCTGAGCTCAGAGGCATCAACACTGACTTCCAATGCCCCGCCCCCCCACCAATGCAACAGTAAGGATGTCCTTCCTTAAGCATCTGTGTTTCTGTCATTCCAGCCTCTTTTCCATGTTCCTATGCACCCAATGGTGTTGTCTCTGCTTCCTGATGCTCCACTTCATGACGTGACACCTTGGTGTCCTATTTGTGTCCCTCTGCATCTTCAGTATGTGATTAATCACTCTTTATACTTCGTTGTTTTTGCGAAGGGAACTAGTTTGTGTTTTGTCTCCTGACTGAACAATGACCGATAAAATGAACATTCAGGGGGACAGAGAAGGGTACATTTACATTTACAAAACTGCCTCTCCCATGTTTGTGTCTAGACACATCCAACTCAGGTATGTGCCCATCTTTTGGATATTCTGTTGGGTGTTTCCCTGTCTTGTCTCCCATCTGCTATCACTTAAGGGGCCAGCTCATTTCCCAATAATAAGAATGGACTTCAATCTTACTGACATTTGGTTACAGTCGCAAGATCCCAGCAAGGAAAACATTCTTCTATCAATCCCAGTATAAGATCCATCTTCACAGATAATGAATATCATCAAATGTAAGTCTCTTTTTAGGAGTTTAGTCTGGGAGAACTTTCCAGATAAAACAGCAGCTCTGCCTGAGGGAGGGTGAGCTACTGCCTGCCTCCCACAGACAACAGAGTAGGAGAAAGGAGACTGATCTCCAGACACTTGCTCATTCTTTATAACATTAAGCCATGGTCAGGATATCCAGGATATGTTTGTTTCCCTGAGCCACTTAATTTTCATTTCTTCCCTCAGTATGAGATACAAAGAGGCTGTATTGGTACTTTCCTCTTTAATGTAACAAAATATCCCAGAAAAGCAACTTAAGGAAGAAAGGGGTCATTTGGCTTCACAGTCCAGGGAAGACAGTCTATCATGGTGGGAAGACACTGGCAGCTGCAGAAGGTGGTTGGTTGCATTATGTTCACAGTCAGGAGGCAGAGAATCATGAATGTGTGTGCTAAGAATTTTTTATTTATTCAGTCTGGAACCACAGCCTATGGTGAGTTCAGGATGAGTCTTCTCACTTCAGTGATCTAATGTAGATAACACCTCACAGACATGCCCAGAGATGTGTCTCCAAAGTGATACTAGATACTCTCAAATTAACAATCAAATAAAGCATCACACATCTTCAGCTCCATGGCAAATCCTCCTTTTCTTGCCCAGAGGAAGCCATATACAATTCTGTAAGCACAAACAATAGGAGGCAGATTAAATCCATACGGAGAATCACACATTTCTTTTATTTAAGTAATGGGACTTATAGGCAAAACTTGCTGAAACATATCAAACTAGCCATGACGGTGCCTATCTGTAATCCTGGCACAAGCAAGGCTAACGGAGAAGGATTATGAGTGCAAAATCAGCTTACGCTATTTAGCAAGAACTTGGGACAAAACAAAAACAAAATGAAGCAATATATCAGCAGAAAAAAATAAGTCAACTTTATACACATGAAAGAATATTTGACAGCTCACATCCAACGTCCACAATCAAGTTAACAGTAATACTGCTGAAGAACACTGACTTATTTATACCCAACTTATATCAAGTTTCCCTCTGAGTAAAATCAAACGTGTTTCAAGTAAATTTTAGTGCACATGAGAACTTTGCATTACCTTTTTGGGGTTCCTTGGGAAAGAAAGGTGGTGTTCCCAAGTCTTGCTGTAACTTAAGTAAGTTGGCTTAGGATAAAGGCAGAATTCTTTGAGAGAATCATACCATAATTTACTTCAGTAATCCCAGTGGGTAGTTTGTCTGTAGTAAATAATATCTCCCTAAAATTCAGGTTCACTCAGAACCTCAAAACATGACCTTATTTGGAAGTGGGGCTTGCAGAAGTTATGAATGATGATGAGTTCATATTGGCTAAGTTGAGTTGTGATCTGCTGGTACAGCGATCGCAAAGATATCCTTTGTCCCCGTTTTGTTTTATGATTTTTTTTATAAGACTACATCAAAAGCCTTGAGCTTGCTAGATGAGCACTCCACCAGGGAGTTAGTTCCCCAAGCCTCGATGTCATTGTAAGAAGCAGAAATAAAGAGAGAGAAAGGAAAGAATAGCTTTTAATAATGGGGACGAAGAATGGGGTGAGGGTCACACTAACCAAGGGATGAATGACCCTGGTAGCTTGTAACACTTTATTAAGTATTTTGTAGATAACTGGAAGAGTTTGAAAGTTCTCCACACAAACAGGGGATAACTGTCTAAGCAGATGGAAACGCTAGTCACCTGGTATGATCTTCACCTTGTGCACAAGTCAAATTATCACTCTCATGCATGCTCAAATAAACAAAACCTTTTAACAAGAAAGAGCAGATATAACACTCTTACACTGAAGACTGCAAACACTGGTGTCGACAAGAGGAGAGATGTACCATGGAGTTTAAAAGTTTAATAAAGTCAAAACACAAATTCTGCCTAAGCTTACCCACTGACAAACAAAACACAAGAATGCAATGAGCTTGATCTCCCTTTCATTGTTTTGATGTGGACCATGTTAACAGGAGGCAACCTGCGTTCATTCCCTACAAAAGCCCTGCCTTCCTCTTTCCCTCATCTCTCTCCCTGTCTCCCACTGTCCTCTTTTCTCTTCTCCCTGGTTGGTCTTACCAGAGGCTTGAAAATTTTGTCAGTCTGTTTTTCAAAACCTACTTCTGGCCCAACTGATTGCCTTGACTGTGTCTCTGCTTAAAAATTTATGCATTTTCATTCTTTCATACTTATTTCTATCTCATTTAATATTACGCTCTTTTAATGAGCTTTTAAAAATGGAAAGTTTTGCTCATTTCTTTTCGGCATGGTCACTTATAAAACAATCACTTAGCGTATTTTATTGCTACTTCTTTAGGTATAGCCACATTTACATTTCCTTTTGGTATCTCTGTTATTTTGCTATATGTTAGTCAAGTCTGTCTCTTTCAGATCTTCTCATCAGTGGCTCATTACTTAGTGCAACAATTATAGGAAAGGTGTACTAAAGAGGGACAGTTTGGGAATGAATAATAGCTAACCTGTTAAAGCTGAGGTTATGGTATGTCTTAGATTATTACATTTCAGTCTAAACTTCTTTTGCTGAGAGCAGTATAATATATCTAACAGTGATTGTGAGCCTACTAGAAACAACAAATTTCACTAGAATAATAATTAAAGAAGTGAAGCAGAAAGACTCTAAACATTATAAAAGCAACAAATGGTAAAGATTAAGGCATACCTTCCACAAAAACTTCTTTTTTTGTCTTTATCTTTACAGACAACAGATAAAGGCAAACAAATGAAATTATAGGAAGTAATATAACTATATCAATAATCAGGACATGTGGACACATTAAATTTGCTAATTAAAATAGGTTGATTTAAAAATCAAAACCCAAATATGCATTGTCTACCAGAAACCATATTTAAATATGAAGACTCATATAGGCTAAAATAAAGGGATAGACAAAAAAGATGATTCATATTGGCACAATCAAGGAAACAAAGTCAATTGTTAAATTCAAACATATTTTTCTTTAGGGCAAGAAAAAAATTTTGATAATATAAAGACATTTCAAAATGATAAGAGGATAAGTTCTCTAAGAATTAAATTTGTATTCCCCTAACAAAAAGATTTTCATTAGGACCTATTGTATGAGAGAATAAATTAAAAACTAGGTAAAACTTTTAGGGCTACAAAAGGAAACAGACAATCACAAAGCGCACAGAAAATCAGACAGGATATGGCTGACCTTAACAGGGCCATCAGTAAGCTTGATAGCCATAGAATATTCCACCGAAGACTAGCAGAAAATACATTTTCCCCCTCTGTCTCATATGACATTTTTACTACACTGACCATAAAATATTTCTTAGTAAACAAAAAGAAATAGAAATTACATAAAACATGCTTAGGGATCAAGTTAGAAATCAGTTACAGAAAGATTTCTACAAAGATGTAAAAAAATTCAGTACATAAATTAAGATGATTTAAAAGTGATATTACATTTCTGGCTACTTTCTGAGTCTCTGGTACGTGCGTGTGTGTACAAACACAGGGGATCAACCCCAAAGGTTTGTACATGGTTCCTAAACACCCTACCACTGAGCTACAGCCTCAGTGCAAACTGATCTAACACAAAGTGTTGACACAAAATTTCAGAGTCCATTAGATTTCAGCTTTCGCCTCAAGTGTATTCTGACCTAGCTTTGCTGGATCTCGGTCTGGAAATGCAGTCCATCCCCTGTCTTGCTGCTCTGTTTTGCAGCTCAGTAACCAGTCTACTAGAATCATATGACTACATGAGCAACCCTTATACCCCACTGGAAACAATGGCAGCAATGAGAAGAAAGCATGCTGTTAAAATGTCTTCTTAGTATCTGAATTTCTATTTCCAAATATAGATACATATGCTAGTGATAACTTAGGGTCAAAAGTATGTACACGATGGAATTCCATTAAAGTATGAATGCATATTAATTATTATGGCAGTAAGATGTTGCAGTCAACTATTATGATTTTAATGGTTTATTAACATATATTTATATTAATTACACACAATAATGAGTTCTGTGCTATTTTCGTGAGTGTTTATAATGTATTTTGGTCATAGTCTCATCCTTTTATTAGTCCTCTCTTGCCCCCTCCCACTCTTGCCAACGACTTTGTTCTTCAAGGAGCTTGGCCTCTACTTTCATATGAGCCGTGTGTGTGTGTGTGTGTGTGTGTGTGTGTGTGTGTGTGTGTGTGACCGATTGACAGGAGTTTGAGCCTTTTGCCAGTAGCTACACCACTGAAGAAAATATCTCCCCACCCCACCTGTTAACTAGCTATAGATCCTCAGGGTAGAGGAAATCTGATTTTTCAAAGAGGAAGTTAGAACTGACAATGTTTACTCTCTTTAAAGCAGATAAAGGTTTAAGTTTGTTTAGATTGCTTTGATAACTGGGCTAAATAAATAAATAATATGATGTCATATAAATGATTTATATTGTTTTAAAAAATTATACAAATGACTTTACAATATCGAATAATTTTTCTTGCCCTAAAGGAAAACGTTTGGAGTTAACAATTACCTTTGCTTCCTTGACTGTGTTAATATGACTTATCTACCCCTTTATTTTTAACCTATAAGGGTCTTCATATTTAAATATGGTTTTCCAAAATAAATAGACTGGTTAATTAACCTGGTGGAGTTGTCACAGGTATTACCAGGTCCAGCCAGGTGTTTGTACTTGTCAATTAATAAAGGGAATCTGTTTGCTATCACTATGTATAGTATAATGAAATAAACTGACAACTGACAGCCCATCGGGATTCCATCCAACTTTTACCATGTGCTATCAAAATGCTAACCAATACACTTGTACTGAAGACTGAATTTTTTCAGTCAGTGTTTCTGGTGTATTCGTCTGTGACGTAAGTTCATTTAAAACTCTGTCATCTTTGTTTGCCTTGATTACAAAGACTGATCTAGCATCTTGTCCTGTTGAATTTGGCCACATGCAATGTTTGATGTCCTCCCTCCAATGCACCTTGAGAGGATGAGAAAATGAGTGAGGAGACAAAATGAGCCCCGACTATCATCATCATCATCATCATCATCATCATCATCATCATCATCAGGATCAACATCATTGGGGGTTTGGGTTTAGCTGGAAGAAGAGGAATCATTTCTATACGAAAATGTAAAAACATCACAGAACAGACAAAACTGCTTAAAAATAAAACTGCCTCAGAGGCACCCTGCACCTCTGAGAACTACCATTTACCTATACCCACCTGTTCCACTAAGTTCTCAATGTTCTGGGGTCCTGGGTGATTGCCTCGTGCTTCTGAACTCCTAAGAATTGGATATACATCCAATGCAATTCATTGCCTAAGCGAAACCACAGACCTAGTGAAATAGACATGCTCGTAAGAGGCTAAGGCAAGCAGTGGTGGAGACTGTTGACAAACGAAGACCTGGCAGAGTGTGTTAGGGTAACAGCTGGGAATGAGAAAACAGCCAGACAGATGGCAGGAGGCACACCTTGGTAAAGAATGGTCTCGGTCTCATGGGAAGTAAAAAGGCTCTCAGAAAACTGATGAAGCTATGAAACATGTTTATTAAAATCTCTTCTTATTAGAATATAAACGTTGTAGAAATACAATTACTAATAATGGAGACTGTGTACTATATATTAATCATGCGGCTGACACTGCTTTAAGTATTTTTACACATGAATTTAACTTTGCTCACAGCTCTCTGACGTAGGGACTCTAGCTGTTCTCATTTCATACATGAATGAACTAAGTTGAAGGCTTAAGCCGCTCTCCCAAAGTCACGCAGCTAGCGAGTGATCATATTGGTCAATTAAAGATATTATAGCAGAATTCAATTTAAAATTTACAACCCGGTGATCAATATGTCCATTATCTACTTTAAGAACTGTGTGTTAGTTAGGCAGTGGTGGCACACGCCTTGCCTTTAATCCCAGCAGAGGTAGGCGGATCTCTATAAGTTTGAGGCCAGCCTGGTCTACAAAGCGAGTTCAAGGACAGCCTGGACAGTTTCACAGGGAAACCCTGTCTCAAAAAACCAAAACGAAACAACAAAAAAGAACTGTGTGTTATTATAATTAAATGTTCTAATACTTTTATACTATTTGTGTGTGTGTGTGTGTGTGAGAGTGAGAGAGAGAGAGAGAGAGGGAGGGAGAGAGATAGAGAGAGAGAGAGAGAGAGAGAGAGAGAGAGAGAGAGAGGGATGGGGTTTATGCAGGTGTGTGTATATGTGTTAGTGTGTGTGTGTGTGTGTGTGTGTGTGTGTGTGTGTGTGTACATGTAGAGGCTAGATGTCTGTATCAGGTGTCCTCTATCATTCTCCATCTTATTTTTTGAGATGAAATCTTCAGTGAACCCAGGTCTCTCATGGATTCAGGAAGGTTGACAGGCCAGTGAGTTCTGGGGATTCTCCTGTCTCTTTCTCCCTAGCTAGGATTGTAGGTGCATGCCACTATGCCTGCCTTTTTATGACGGTTCTGAGAGCTCCGTGGATCCTGTTGTCTTCTCTCCCGTTGGAATTGCAGGTGCCTTTTATGAGGATTCTGTGAGTACAAACTTATGTCCCCATGTGTCAGGTTCAGTTAAAAATAGCTCGTATATTTTATTTAAATTTTACAACTCCATCAGTAGGTGATATTATCTCATTATTAAGACATGGAAACTCATGTTAAAGATTTGCTTAGAATTTTGCAAGTAGATATGTAGTGGAGTTGTGGTCAGGCAATGTTTTAGTTAGGATTTCTCTTGCTGTGAAGAGACACCATGACCATGGCAGCTCTTATAAAGGAAAACATTTAATTAGGTGGCTTACAGTTTTAGAGGTTTAGTACATTATCATCAGGGCAGGCAGGACATGACAGCATCCAGGCAGACATGGTGCTGGAGAAAGAGCTAAGAATAAAGAAGGACCTTTATTGTTGTTGACTTGCAAGCAACAGGAAGTGGTCTGAGATACTAGGTTTGGCTTGAGCATATATGAAACCTTAAATTTCATCCACACAATGACATATTTCCTCCAACAAGGTTGTACAAATTTCAACAAAGCCATTCCTCCTAATAGTGCCACTCCCCATGAGCTTATGGGGACCAGTTACATTCAAACTACCACATTCTACTCCCTGCCCCACCAGCTTGTNCATTTGGTACTGGATAACTAATGAGGAGACTCATCGCTGGAGAAGACTATGTCTTCTCTTCTTAGCATTCCTTAGCAGTTCCTTGTCTGTGGTGGGGGATCTACGAGATCTCCCCCTTCCATGTTAGCTGGTCAATTGCCATTATATTTCTTTGGGAGACCTTGATTTTCAGAGCTGTTTAGGTTGCAGGAAAACGGAGCAGAAGACAAAGAGAGTCTTCATGTGGCACCTTTTCCTGTGATTTGTGAATCCTCCCTTAGGTAGAAGTCTTATACCACAAGGGAACATTTGCCGCATTTGATGAACCTACACTGACACCTCATAACACAGCCTCGTGCTTATTATATTTGGGTTCTCTCTCGGTGCTGTACAGCCGTGGACTTGGACAAATGTGTGAGGACAAGAATCACCACTATTGCATCAATCAAAGTAGATTCTCTGCCCTAAAACTCTTCCGTACTCCCCTGGCTACTGCTGATAGCTACTGATCTTACTGTCTGTGTAAGTTTTGCCTTTTCAAGGGTGTCATGTGTGTGGCTTCTTCATACTGTCTGCTTTCCCTTGGGAACATGTTTAAGTTTTCCTGTATGTCTTCTCACTCTTTGATCACTCAGTTGCTTTAGATACCGAGTAATGTTCCACTGTCTGGATGTGCAATAACTTATGTAGCCACTTGGGACAGAAGGCTCCATGATTGCTTCCAAGTTTGGACATTTTGGATAAAGCTGCCATCAAACCTCTGAGCAGGTTTGTTGTGAGTGAGCATCAGCATTTGACTCACTTAGGTAGACACTAAGGGGTGGTTGTGGTCTGAATGTGAAATACACCCATGGGCTGGTGGTTCTGTTTGGGAAGGCTGCAGAACCACTGGGACATGGGGCCTTACTGGTGCATGTAGGCCACCAAGGCGGCCTTTGAAGGTTGAACACACCGGCTCTGGTGTAGTTCTTTCTCTGCCATGGTCAGCAGGGATGTGAGAAGAGGTGGCTGCACATGCCTGCTGTCACGTGCCGGTCTGCCATGCCTCCCCTACAATGACGCGTTGTGCTTTCTGAATATATGAACCCAAATTAGCCCTTGTCTCCCATAAGCTGTTTCTGCCAGGTGTTTGTGTTACAGTGACAGGTAACTACTAAGAATGTGCAATTTCTGATTGATATAAAATGGAAATGTTCAGCTTTGTTTACAGCTGCTCAGCACTCTCAACAGGGCCACGCCTTTTTGCATTCACACCATTGTTGGATGGGACTTAACGGTTCCCCTGATCATTGAGGTTTAGTATTTACTTTCGGATTTTTTCATTTGAGCCATTCTAACAGCTTAGAGTCGCATCCCATTGTTTTAAGTTGCAATTTTATAAAGACAAATGACAGTCAATACAATTTCTATGCATAATTTATATCTGTGTATCTTTGGTGAGGGGCCTGTTCAGGTTTATTGCCCATTTTAAAAAATACTGGTTTTTGCTGTTGAGTTTTAAGAGTTTGTGTATTTTAGACAGCGGTTCTCTCCCTCCTCCTCCTCATCTTATTTCTTTTCTCCTCTTTTTGTTTCTCCTTTTCCTTCCTTTCCCCTTTTCCTCTTTTTCTTTTTCTTTGGAGACTTGCTGCGTGGCCCCAGTTTGCCTCAAACTCATGATCCTCAGTTTGAATTCTACAGTTACATGTGTGTATCACAACATGGCTACATTTCACTTAGTTATCAGGTGTGACCCCCCTCAGTGTGGCTAATTGTCTCCTTCTATTGACAGTGTCTCTCACGGAGCAGAAGTTTTCCATTTTGATAAAGTTCAACTTATCAAATTCCTTTCCCGAGTCATACTTTTGACATTACATGTGAGCAATGGTCACTATTTTCTGGCTCACACAGACTTTCTCCAGTGTTACCTTCCCAAGATTTATAGTTATATGTTTTGCATTT
The DNA here is from genome assembly GCF_014885135.2 of Alexandromys fortis. Taxonomy (NCBI): domain Eukaryota; kingdom Metazoa; phylum Chordata; class Mammalia; order Rodentia; family Cricetidae; genus Alexandromys; species Alexandromys fortis. Next base: position 2,333,210 of record NW_026067989.1, read on the forward strand.
AGGGCACTGCCCTCCTTTGGATATCCTTCTAAAATTCACACTGAAATCTCACTGCCCTCCTACTGGGACTAAGCGGCTGAGTCTTTAAGTGGTAACCAGGCCCTGAGACCTAATGAATGGATGGATCCTGCTGCCAGTGGGAGGGGCTTCCTGATAAGAGCTGCTCTCCCTCCCTCTCACTTGGTCCCTGTCAAGGCTGACTCAGCACAAAAAGCCTCCACAGATCACAATGAATCTGCTCTCAGGCTTCTGAGCTTCCAGAATAGCACACTAAAGACAAGCCCCTGGTTTATAATGTATTCAGTCTGCGCTATTCAAGAGAAGCAGAAAATACTAATGACCATGTTGGACTTAATTTTTAGGAGAAGACTGAGGTCTTTGTTCAGATTCACCTATTTGCACTCTGATATCCTGCTTTTTAAATATCATTTGTTGAAAACAATATCCGTTCTCTCCTGGCCTGCCTTTGCCCTTTTCTCAGAGATCAGTCTATTTATGGTTTCCTTCTTAAATTCCACTGATTTCTCTAGTCCTCTGCCAGCGCCACATTGTGAGGATTATTGTATGATTGTTTGTGCTCTTCCAGTCAGGGATTGTGGGGTCCCTAACTTTGTACCCTTCAGTATTTGGTTGGTTATTCTGGACCTTAACTTTTCAAAATAGTTTGAGAATTCGTTCCTTTCTAGCTACAAAATAACTATCTAGATTTAAATTGGACTCAATTTGTAAAATTAAATCAAGTTGAAAAGAGCTGATGTTCTGGCCATCATAGTTTTTTTGTGTGTGACAAGAGCAGCTGAAGTCTCCCTCCTAAGTGAAATCCTGAACACACCACATCTGTGCAGAAACTGGCCATCAGGAGTCGCTATATTTGTGATCCCTACACATTTCCCCACTTCCTTTTTGCCTTCCATCTCTGGCAAGCATTCTTTAATTTTATATCTATATGCATTTACATCTTGGTTTGGAAATTCTGCATACAAGCATATATTAAGAGCATATGGCTTTCCCCCTTTGGTGTCTGCCTTCTTTTATTCTGCATAATACCCTCCAAGTCCAACATTATTACAAATGGAAGGGTATCCTGCCAAGTAATATTCATATATATGTATATACATAAATGTATATATTTCTCACCCCTCATCAGTAAAATGTACATTCCAATACCATATTCAGTATCTGAAACGACACTGGTGCTGAGCACTATGCATAATAATTCATAATATGTCATAGACTGTATGTATACACTGTATAACTACTGTGTGCAGGACTCTGTACTGGTGATGGAGAGGGACACTACGTGACTAATAGGAAGATAGTGTGCACTGAGTTGACATTTTAGACAGCATGGTGAGTTGTCTTCCGTGCTAGACAGAGAGATGTTTTAAAATTCCAGCATCTGCTTAGTATAGCACACAATTCAGAAAGTTAGAAATTTTTTCCTAAACATTTTCAATTGATATTTTTAGACTGGTTAATTATATAATCTGCACAAAGGGAAATTAAATATAAAAAGAGACTATTGTTTAACATTCTATTTATTCATTTATCCATTTATAGACAGTAGGGTTGTTTACAAATCTCAGTTCTTGTGAATAAAGCCCACAGTGACACCAGACCTATTCATATGGACATCCAGATGTCTTTTTAAGGAGGTGAGTTCATCTTCTTTGAGTATGGAGTAAGGAGACTGATAGCGGATTCATTGCTCATTCAAGTAATTCTGTAGGAAACTCCATACTGGTGTCTCTAATGGATACAACTATTTATAATCCCACCAACTGCCTGCTAGGATTCAGTATTCTGTGCAGTTCATTATATCATTTTTATATTTTGAGATTATGATTACATGATCTCTCCCTCCTAACCATCCCATGCACTCCCACTTGGTACTAAGAGCAGGAGAAATAGTATTTTCCAGGGAACAGTATATCAATTGGTTATCGTATAATACCAAATGGTCAGGTCTGAAAATACATACATATGAGATCTGACATTATATGATCTGACAGGTTGTATTTATATGCCGAGTCACACACACACACACACACACACACACACACACACACACACACACACGTAACAATAGTTCATTATCTCTTATCTTTGCTAACAGCCACCATCCTAACTACGTGGTTCTGCTGTAATAGGCATAAGAATGAAGCGTGAGATCATAGTTCATAATGTTTTGAGTTGTATTTTCCTGATGATTAATAATGTTGAACCTGTCATAAAACTGCTTAAAATAAACCTACCAACCAGTTTTTTTTGTCTATTTTGTTAATAAAAACAAAAAAGTTTGCAGAAACCACCTAAAAACAAATCTTCCACGACAAATTATCAAGTTTGTTTTAAATAGGAATTTTGTATATAAGCCCATTATTGCCTATGTGGCTTATAAATATTTCTCCCAGTTGGGAGGTTGTCTACTTATATTGTTTCTTTATATGAAGATGCTTAATTTCATGTAGTCTTTTTTTTTTTCTTTTTTCTTTTATAGACTAAAGTTTTTGGTGAGAAGTCAAAAGTATTCTCTAGGTTAAATCTAAAAAAGTAAGAGTAAACTAATTTTTAAATTTACCTTTTAGCTAGGTTGTTGTCCAGGTATAAAAATGCTATGATTTTTGTAGGTTGTTTCATGCTCTACACATCTACCTGGTTCATTTACTAGCTGTAGCTAGGTAGGAATGGATAGATGTGCATGTGTGCGTACACGTGTGTGTGCATGAGTTCTTGTATGTGTGTATGTCTGTGTTTGTGTTTGGAGATTTCTTTGCATAGGATCCTGCCATCTGCACATACAGACAATTTCAATTCCAGTTTGCATGCCTCTTGCTTCTTTTTTTTTTTTCCCTGCCTGATTAGGTGTTACTTGCAGACTGTTAGTAGACACTTCTTCACTTCTTTTAGTAGACTAGCTTCCTCATGTTGATTGAACTTTCTGTCGGTTGCTTTTTCTCTTTTCACTGAGGTAGTCATGTGGTTTTTAAATAATTCCACTAGTATAATGCATTTCTATTTACTAATTTACTATATTAGGGAGCCACACATAGCCAAGAGAAGTCCAATCTAGTAATGTGTGTAAAAATCACTTTATGGTGAAGAACTTGCAAAAAAAAAAAAAAAAAAGACAGCTAGATATCACAGGCTTTTCAACAAGCACTTGCCCACACCCGAAGCTTGGGTTTGTCAATAAACTTATATATAGTTAGAATAACCATTCGGAAGCCATGGACTTTGCTCTGGATTTTGTGCTCTCATTATAAACTCCATTTAATGCACTTATTTACCACAAAAAGGGAAAAGTTCTTTTACATACTTAAAGCCATAAAGAGTTAGTTTTATATCCTATTTTTTCACAATTCATGTGTCCCCCACCTGCATCCTGTCCTTCCTCACCGCTCTTTCTAATTCTCTTTTCAACATGCCATTTTATCCCTGATCATACATGTGATTATATATGTACATGAATACATTATAGGCTGCGGTCTGCTTATGAGGAAGACCATGTGGGTTTTTTCTCTTCTAATTGAGAGATCTCACTAAATATGATGCATCTCTAAGCTTGTCCATTTTCTTGCAAATATTGTGAGCTGAGTAGTATCCATTTTATTTGCATACCAGATTCTCATTACCCATTCTCCTGTTGGTGGAAAAGTAGTTTGGTTCCATTTCCTTGCAGCAATAAACATGGAGCTACAAATGTCTCTGTGATAGGGTATGGAGTTTTCTGGATGTATGTCCAAAAATAGCTGGGTCAGATGGCAGTTCTATTTTTAATTGTTTGAGGAAACACAAAATTGTTTTCCATAGGGATATATTAATTGGCACCCCTCCGGTGAATACTTTTAATGTGTTATATAGTTCTGTTGCTATTATTTTATTAAGGATTTTTTTTTTGCATCAGAAATAGTGGCATGTCACTTTCTTTGCCTGTGGTATCTGTCTGGATGAGATGTTAGGGTGGTGAGAGTGAACAATGAATAAAATACATTGGGCAGCATTCCCTTTTGCTCTAGTGTTGGAAGGTTTAATAATCCCCTTTGAATGCTTAACCAAATGTAGAAATAAATTCTCGCCAACCTTGGTTTTTCTTTATTGGGAGACTTCAGTTCCTTCTTCAATCTCTTTATTTGTTACTATTCTAAAGTTTTACGTTTTGCCTGGTTCAGTCCTGGTAGACTATGTATTTCTGAAAGGAGAAGAGGCCACACGTTTATCCCCAGTTATCCCTTTGCTGGTCCGTCATTGTTCACTGCAGTCCCTCATGGTTCTTTGCATTTTCAAAGTGTCTTCGTGGGCTTCCTTTTATGACTTTAGGGGTGTGAGTTTCTGTTCTCTTCGTCTTGGTCTTACTGTGGGTTTGTCATGTGTCTTCAAAGGCGTGCTCTTGGTTTCTTTGACTTCTTGATGGCTTTTCTGCCCTTGATTTGTTCTTATTCTTATGTTTACTAGCTCCTTCCTTCTGCTAACATTTGCTTTGGCTTGCTCGCCTTCCCCTAGCACGTTGAGACACAGTGTTAGACTATTTCTTTGGAAGCTGTTCCTGTTAATGGAGGCATTAACTACCATGAACTTGGCCTCTGGGAATAGCTTCTGCTGCCTTATATAGACCTGGCTATTGGGTTCCCACTGTTATTTATCTAAAGATAATTTTAATTTTTCCACTTTTTTCTCCACTTGTTGTTGAGGAACACGTTGTTTAATTTAGAAAGAAGTTAGCTTTCTTCTGCTATTTCTCCTATTATTGGCTGGAACATTGATAATATTGGAGTTGGGAAACTAATTCTCGACATGAGTCAGTTTTGAATTTGCTTAGACATGTTTTGTGGCCTAACATATAGTTTATTTTAATGGACATTCCATACAAGCTTGAAAAGAGTATATATTCTGCTAGTAATGAATAGGACACTCCATACATGTTTTTTGAATCATTTTGTCTGTCTAAAGTACATCTCTAGTCAGTTTCCGTCCTTATTCCTATGTTAAACTACCCACAGCTCAAAATGAGGTATTAAAGTCCATTTGTTGAATTGCAATACTTTCTTCCTTCATGTTGATTAATATTTGCATATTTAGGGCTTCAGATTTTGCATCTGTATGCACAACTATTAATCCTCTGGGTGATTAACCTCTTTATCATAAATCCTGGCCTTCTTTCTCTCTTGTAAAAGCTTGAGTTATATCTTATTTGATATATATATAGTCATTCCTGGCTCTCTTTGGATTACCGTTTATATGAGCCATCTTTCTCCATCTTTCAACTGCTCCTGGTATGTTGTTCTTAAAGTGTGTCTATTGTTGGAAACATTTAGTTGGGCCTTGTTTCTTATTATTGGTTCTGTGTCTTTGGATTGGAGCATTTAATTCACTTACATTCAGGTTTGCCGATAGGCAAAGGCCTACTTCTAATACTTTGTCAGTTGTTTGCTAGTTGGTTGTCAGACCTCCATTCTTTTGTTCCTTTTTGTTTTCTACCTTCATGACTTGGCAATTTCTGCGGTGCTAAACTTGGATTCTTTTCACTTTCTCATTTACCTATGTGTTGTGGACTGTGGTTATCATGGAGCACGCATTAATAATGCTGTTATTATAGTTACTATAGAATATTTTAAGTTGATTGAGACGTAATTTCACTCACATTCAGATACACACCTTAGCTGTTTATCACCCCACTCAAAGATTTGCACTTTTTAGGGCCTCAAGTTTCATATTTTTCTAGTACTGTGCACTCCTAGACTATGTGTCTAGTTAGAGTTGTTCTTGAACAGACATTGAAGATTTACACTGTACCATCGTAGTCATGGGCTCTTCTGAATCTAAACTTGACTGTGGATTTACTCCAACCATTGAGTTTCATATTTTAATATGCTTTCATGATAATAATTACCACTCCTTTGTTCAAGAGCTGAAGTAGACTCTCCCAGGAAGTCAATACTGTGGCCTCTCAGAGCAGTCGAGCCAGCCGACTGTCCCTTCATGTTTACACAGTCAACGTAAGTCAATTAGTCAGGGAAGGATTTAGGATCATTTTGTCTGTCTAAAGTACATCTTTAGCCCAGTGTTTCCTTCCTTATTCCTATGTTAAAACTACCTACTGTTGAAATAGATATTAAAGTTCCTTTATTGAATTGCTATATTTTCCCCCTTCATGTTGATTAATATTTGCATATTTAGGCTCTCATATTGTTTGCATCTGTGTGTGCAACTATAACATCCTCTGGGTAATTCACCTCTTTATCATAAATCCTGCCCTTCTTTCTCTCTTGTAAAAGCTTGAAGCATGTCTTGTCTGATTCGTGTATAGTCATTCCTACATCTCTTTAGGTTACTGTTTACATGGACCATCTTCCTCTATCTTTCCACTCTACCCAATGTGTTATTCTTAAGTTTGGGGTTGTCTACATTCTTTCCTCATCATGAGCACAGCCTTGAACATACACACGGCTCTGCATATGATGTGGCTTTCTATATTCCCACGAAGGTTGGTGTTTTCAAAGCCCCCTATGGACATCTCTTTGTCTAGTTCTTATTTTTAGATTTTTCGTTAGCCCATTTTGTTCCATCTGTTATTCAGGGCCTTGGGCATGATGTTAAACAATTGCCGTTGATTAGCTGTAACAAATTTCCACAAGTAAAGGGCAATCTTTATTGGTTGAGCTCTGAGTCAGGTTAAAATGAGGAGAAATTTTTCCGAAAACATGGGCTGTAATGGCCATCTGCCCCTTTCCAGGGCTGCTGGTTTTACAATGCACTTGGTCGTAGGCTATTGATTGACAAAGGCTTCCATGGAGGTGGGTATGAATGGGGCAAGATGAAAATCCTGTAAACTCACTGTTTTTTCCCTAGTTAAGCCACCCTTTCTTGACCAAATGCTCCCTGCATTAATGGAAATCTTTGGTTGATTTTTCAGAAGCCCATCCAAGTAGATTCTGTTTCTCTAAGTTCCCCCTGCTGCTATGGAGGGAAATCTTTTAGGGAATATTATATCCTTGGTAGAAGCTCATGGAACTTTGAACAAAAGGTGAAATATGTTCCACACGAGATTTTGAGGTGCAGTGGGCATCTAGCAATTGACCTCTCACAGGTCTGGCTGTAAGAGCCGCTGCTTGGTGGAGACTCTGGGGACTCAAAGAGCTTATTGCTGTGAGCACACAGACCTCATGTCAGTGCTTCAGAGGTGTCTCTTAAATATACAGAGAACAGAAATCACGTTTTAAGAACAAAACAAAACACTTGAGCACCATGACATTTTTGAAATTGTACTCCATCAGTATCATGATATTCTGTATATCTGACTAACAATGTCTTCATCTATCTAAGGATGTCTTCCTAGAGCTCCTCGAGCCATCAGAAACATACCGCATACCAAAAGACTCTCTTAATGTTTATAGGACATGGCGAGTTAAAAGGTTACAGATGCAAATCTCTTTGATGAAAGACAACTGGCTCTGCTTGATTTATGTATCTTGCTAACAGTAGGGTTGGCATGTAGATTGCTGTATGGTTCTCTACTCTGAATGGCACCTAAGGTTACTCACGGATACAACTTAAAGTCTTATAATTCTTGGGGCCTTGTCTGATAGATTTCTATTTATGGATTAGAAAGCTCCACTGGAGATAAGGGAGTTGTGAATTGAACAATGCACTTAAATGTGCAATTTCCCGCAGTTGGGGCCTCTGCTCTCCTTTCTACACTGCTCACTCTTTATTGTTTGAATACAATTTCCTTCCTTCCTCAAATCCCCAATCTATTCACACACACACACACACACACACACACACACACACACACATTCTCTCTCTCTCTCTCTCTCTCTCTCTCGCTCTCGCTCTCGCTCTCGCTCTCTCTCTCTCTCATTAACCAATACAGGAACATGGCATGTAACTGCACCAAACAGGTGAATCTGACATTAGAAAAAAAATCCACCAATGCTATTAAACTATTGGGTGGAATTTTTATGAGAATCAAGATGCATATAGTTACAAAGTATCTACCCTCAAATATTTCATTCTAGAGATCGTGATTGATATCACCAATAATAGACACAATGCTGATATCAGAAATCAGTCTGTAGGGTGCACTTGGAAGGACATGTCATCTTCTCATTGACCCAGATGCATAACAACTTACAAATCATGAGAATATAGCAGAAAACCTTAAACCAAGTCTACAAAATCTGCTCCCAGTGTGCATCAAATGTATCAAAGTCACAGGGAGCAAGGCTAAGGAATCATGACATAGTAGAGGAAACTAAGGAGAAACAGAACTAAATGAAATGTGGGCTCCTTGGCAGGACACTGGGTCAGAATAATGGATGGGAGAAGAGAAATGATGACATGAAATAAGGTACACAGTTTAGTAGATGGTGCTGCATCTACACCCGTCTCACCGCTTTGGTCATGATGCTAAAGATGCCCGGGGTGGTGTCGTACATGAACACGGATGAGGAGATGTCAGCAAATCTCTGTACAACTGCTGCCACTTTCGTCTGTAAATTAAACTTAGCTTTAAAAAGCCCACAAAACTGAACAAAAGTGGCTGCCCCCATTTTTATCATTTCAATGGACTTTTATTCCTTTAGTATTTTCTGTCATTATAACTCAAAAAATATTATTTTTGGATTTAATTTAATGAGAATATGACTGGTGGCGACCGAGGGTTGGAGCACGTTGAGAAACTGAGAAGGATGAAGCTGAGGCAGGATTGTACTTTCAGATCCTCCTGACGCGTTCTCAAAGTCTAAGTTACATCCTGCTTTGTGTTGAAAATGCATTATACACCGGTGTTGCTGTCAAACTAACATGCTTTACCGTGGATGTGGGATTTCACGTAGGCATCCTTTTTCTTCTCAGTGTTGTGTGGAATAGAAACCTTGGTGTTTCCCCTTGCACATTTGATGTTGCAGCTGGAATGCTCCCTTGGGGACTTCAGAACCTATTGCCTATAGATCGCTTTAAGAGCTTAAACCCTGGGGGCTTAATTCTGTGGATTTTTCCATACTTAAGAGGATTTTGGAAGCAAATGAGATGTGGAAAGTGGGAACAATAGAATGTACCATGCTATCTTGAATGAGCCACGGGCATGGGCAGTTACTGGTATGACTTGACTGTCTCTTAAACCTGTTCCTCGAAAGTTTGGGGGGCATATGCTAGAAGCTTGGTCAGTGTGATGGTACTGAAATGACAGGACATTTCAGGGGAGGCCATGGTGGCACCAACCTTGTGATGGATTGTGCGGGCTCTTGGGAGTGCTGGCTCTTACGGGCTTGGATTAGCACCATGAGCGTAAGTGTTCGTAGAAGGAAGTCAGCCTACATAGTTGACCTTCTCTTCCCTGGATTGGTTCTCATTTTGCCTCTCCACCACGTTGCACACCGTCAGAGGCACACTGATTGTTTGAACCTCCAGCCACATACTTGCAAACTAAGCACATTTCTTTACTCTGTAACTTTCTTAGCCTCTGGTGTTCATGTTGTAGCAATGCAGAAGGAACTAAATGCACTTACAGAGCACTATTCATCTAATCTCTCTCTGTGTGTGTAATCTTTAATGTGTAAAAGAATCTATGCAAGTTTTGCTAAAAATGGTGTTGGTGAGCCCAAGAGTCAGTTCTAACAGTCTCCCAGGTGATGCCTCTAATTGTGGGTCCTTGTTAGTCCCTTGATGATGTCTTGAAAGACAAGACTTTCATTTTCCATGAGGGCACTATTAACTGCCTACAGGCAGTATGGTTTGATCATAAACGTCCAAGGAAAAGTTGCCAATGAAGCGGACTCCGGAGCCCTGAAAGGTTGCTTGTGATGTTGTGGTCATTTTAACTTTGCCTTAGAGGCAGCGTCAAAACCAAGGAGCCTGGGTTCCACCTCAGTTTAGGCTAAGCCAGTCTAGGGCAGGTGTAGGGGAGCAGCAGTGAACACCTTCTAGGAATGCAGGTCCCGAAGGAGGATGGCGGCCACTGCCACCAGGGGGCGCACCACCTCAGCATTTTCAGGCCGACAGCATCTGGTTTGAGTCAATGGGAGAGGCTGGTAACACGTGTGAATAATATAAAATGGGATAAAAAAAAAACCGACACAGTACTGGATAATGTGGAGCCATCCCACTGTCTTCAGGTGTCTCTAATGATGAATACTTTGGATAGGCTGCATGTTTATAACTCTCAAATACCTGACAGCTGCGCTGGTCTTGCGTTAGAGTGATTTCGAAGTCAGACTGAAGACTGAGCACTTTCCAGAGATTAGCCCCCCTTAAAATAACCCAGCGCTGTGCCAGAGGCGATTGGCTTTGGCACTCGTTTGCTTTAAAGTGCTGCATTTCCAACATGCTTCACTGTCGTAAAATGTTTAACTGAGGAAGGCCCGTGGTGGTCCAATTATCAGTGGGGAAACTGAGGCGCACTGGGAAGAAGAAGCCCCACGCCTTAGATCTGTGCCTGGGCTCAAACCAGAAGTTCAGCTTCCTAACCAGGCAGCCTGGCTGACCACCTGGGTGGGCTGTCCAGCTGCTTGACACCCCAGGGCTTCTTAGAAGGGAGTTCCCAGTCACAGAGTAACCCAGTTAAGGCCAAGAGAATGGCTGGCACTGGAAGACGGGCTGGGAGCCCCCACCTAGACTTCTGTTGTCCTGCCAAGCTGAAATCATGTTGGCTGTCTTAATTTAAGTCAACTGTCTTAACTGCTTGTCTGCGAACGAATTCTTTTAATTATCTTTATTTTGTAAATTAAAAGCTAGGACATATTGATGGGAGAAAAATTACCAAACTATAGGAGCATATAAAATAAAAAAGTGGAAAGCCCCTTTGTGTTCATCAGTTCTCATCCAAATCCTGTACCTCACTGTTAAACACCTAACATATATCATATATATGAAATATGCAAATATACACATAAATAATGATATATACACATATAAACATCTAACATATCTTGATCTATATTGTATTTTATAAACATATAGGCACATATGTGCACATTCATACATTATAGATCTTTGTTTTAAGCTTTCAGAGGATAGATACTAAGTATGTATAATTTGATCAATTTGTTCATTATGTCAGGAATGGTTCTACATACACAAATAAATAAACTCACATATATAGGGATAGAGAGGTGATTTTGCTGAACTTTAAAGAAATGGGATTATGCAACTCATACTGTGGCTTCTGATTTTCCCTGATATATATCATAACCTATCAGGATGAGGTATTGAGAAAACATCTTGATTAAAAGCGTGAGACTTTTAACTGGGCACAGCGGCCACACCTGCAGCCACAGCCCTCAGGGGACCAGGTTAGGAGGATTGCAAATCTAAGACTGGCCAGGGCTATGTACAAGTGTCTGAAAACATAAATATAAATCCCAAGGGGCTCATAAATCAAACGATCTGAGGACAGCAGTAAGCTTTGGGGCCCACCCTGGCCTTCTCTCCACACACAGTGTTGTATCCGCTTGAACTTACATAGACAAAAAAGAGACACAGGTGAGTTTTCCTTCTAAGTCAGTGGTTCTCCACCTCCCTGATTCTGTGACCTTTAACACAGTTAGTTCCTCATGCTGTGGTGACCACCGACCATAAAATTCTTTTCACTGCTATTTCTCAACTATAATTTTGCTCTGGCTATGAACTGTAATATACATATCGTTTTTCTTTCAGGTGGTCTTAGGTAACCCCTAGGAAAGAGTCATTTGACCCCCGAGAGGGGTCGCCATCCACAGGCTGAGAACCGAATGATCTTAAGAGTGATCAAAGGGCTCACGTTGCGAGTGATTAATGTTTTCCTTCTGGGGACTGAACGCTTCAGTCTCTTATTTCTGTGACTCTAGCTTATTTTATGGAACTCATTTTTCATACTCAGGTGAAACAAGAGATGCAGACATCGCCATAGAATGTGCTGGTGTGTGGTGCTAGTTCTTCAAAACACTCAAAGCAAGTCAGCTGAAAATATTGACAAGCAGGAGCTAGGTAATATAGATCTTTTCTTTTTAGATTTTCCTCTAGGACCCACGCCAAGGGCCCACCTAACCAGTTGTCTCTCCCAGCAGCAGGTCTTGGCCTGCTGAAGACTCCCAGGAAGCTGGAGAATAACACAGCTGACTAGACCTGTCCCCCACTGCCCAGGGTGGCTGGGTGAGGACATCTCTGTTAGGTCCCCATGGACCCTTAACATCAGCTAACACTGGATTACAAGGCAAGTCTTTGACTATGGGGGACGGGGTGTGCACTATTCCTGAGAGCATCCGCCCTGCTTTCTTCCCTACCAACCCCCAGAATAAAAGGGGTAGAAAAATAGAGGGGGATGACTTACTGACTTTCCCCGTGAAAAGCAGTTTTTGAAGTGTGTACATACTCACGGAGAATCTCCCTATGCTCGTCCTTCAAAGCATGCCACCCCCTCTCCCCCAACCCATCTGTTGACACATGGAACCGAAGCCACACTGGTGCCAATCCTTACGTGGCACAACAGGTTTGAGAAGCAGCCAGCGACTGCTTTCAATTTTAGCTGAAGTTCCTTACGAAACTAGCTAGCCCGGGAGGTCATTTGTCTCTGGTCCAGAGGTGGTGGTTTGATTATTCTTGGCTCAGACTGAACTTGGAAGGGAACTGAAGCGTCAGGTAGAAAAAAAAAAAAAAAAAAAAAACCTCCATACCTACATGAAAAAGTTCAAACAAATGCATGACACCAGCGTGGACGGATGTCACGGAGACAAAGCAGAGTGACTGGAAGTTCAAGGACAGGCGAGAGTGACCTAAAGTTGACGGAAAGAGGGAGGAAGGCTGCCATATGGAAGGATTACTGCTTTCAAAAGAGATGGTGGGAAAAATGTCCCAGGCTTACTTTGGTACTTAGCAGGGTGCATGTACAAACTTGACTTCGTGGAGTAAAGACTTAAACTGTGCACATTTGGAGATATATATATATATATATATATATATATATATATTTACCTCATTAAAGTCCGTTTTAGAAAGAAGAAAGCTGTGGTTTGGGCCATGAGCCATGCAAAGATAACAACAGCCATCCATGTGGTGAGTCAAAATTCTTCAAACAAATGCATACAACCGGGGAAAGAACGAAAAAAAAATTAACACTTAAAAATAACGATAAAATAGGAGGCCTCTTTGAACCCCAGGCGTCAGCTGAGCTCCTAGCCCAGGAGGAGCCCACGCCGGGGACGCACGCGGCGTTCTCCATGTTCACGCCCTGCAGAGGAGCTTTGCACTTCAAGCTGTGGCCGCACAAGCTTTTTAATAAAGACAAAGGGCAAGAGAAGTACAGTTTCTTCTGCAATAAAAGTGGGGATCTTACCCAATTCTGTGTGCCAGGCTATGGGAAGAACACGTGACCCACAGGTGAAGGGCAGTTGGTCAGTCCTACCTATACAATAAACAGACAAATCACGTATCCTTAACTCCCAAGACCCATAGAAGGTCCTACATGCCAGGAAGATTTTTTTTTTCTCCTTCTACCGACACTGGTTCATTGTGCAAAAATGTTCACCCTGGACAGCTGGCAATCTTGCTTGAGCCTCACCTCCACGTTACTGAGCAGCCTGGAGAGGGGGCACTTCATCACGTAGGTGGTTACTTTTTTTTCTCCTCTCCTCCTCTCTAGATCCTGGCTTGTCTGTTGCATACAACTGGCCATGGTTGGTGTTCTGGAGACACAACCTTGCTTTGTTGCGGAGACTGCTCAGTCAGGTCTGGGCACTGTGGGTGAGGGGAGATTGGAGGGCAGGAAAAGACGGCAGGAGAGCCCAGAAAGATGTGCCTTGTCTTGACACAGTGGAGGCCCGCCTCACTGCCTGGTGAACAGTATCAAGCCAGTGTTATCAGAGGAGGGAGTGTTGTTTGTTACTCTTGTTTCTTGTTGCTGTTTTGGCTCAGAGTTTCATTCAGGGTGTAGCTCAGGCTGGCCTGGAACTATGTTTATAGCCCAAAACAGGTGAAGATTTGTAATCCTTCTGTCTCAATCTCTTAGGGGCTGGGATCACAGAAGTGTGTCAGCATGCTTGGGGTTCCTGGGAAGGCTTTTGAGTTTTGTTGTTGTTGGTAGTGCAATGACAGGGCTGTGCAAACAATGATTTGCTTCTATTCCCGACACCAACTCTGCACGCAATTACAAGTGAAGGGCTTATGGAAGTAAAAACTGGGGCAAAGAGGGTGAGCCCTGCCTCCACCCAGTGTGGAGATACTCTGGAAATACACCTGCTTCGTTCTTGAAGGGGAAAGGACCCAGTGCCTTCACGCTTCTCTTTCCAAGTCAGCTCATTCTGGGATGAAACTGTAAGTGTGGGATTTTTATCTTGAAGCATAAGATGTGATGAGACCAAGTGGCGAACAGGCTGGGAAATAAAAGGCAGCAGCCACATCGGGAGCCTCGAACTTCCTGAGTGAAAGACTGCAGATAAATTCTTTCTGGATCCAACTCCTTTTAAAATTTCTTGTTTCCTGAGGGACCTCCCCAAAACTGAGCCAGGCAGATAACATAGAACTCAAAGAACCACACCAAGGCTGTCTCCCTTCTCCTTTAGAGCTGATAGGACACCAAGAGATTGCTCTGTTCTATCCTTGCCTGATGGTGGGGTGGGAGGAAGAGACAAAGGACCTCTGTGATCTCAGGTACATTCTGGCAGAGATGCTTGCTTGCATCCTAGGAATTAGGGAGCCTCTCTGCACTAAGACACTGTCAGGAGGGGAATCAGAAATTCCCACCTTCCACTTGCAGTCATGATTGGCAGCTCCCAGAAGCTATCTTTCAATGTGTTTTTATTCCCTCACCTCCTTTTACTCTGAGATTTCTCAAAACAAGTATCAACCAGCACCGTCCTTTCTCTGGGCCACAAGAGTCTCCTTGTTCTTCCAGGAAATCATCAGTTCCTGGGCTAGTTCCCCACTGCCCTTCACGGCTTCCTCACACCCCCTACACATGGCCAGTTCACACAATTCCTTCTGCCTATGGTACTTTCTGCCCCCAGATCAGTTAGTGTTCATTCCCTGACTCAGTAAATTCCAGGTTCCCCGTCCTGCACTCTTGCTTTTCACAAGAGACCCATATGAATGACTTCACTAGCAAGTTGGATTACTCTGAACTCCTCAAGGGTCTCAGAGTGCTTAATGGAGGTGGCCTAACTGGGGAATACTCCATGACACTCCAACCTGGATGGACTTGAATAGTTTAAATTCCTCCTTTGGTACCTGGCAACCAAAGCAAAGGTAGACTCACTCAGGCATTTCAGGGAAGGCGTGCTGCACATGGGGCAGCCAGCATGAGGGGAGGAGGGAATAAATTGTACCCACGGGAAGCAAAATCTCAATCAAGCTCAATCTCTCTCTCTCTCTCTCTCTCTCTCTCTCTCTCTCTCTCTCTCTCTCTCTCTCTCTCTCTCTCATTTCCCCAGATGTTGTCAGGGAACACCTGAGTGTGGAAGGGCACCTACTGCCGATTCTGTGGGTCCTTTGTGACCTAGGCATGGAGAAACCCATACAGAGGTCTCCCCACCCCGCAACCTCCCAGGGCTAGGCTGCTCAATCCCAAGAGCTTCCACAGAGCCATCCAAGCCATATATCTGGTTTCTATGGCCATCCCATTTAGGATAAGACTTAGGTTTTCAGCACCACGTGTAAAACACATTTGTTTCTTTGGTTTTGTGTGTTGTGCCCCAGTTGGCCGGCATTGGAAGGAGGCAAGGGACGGCCAGGGTCCAAGCATGGAAAGTGAGCTGTGCCTGGGATCAGCAACTTCAACGGTCACCTGCTGCAGATGGAGGTGAGGTTATCAGCTTCCACTTTTCAAATAGGCAGGGATAGAAGAACCCGCATTAGGGGAATGGGGGCCTAGGTTTAATCTTGGGGTGAGATAGGCTGATGATCCTCATAGAAGGCCAGTAGTCTCCTTC
Source organism: Alexandromys fortis (assembly GCF_014885135.2). Taxonomy (NCBI): domain Eukaryota; kingdom Metazoa; phylum Chordata; class Mammalia; order Rodentia; family Cricetidae; genus Alexandromys; species Alexandromys fortis. The sequence goes on from NW_026067989.1 coordinate 2,349,109, forward strand.
CCCAGGGATCATGCTAGGGCCCCCTTAGCTTCAGCCACACACTGGACGTGCTTCAGTTCCTCGGGGAGCGAGAAATGTGAACCTGAGCCAGAGGGGGGAGCCAGGACACCCCGAATAAGCCAAAAGACCCCAGGAGACCAGTTTTAGAACTTGAGCCTGGCTCACCGGGATCCCCACCAGGGGGCAGAGGGGAACCCCGGAGGCCAACGGGAGGAGGCCGGACTAGTGGTTAGGCACTGGCGACCTAGCACACTCTCACGCTCTAACTGAAGGCAGAGGATGGAAGAGAGCCAAGGAAACCTCCTTTTCTCTGAAAGTTTCAAGCGAATCCTCCTCGGTGGAGATCTGTCTACCCGAATCGCGTCTTGCGGACCTGCCGCACCACCGCTTTCTTTGGGCACCAAAGGGTTGAAGGGCTGTGCACTGGGCTCCCTCCACAGCCCAGTCTCCTCCCTGCGCCCCCTCCCCGCAGTGCTGGCCAGAGACCCCCTCCCGTGCACCCCACCCCCTATCGTGGACTCGCTGCGGGGCTACGGGAAGCTGCTCTCGCCCGTGCCGCTGGCGCGCCCCGGCCGCCGCTCGGCTCCGAGTCCCCCGCGCGTGGACCGTGTAGTAGGGGGGCGATTCTGCGACGCGCTCCCGCAGCCGGAGACCAGGGCCTGCTCAGGGTGGCCAGCGGCCGGCCCTCCTCTCGCCGGTCCTTCCCCGCTCCTCCTCCCCGGCCCCCGCCGCCCCCGCCTCCCGGCCGCCCCCGCCGCCGCCGCCCCAGGCCGAGCGCGGGCGCGGAGCGTGGGAGCCATGGTGCGCGAGCTGGAGAGGGACCCCAAGCGCAAGGAGGCGGCGGCGCGGGCGAGCGGAGAGGAGGAGGAGGTGGCGGGGGAGGAGGGACTGAGCGATAGCGACGAGGGCGACAGCGTGGAGACGGGCAGCGGCCGGGAGGAGGGAGAGCAGGAGGCGGCGGCCGGGTGGGAACGCAGCGAGGACGCGCGGCTGCTGCGCGCAGGGCTGCCTCCTGCCGCCGTCCCTGCCGCGGCCGCCCGCGACCCGAGCGGTCGCCGCCCGCCGGGGACGCCGCCCGGCCGCCCGAGGATGCCGCCGCCGGGCGACCAGGACCGCGCGCGCCGCCGTCGCCGCCGCCGCCGGAGGGACCTTCTGCTGAGCCAGCTTTGCTTCCTGGCCTCAGTGGCGCTGCTGCTCTGGTCGCTGTCGAGCCTACGAGAGCAGAAGGGTGAGTGCTCGCAGCCTTCCCCGAGTGGGCGCTGAGGCTCCAGCGGCTCGGGCTCTGGGGCGCTCAGCGCGGGGCGGCTGCGCTGGGTTCTGGCCACACCGAATAGGCACGAGGACACCCAGGTTCCTCGGAGGGCTGGGGAGGAAGGGGTCTGGGCTCTAAGAGTGCTGCAGTGGAGGAGCGACCAGCCCCCTTAGGCACCCTGAAGACCTTTACTTGTGACTCTTGCCTTCTGCTCCTTTCCCACAGTCTGAGGACTGGTGGTGGCGGTGGTGACAGGGAAGAACCCTTTCACCACCAGGGCCAGTAATAAAGTTGTCCTGGCAGCAATCGGTACTTGTGCATGTAATCAACCACCTGTACTCCTGGCTTGCTGAGGGCTTGCAGGGCTGGCTAATCGGCTCACTCCCGGTTCTCCACGAGTTCTCCACACAGTGGAGTGGGCAACAGAGAATACTCCTTGCCACCGTTGCGGTACGAGAGCAGGTGCTGGTAACTTCGGACGGGAGAAAGTGATAGCTACCCAAGCTGGGGTTTAGTAATGGGCATTTTCTCTTAAAGGGTCGCTCAGCAGGAACACATGAATTTTTTTTTTCTCAGGGCTGGTTTGCTTCCTTCCCCGGACTTGAGCTGTTGAGCTGGGGATGGACCACTCTGTGCTGTCCACTTTTTCCTGGTGCCTTGGCTGATGGTGCACGCGCGCGCATACACACACACACACACACACACACACACACAACGCAGAGTACTAACCACTATACGATCACGGCAACACACACACACACACACACACACACACACACACACACACACGAGACTTCGGTCTTATCTTTGCCCTTGGCTTTTCTAGAGCTAAAATAGACATTGAAGAGAAATGTGCTTGAAACAGTTGTCTATTGGAAACCATTTGGACTCTGGGATGCAGCTGTGTAAAAAAAAAAAAAAAAAAACAAAAACAAAAAACAAAATAACACCACGGAAAGGAAAGACTTGGGAGCAAAGCAGTTGTAAAATGATTTTGTACGCTGGATTTTCAAGTGTCAGGGTTTTTGGGGAAGCAGACGAACAAATGGTTGTAGGTGGAGTAAAACAGTTACAGATATGAGCTGCGCTGTTAAGACAGACACGGATCTGATAAGCGTTGCTTTGAAGCGCACAATAAAGGTGTTTTGATAGTGATGGTGACATTTTAAAAGATGCCATCCATCAAGAGAGGGACTTCCCTCACACTGGCTGATGCAGTGCTACATGGTGAAACTCGAGGGTCATTCTGGACTTCGCAGATCTCTCTAGAGACTTCATCATATATGGTAATGAGAGAGAGGCAGTCCTGGTTTTCAGTGAAGCCCTTGACTTGATGACTCTCACCGTGGCTTCTGAGTCTTAGATTTTCTGGCCCTGGGTGCTGACACGGGGGGTGGGGGGGGCTGTGTTGTTGGAATGAAGTGAGTCTTCTCTCCAAGGGCAGATTCAGATCTGCTAAGCAATGTCCACTGACTGTCACTAAGAGTGAAAGCCAACAGATAGTTTATGGCTCCCTTGGCAAGAGCTATTTCAAGTCAATTACTTGGTGGCGGTTTCCCTACAGGTTGGGGCCCTGTGAATGACAGGCTTCTCAGCACTTTCCAGGACATAAAAGACATTGTCGTCGTCATGGTCCCCCCCCCCCCCGTGGTGAATGTGACCCATGCAGTGAAAGTCAATCAGCTGCAGGGGGCTTCAATTCCTTATCCCCACCAGGAGCTGGCATGTCTGGGCTGATAGGGTAGCACACAGTGTAAACTTGGAACCTGACTTTCATTTGGAAGTAGTTGCCCTGACAATGACATTTCTGCCCAGGTGCTACTGACTCAAATTTTATGCCGTAGCATGACCCCCATCTCTACCCTTTTCTTATTTATATTTATATTTCATAGTCTCGCTCTCACTTCCTCTTTAGCCCCCTGTCAATGTCTAGTGCAGGGACTCCTGATTCCCAACCCTGGGAAGACTTAGCTGGGAGAAACCCAACAGTTCTAAGGACCCTGTTACCCAGGCTCTGCTTTTCACCTCCACCCCCAACTCCATGGCTTGCTGGTCCTCATTCTGTCTCTAATCACCTTGATTCCATTAGATGCTGCTTTCAGTAGGGGAGACCAGCCGTGTTGCAGCGGCAAGGCATAGTTTTCTTGCAAGATAATTTTAAGCAAATCAATTACTGCAGGGGGATCTTTCACTGGTATTTTGCTTGGGGATTGCCATTCGGCATCAGAAACATCAGAGTAGTGACACCCCCAAAACTCCAGGGCCATTCTACATAATATCCTTTCAACATGGGCAAAGGGTTCATCGTTTTACCCCATTTTAAAGACTCTGGGACTCACCATGGGCGATTAAGTAAAGTCACATAGGAATCAAGGAGTGGAGGGACAAACCAACTTGAGGGGACCTGACTGTTTGTTCCCAGTTGTGTTCCTTGCTTTGGGGTGCAGCACTGGGATGGTTGTTTGGTCATGTGGGTGTATCGTCCTAATGACCAAAGGCAATATTTTACCTTTAAAGGCATGTGGTATTTGTTAAAGATAGCAAGATACCCCCCTCCCAGAGGCCTGTTTCCTAAGAATCCCCTACCCTTTTTTTTTTGTTATAAAAGGATAGTTAGTTATTTTTTATCAGAAGTAGAGGTGTGTGAAAGTTATGTTACATAATGTCATGAAATTTGGGATCTTTTTTTTTTTCTTTAATTTCTCAGTAAATCCAGACTTGGTTACATACTGAAAAGTTCAGTTCTATTTTGCAGTCTCTCTCTCTCTCTCTCTCTTTTTTTTTTTTTTTTTTTTTTTTTTTTTTTTTTTTTTTTTTTTTTTTTTTTTGTGTGTGTGTGTGCTCAGTATCTGGTCAGAAGAAGTATATCAAAGAATCCATAGTGATTTTTTTTTCCTCCTGTGGAACTAGGATGTGAGGATTGTTTAATTTAGGTCAGGAAGAGTTGGTGCTGGGAGGAAGAGAATTCTTAGTTCTGACTACAACAAAAGCAATAATAATAGCAGCTACAGTTTGGGCATCTCAAGTGCCAGGCACTGTGCCAAGCATACCTTATGTGCATTTACCTCATCTGCAAACAGAGGCTTCAGTCTTGTGAGCCTTCAGCAGGGGAGACACAGGCCCCAGGTGCCCTATTTAGTTGTTGCTGATGAAGATCTTCTTTTTGATCTCTGTGTTCAAAGCCAATTTAAATAAGGTGTTAGGTTTGCTAATGAGGGTTTTCATTTATTCTTGCCATGAGAATGGATTACTTTTGTATACATTGAGTGGCTTAGAAATGTTTCACTTTTTTTTTTAAATATAAACTCCATGGCCATCTTTCTCTAGAGGTAGGGGTTCTAACACAGGAGCAGTTATATACATTGTCTCTTGAAAGTTCTAAGGGTATAACTAAGAAAAAATAAGTATTTGCACACATACACATTCATAGATTTGAAAACACCACAACTTAGTATATATAGGTATATATACATATATACTCTCCATATACATATAATATCACTGTTTAACAAATTAGCCCCAAACTTGGTATCAAGTTTAAAAAGTTGTTTAACTTTTTTGCCCATGGGTACTTCAGTTCAGGAATTTGATGGGCATGTTGGGGATGGCTTTTCTCTAGTTTATTATGTCAGAGGCCTTGACTGGGAAGAGTGTAAGACTGGGCAACATGACAGTGGATTTGGAATCATCCGAGACACCATCACTCCCATTTATAAGGATTGATGTGGATGTTGACTAACACACGCATGGTCTTTCCTTGGGGCTCAGTTTGAACTTCCTCAGAGCATGGCAGCCAGGTTCCAAGAGATAGCACCCCTGAAAACAAGGTGCCTGGTAGTCTTATGCTCTAGCAGAAGCCACAGAGTGCTGCTGCCATGGTGGCCTTCTGCTGGTCAAGGCAAGAACAAATGCCACCCAGGTTGAAAAAAGGGTGAGGATGTGGAGTCACCATTTTCTCAGTTTAATGGGAAATATGATGATTGCTATATTTGGAAAAACTCTGGAGATTTGAAAGGACTGTAACTTAGGAGTGAGTGAGGGCATTTCCCAAGGTGACCAGTTGTGAGTACAGGAAGTATATACATATAACTTGTATGTAGATATTTGTATGTACACCCATGTGAATATACACCGCACATACATGCACATGCATAATATTTTTGAAATGTCCTCCAATCATGAGAATATTGGCCTTGATCTTATCTGATGTGAAGGTGGAGATAATCTTTGAAGAGGAGGCACAGTGTGGATTTGAAATGCATACTGTGAGTCCATCTTGGCTTACATGGAATTCCACTCATCAGAGGATTTGGGGTGCAGCCTGCAGACTCCCTCACTTCAAGTCTCCTCCTCTAGCCTTCTCTTTTCTGACTTCACTTGGACTTTTCTGTTGCTTCACAAGGGTGTACGACCTTTCTGGTCCCAGATTTCTCACATGTGCTGGTCCCTCTGTCCTGCTGTGTCCACCACCACCTCACTCTGCGGTGACTCAATCCTTCTGCAAGGCCAGGATCTCCTGGACTATATTAGATTCCCCGCTGTGTTCTCTGAAAACACTGCTTTCGGTTGATTATATTTATCAAAGTCGGCAGCTATCTGTTTGTTTGAGTAACATTCCTCTTCATTGGGTTCTGAGCTCCAGGAGGTCAGAGACCCTGTGATCTGTGCTGACATCAGTCACCCCCATCACCCAGCCCATAATAAGAGCTCGAAATCTATTTGTTATAGAGAAGCCCTTTTGATTTCTGAACTTCAATGCTTGTGATAAAAATAACAAAACAAAACCAAAAAAAAAAAAAAAAAAAAAACAACCCACCCTGTTTTAGGGCCCTACTTTCTGGCATATGCTTATTTTCATAATTTCTGGTCCTATAAATTTGATGTTGTTGCTCTTTTTTTTTTTCCTGTGGTGAGTACCGAGCTGAAAAAACGTGGCAGGCTCTGCGCAGTATCACTTGGATGGTGGTAGGATTTGAACCTGGGGACGCCCGTGCCAAGGTTGCATGTGGATGCATTACCCAGCATTGGCAGAGAGGAACACAAGACAGGGAATCACCCTGCCTTTTTCAGTCCGCCGAGGAGTAGGGAGTAACAGAAGGCTGGCTTCATAGAAGCAGTATTTTAGAAACACGTTGCTTTCAACCTTTTCTATTTTCCGCACAAACATATATAGAAGTGTTTCTCTCCTCCTGCCTTTTCTTAGCTGCTCATCAACCCAGATTTTTCTCAAAGATTTCCTCTCCTCAGAACCCTCGAATCCTTGTGGGAAGAGGGAAGATTTTTTTTTTTTTTTACCCCGGAGGGTTGGCAAAGCCAAAAGAATTGCAAAACTAGCTATTTGCTGAGCATTCCAGGGCCTGGTGGAAGCTGGCTGATAGAGCAGGACTTTGGCAACTCTCGCTTCTATAAGGAGTGTTCCATGCGCACAAGGAAAATCTTTGTGTATGGGTTTGGGTAATGGAGACTACAGAGACTGTTCCAATGGGGAAACTGAGGTCTAGGGGGATTCAAAAAAAATATGTTGCCGACGTCACACTGCAAGTGGGTTGTGATCTCAGGAGAGGGATTTGAGGATTTCTGATTGATGGCTGTCAGTTTCTGATTCTGTAGAGTTTATTTGACAGCCCGTTTTATTCATTGCTTGTAATAGTTTTAAACAAGGTTCTGCTGTGTGTGGGATCTGAGACTGTGACGTACTGAGGACTCAAGTGGAGGAAGGTTTGCCATAAGCCAAGGGGGTGATGGGCTATGGGCTTCCAGCATTCTGCTTGCTCTTCTCTCTGTCTGCTCCTGCCTTGGGATTGGCCATGCTCCTCCCTACTGTCGCTAATGTTGGGTGTCACCATCCTTTAATGGCTTCCCTGCCCCATAACCATCCCTGTTAGCTCTCTTCTTGTGAGATTCTTATCAGTGGATTCCTTGGAAGGAGTCCTGTATAGGCTCCCAAGGACATCAGATCCAGGGATCTCTGCCTTTGACTCCTTTAATCAGACATTTTGCTAGTTCTTGGGGTTACAGGGGTATCTGAGATAGACACCCAGTATTGGCCTTTGGGATTTTTGAGTAGCGGGGCACCGAGTAGCTATTTCTGAAGAGTTTTGGAGATATGAATGAGAAATCCAGCATGCCCTGGAGGAGTATATGGTTATTCAGAGGTGCTGAGACCTGGAAAGCAGATGCAAACTAGTTAGAAAGACAAACCTCCTAGAAAACTGAGAAATACTGTGGGCAGGTAACAGCCAGAGATGCCACTGCAGATGGCCAATAACCCCAAATAGCATTTTTCACTCTGAATTATCAAGTGGGAAGTTGGAATTTAAAAATAATGAGATGTCTTTTTTTGGATAGATTAGCAAACGTTAATGGATCCAAGTGTAGTTGACTGCAATATGGAGGCTGTGTGGCTAAGCTGTTACTGTTTTGAACCACATACATGCTTATGGGATTAGAATAGCCCCATATATTTTTGAAGCCTAGGTTAAAAACTCAGAGAACCTGGATACAAAGGTGGACCATGGAGCTGATTGGCCATGGCCCTTTAAAGCCTGGAGTTTAGGATTAGAAGGGAACCCTGGGGATCAGGATAGACCAGCGCTGGTTGCTTATTTAAACCATGCAATTTAGCATTCATTCTTTGCTTTTCAGTAGCTATGTATTCCTGAGAGGATGGGCAAATAAAATCAGCTCAGCTGCTCCCCAGTTTGGAGAGTTTCCCATCTGTAGCTTCTGCCGTATCGACAGCATTGCTCTTCATTTTTCCCCGTACGTGTCTCCTTCGTTCTGACTGAGAAAGGGACATTTTTACTTTAGCGACCTGCTCCGCCACCAGAATTTAAACCCCTGGAGGACGCGAAGGAACAGAGGGTGATGGAGAGGTCTGGGTGACCAGACTGGCATTGCACATCCACTCCAGGAGGTCAATAGTGCCATTTTCTAGACGGAACGGGAAGTGTTCATTTTTGGGTAGTTTGACTTAGTGAGCTGGCGGGACAGGAAGCCGACAGTTGAAAAATCGGGATTATCAGCAGTTGCCGCCACAGATGAGGACTTGCGAGGAGTTTACCGGAGGTGAGAATTGTCTCTCTGACGAGCTCGTGTTCCTCAGTCTGCAGTGTCACCTAGGGAACTCTGCGCTTCACTTGGGTCTGAGTCTTGCCCAGAGATACTGATGGAATGCCCTAGGGTACGGTGTGGACATTGCGATGTTTTGTTAAGGGTGATGCAGTTGGTGCCAGTATGCAGCCAAGACTGAGCCCGCTGGGGTAGGTAAATGCGCAATATTCATTGTATTATGGCTATGTAGAGGCCCAGTGTTGCTGAGCTGTGAAATACATTGAACTCAAATTTTCTCTTCTGGATGTAAATCAATATTCTTCTACCTGGTTTTCTAAACGTTTGCTACAATTTCACTCCAAACTCTCTTCCCCCGGCCTCATCTCATCTTCGTATGTACAATGGCATTACGTTCACCATCGGGGTTTCTCTGGGAAGCAATCTTCATGCAGATTCTTCTGGCTGTTTCTTGTCTGGTCAGGTTACTTGGGAAGTCTGCTGTCCAGCTGTCGTCTTGCTCCCCCTCCTCCCTTCAGATCTGTGCCGTTCACGTCTCCGAGCTCTCCCCTGGAAGTTGTCTTCCTAGAAGTTGCGCATGCGTCCCTCTTGGCTTACGCCTCCAGTTGTTGTTTTGAGGCTCACACATGCCAGTTGCCTCTGGAATAAGGCAAAGCAGACCTAGGTGTGATGCCTGGTATGGTCGAAGCTGTGATCCTTCTTCTGACCCATGGGTCACGTGGTTTGGGCTCATAACGTAGGTTATGCACCTATAATCCTAGAATTTGGGAGTGCTGAAGCAGGAGGGTTATGATTTTGAGGCTAGCCTTAGATTTAAAATAAAAGGAAAATAATTTAGGGTGAGCCTTGTTTTCTTTGGAGCTCTGAAGATGTTGCTTGTGTATCTTTCTTTCAATGATGCCTCTTGGAAGTCTGATCCTGTCCTGGTTTTTAATTGTTTTTTTGACTCCGTTTCCTTTTCTAAGACATTTGCTTTGTTCCTCCTGTGTTATTTGCTCCTAGAGTCAGTGAGTTTTATGATCAGTATGGTTCCATGTCTGTCCACTCCCTTCAGATTCTTCTGATCTGAAAGTGTGTGTCCCACAGGTCTAGGATCTCCCGCTCTGTGAGGTCTTCATCCTTGCTTGCTCCCTTTCTGGGTTGTCAGTTACTGCACGCCTGAGTTCCTGGGAGCATCCCCTCATCTACTTTCCTTTCCTACTCCTTTTACCCTTTGTACTGGGCTTTGCTTTGCTTTTCTTTTCTTTTTTTGAGATAGGTTTTGTTATCCAGTCTGGCCTTGGATGCATGATCCTTCTGCCTTAGCCTCTCAAGGACTGAGGTTACAGTTACATGCAATCGTCCCGGACATTTGGTGTGATTTCTATACATGTTATTTATATATTTATTTATATTAATACATGCAGGTATTTTGACTACATGTATGCCTGTGTATCACATGTGGTCCTGGTGCCTGAGGAGGCCAGAAGAGAAGTGTGGATCTTCTAGGACTGGAGTTCCAGAAAGTTGTGAGCTGTCACATGGGTGCTGGGAATCCAACCCAGGTCCTCTGGCAGAGCAGCCAGTGTTTGTAATCTCTGAACCATTTCTCCAGACCTTCTACATTTTTTTTTTAAACCAAGAATTTCCCACTCCTTAAAAAAAGAAACCTTTATTTAATTAGTCATTATTGCGTGGGTCTGCCTGTATGGTGTGTGTCGGACGAAGCGTGCATGTGGAGCCAGAGGAAAACCTTATGGCGTTAGTTCTCTGCCTCCACCTTTACTGGGTTCTGAGGATTTCACTCAGGTCACCAGGCTTGCCCAGCAATTGCTGTCATTCGCTGGACCGTCGTGTGGCCCAGGTTTCCAACTCTTACACTGGCTTCATCTCCCAAGAGCTGCATCTCCTGTGGGGATTACTTCAGTAGCTCCTTATCCATCCACATCATCTCTCCCACCTCTGAGTATGCACACATTTTGAAGAGTCCCCTTTTTTCTGCGGACTCTTCTGTAAGTTGCTCCTGTCCACCTATGTTGTTCCATTTTCCTTACCAGTGTCTTTAAATGTCAGACACTTTGGTGTCTGCACCTCCCTTGTGTGTAGGTGAGGCTGTTGCAGAGATCATGGCAATGGCAGAGGAAGGACTTGTTGGTAAGTGTCCCTAGGAGCTCATCTGACTGGGCCATGTCACTGGGAAAGGCTCTATGTGTCTTGTTTTCCATCTTTGTCAGGGCTTAGTTGGATTTCCTAGAGAAAGATCACTGTGTCCTGCCATCAGGTGGTGACCTGTTCTCTCAGGGAGTCCAGTGGGAGAAGATGTATTTCTTCAGTAAGAGCACTTGCTCTGCCTCAAGGACTGAGGTCTTCCCAACAGTGACTAGGAAGGGGCTCAATAACTTATCTGTTGACAGAACCCAGGCCATCACACATGATTTAAATCAGCTTGCCTCCTTCCTCCCTCCTCTTCCTTTTCAATTTTAGCGACATATGGAAACTAAGGGTAGGGAGTAGGAGGAATGGAAAGTCTTTTTTAATTGAAATTTTTTATTGAGTGAATTGAAGATTCTCATATAGGTGGAAAACAAAACACAGGACTCTCCATTGTAGTGTTTTCTAGTTAACCTCACTGTAATATTTTGCAAAATTGTGACATAGTATTATTAGTAGGATGGTGGCATCAATCCAATCTACCTTTCTCACTTGGATTGATTCTTTTATTATGTATGCATTTGTGTGTGTGTGTGTGTGCGCGCGCGTGCATGCGCGTCCTGGGTTCTACAAGTTTAATAACCCATGTGGATTTGTGCATCTACCAACAACCATTAAGGGTCCCTCTAATGACAACACCGTCCATATCTTTTAGTATAAAAGGACCATTGGCATTAAGTAATTGATAATCACCTACACTCAAATAACGTCAACTTAAAAATCGTGGTTTTAAGAATGAAGGAAAATCACCACCAGGACTATTATATTCTGTACAATATTTTGATTATACATTGGAACAGAGAAATAGTCACCAAGTTCGTTTACATTTGAGAATTGAAGATGTGGACAGCCTGTGTTTGCAGAGTCAACGCTCTAACGTATGGAAATCTGAACTGAACGCGAGGGAAAGTTTATGCTTGGTATGCGGAGGGCTTCTCTGATGGATAGTTATTTCTGTCATTTGCGTCATATTTCTGAATGAAGGATGCATAAAAATGGCTTCTTCAGATAGATGGATCATTCGGGAAGTTTAGCCATATAAGGCTTCTATAGTGCGTTCCTTGGTATTTGTTTTCTGGAATATTGACGTGGAGGCACTCTTGGGGCGACTGAGTCTTAATGTCTGTTTTTGTTAGAAGTGACATGAATGAAAATTGCCAATTTCACTCTTTGCTTGAAAAAAAAAAAAAAGAATCCGCTTAAGAAAACACAGCACAGTTAAGGGAGGGATCTAATGAATGAAGATCAACTTTTGGCAGATTGTCTCACATTCGGAAATGTTACTGAAGTGCTGGAATCTCCTGGGAAACTTTCTGACATTCGGGAGAGTCAGTCCATGGGAAAAAAGGGGGAGTCACAGGGCGAGCCGCTTCGTGTAGCAAGTGAGGAGATGTGCGGGGCTGGAGCACTGGCCCTCGGGACACTCCTTGCCTTTGTTCCACACACGTCTGTCTTGATGTAATCAGGAGGATAATGAGCTCTTTGGAAATGAGTGGCCTGGGTTTTCTTCTTTCTTCTGTTTTTCTTGTTAGCAATGTTTGAACGTATAACTTTCCAACTTCATTTTGTCCTTGATATCATGCTTCTGGACCTTGCCCCAAACACTGGTTGCTAAGGATAGCTTCCTAGGACCTTAGAATCGTAGGATTTAGAAAACAATCCATGGTCTCTGGAGTGGGGTTTCAGGTTGATGTTTAAAATCACGGGTAGTTTTGGGCTGTGTACAGCGAGTAAACTCATTGCACCCACTTTAAACAAATCTAGGCAAATTCAGATCAGCGTCATTATTTTCTAACATTGTGATGTCATTTCCTCCCTTCAATATGTCAATCTTGACATCAAACCATATATAATGGATTAGATCTTTTTTTTTTTTGTTTGTTTGTTTTTCGAGACAGGGTTTTTCTGTGTTTGCCCAGGCTGTCCTGGAACTTGTTTCTGTAGTCCAGGCTGGCCTCAAACTCAGAGACCTTCCTGCCTCTGCCTCTCAAATGCTGGAATTAAAGGCTTGTACCACCACTGCCCAACAGATCTTTAAATTAAGAAAAAACTTATCTATCTATCCGGTATGTGTGTGTGTATGTATGTATGCATACATGTATGTATGCATGTGAGTACATGTATGTATTCATGCCACAGCATAGTGGAGAAGTCAGAGGACAACTGGGAAGATTGAGTTTTCTTCTTTCAGGCTTAGAGGCAAGTGCCCTTACCCACTAAATCACCTTGCCGGTCCCTACATTGTTTTTAAATAAAAAATTAATATGTTTTAATTTTAAAATTGCATACATTAGAACTGACCGACAGTCAAGATACAGATAGAATATCACTCTTCCTGCAAAACTCTGAATTGTCCCTTTGTAGTCACATCTTCCTCTCATCCATTACCCTGACCATTGTCTGTCATCAGAGTATTTGAATTTTTAAGGATGTAGCCAAATGTAATGCCAGCACTAGGGAAGGGTAGACAGAAAGACCATGGGTTTGAGGCTAGTTGAGGCTAAATAGGAAGACTTGTCTCAAAAGAAAAACAAAAATTATTTTTTTTGCAAATGGAATCTAAGACTCAAACAGTTTGTTTCTTTTACTTAATATTATGACTTCACTTAAGTTGCCTTCGGAATCGGGATCTCGCGCGTCCACTACTTTTGGCTGAGTAACATATAATTTGCAGGTATTGAATACCTTATTCTGTTCCCTGTTGTAAGGCGCTTGGTGGCTTTTAGTTTGTTTATGAATGAAGATGCTATAATACTCAGTTCTTTTCCCTACCATATTACCATGGCTGGATTCTTTAGTATGTCATTTGAATAGTCACCCATGACTTGTCCTGATGTTAGAAGGGAATATTTAGTCATAAACTGTTAAGCACGATGTTTACTCTAGTATTTTCATAGTTATATATGTTATGATGTGAAGGAATTTCATGTCTAATTTTCATTTGGTGAGAAGCTCCTTTGTAAAATAAGGGGTAGATATGGAAATTTGTCAGAATAATTGCCCCTCTGATTTTTCTCTTGGACAGTTGATAGTGGTTATACAGAATGGATTGTGTGGAATGGCTTTTGAACACAGAGCCAGCCTTGCACACCAAGGAGAAGCCGCAGTAGCTCAGGAAATGGTTTTGCAGTTTACATTTCTTGGATTTGAATTGCTAAAATTTTACTGAGGACTTTTATGCTATGATCGCATGAGAAAATGGTCTGTGATCTTGTTTCTTGGTGCTGTCTTTGTCTGGTTTTGCTGTCAGGGCAATACTGGCCCACAGAATGAGTTGGGAGATGCTCCCCCACCCCCCACCACACTTCTGTCTGCTAGAAAAGATTGGAATTGACGGAGCCTCCCTTTTAGCTTGTCATCAGCATTTCTTCATGACTTTAAAGTTCAGATATGATTTAATGTCCGCATGATGGTAATAAAATTGCATTTTTTTCGTATGTGAGAGAGAGCCTTGCTGTGTAGCTCAGGTTAGTCCTCTTGCCTCAGCGTGTGCGTGCTGGAGGAGTTGGAGGTGTACATCTGTCACAAAGCTCATGACGCTTTTGTAAATATTATGGAAATCAATGTTTCTGGAGTCCTTAGCAGGCCGGGGACTCTGTTCCAGATACTTTTTTATGTCTTAACTTCTTTGGCCTCCCCGAATAACCCTATGGAATGGGAAAATTTTTCTCTCTGTTTTACAAGTAAAGGAAGACAGGACACAAAAATTGAGGCAAATTGTTGAAGCTTAGGGTTTTCTGTGTCTTAGATTAGAACCCAGACAGTCTGATTCTCCTTGGATTGTTCCATGTCATAACTGATTCATTTGAGTTTCTTTTTGACAACATTTTATTTTTTGGATAGGTCCTCACTCTGTAACCCTGGCTGGTTTGGAACCTGACCTCAAACTCATAGAAGTGCCCCTGCCTCTGCCTTCTGGTTGGTGAGATTAGAAGTATGTGTCCCTACACCTTGCTTTTTTTAGGTCTCTATTTGGCAGCATGAGGTATTTTCCACGGGTTTTCTGTGTTGAGAGTCTCGTGCAGAAATCCTTGCCAGTATCTGACAGTTTCTTTGACTGGACTCTTAGAAACAGTATTTCCTCATTAACGGATGTGCCCTTCAGAGAGGCTCATATTCCTACTCTGTCAGCTTCCAGGAATGTGAACAGGTTTGAAATCCCCACAGCCATGCTTGACAGCTTCGAATTCAATGTCCACTTGCCAAAAGTGAGTATGATAATTTTTGTGGGGTGCGTTTCTTCAGCACTGGGAGTCAAGTCCCAGCCTCTTGTGGATACGAGGCAAGTGCTCCATCACTGAGGTCCAGCCCAGCGCTTACATAGTTCCCATACTTACATAGTTACTGTAGAAGAATGGCCCCTCACCACTTTTGTTTGCCTTTCTCCTTTGTCTTTCCTCCATTATATCACTTTCTTTCCTTGTGGAAAAGATTTCTTCATGGGTAATCTCAATTTTCTTTTTTCACTGAAGGACAATCATTCCGGGTGAGGGTTGTAAGTCTGTGTTACCGCACTCAGCTCTGCATTTCTACCTAGGAAGGTAATCACTTTTTAAATGATAAAGTGTAAGAGTTTTATATGTATTCTGTGTATCCTATCCTCTCGGAAGTTTTTGTGGCATATCGGTAGCATTTTCATCCAGTTTAAACTCTCTCTCTCTCTCTCTCTCTCTCTCTCTCTCTCTCTCTTTCTCTCTGCTTTTATTTTTCATTATTGTATTCTTAGCTTCAGGATCTCAATCATATATTTATCCCACATAATTGTTCCTATCTTCTCTTCCTACCTGTTTGATTTAGCTTAAAAAAAAATAACCCTGTTCTCATCTGGGGTCAATTGTAGTTGACCTGAAGATGCAAACAGATCCACAGACCCGCCCGTTAATTCTGGTCTTGTTTATGGAATCATCTTGACCCATGCATCTCGCATGGCTCCGGCCCGTGTTTATTCTCCCTGTACCACTGGCTGCTTTTATGACATCGATTTTACTCAGCTTCCTCGTTAATTAAAGCTGTCATTTGTTAGCATGTTAATTTTTTGGCAGGGTGAGGCTCCCGTCCTCTTGTTTTGGAAAAAGTCATTTTTGCTGTTATCATCCGTTTATCTTCCTAAGTGAACTTTAGAATCTCTGTGAAATTTCCATGAAATCCCTCTAGGATTGGGCAAATCTATAAATAGTGTGTGGAAAAAATGGCATTCTGCAGTGCAGATTTCTCTCACCCCTGCGGTGCTCTTTTGTTTGATCAGGCTCCTAAGGAAGTTAGCTGGAAGTCGTGATCACTTCCCCATTTCTTTCCTGCGTTTGTTTGGGAAAGTCATTTTGCCGTGTATTATTTATCATTGCCGCTGCTTCATTCCGTATGCATTTGAAATATTTCTTTATACTGTTTAATTGCTTTTTTTTACGGCTTATTTTTATTTATGTGTCTGTGCTTCTGTGTAAGAGGATGCCGTGCGTGTCCAGGTGCCTGCGGAGGTCAGAAGAGAGCGTGCTATGCTCTGGCACTAGACTTATGGTAGTGAGCTGCCTGATATGGGTGCTGGGAGCCGAACTCATGTCCTCTGCAGGAACTGTATGCCCTCTCAGTCACTAAGCCATCTCTCCAGGCCCCGCATTGTATTCTTAAAATTTAAAAATGATGTAAATATAATTATTCTGCTAAAGCCGTACATCTCAACCTTACCAATGCCGTGGCCCTTTAATACAGTTTTAAACAGTTCCTCATGTTGTAGTGACCCCAACCATAAATTTATTTCCATTGCTACTTTATAACGTTAATTTTGTTACTGTTTTGAATTGTAACGTAGATATTTGTGTTTTTCAGTGGTCGAGAACTGCTGTGCTAAAGGGACGTAGCCATAAAATGACTTCTGATGGGATTCTGTTTGACCTGTACACCAGTGCCTCACTCACTTCTTGCCGTAGATAGAAACTAACACAAACAGGTGGTACCCAGAGAGTGAGAGACATTGGAGCACTCAGTTCTAATGGGGATGTCTTCATCAAAGCCCTTCCTTCAGAGCTCAGGGGTCCATGGGAAAGAGGAGGCAGAAAGAACGTAAGAACCAGGGGTGACTGGATGACTCCATACACACAACAGGACTGATGAGCATGTGAACTCTCAGCGACTGAGAATTCCCGCTTGCCCTGGGTCGGTCTGCGTAGGTTCAAGCCGTATAGGGTCCCAGCACTGAGAGGGAGAAGTGGACATAGACTTCCATCCCCTAACCAAGAAGCTATGTGCAACTGATGCCCAATAGCAAAGGAACAATTAGTTTGCTCCAATGAGGTTTCACTGGGTGTATTAACCACACTCCTGGGCAAGGCAACATGCTGAGGAGTAGTTGGCCAATACAAAATGAACTCAATGGGATTTTAATAAACTTTTCATCTCATTTTGCTTCGTTTGGGTATTTTTTGTTTTGCCTTATTAGTCTTTTGCTTGATTGCTTTGGCTTCTATTTCTATGCAGTTTTTCTGTTTGTGTGTATTTATTTCATGTGGATGTTCAATTGTTTAAAGAGAGACAGAGAAAAAGAACATACAATTGGGTGGATAGAGAGGTGGGAGGGACCTGGATTAGGAGAGGGGGAAACATGGTCAAAATATATTGTATAAAATTATTTTTCAATAAAAATTGTGTGAATACTTTAAAATTAATTTATTATGCAAAGCAATAGCGTCAAATTAAAAAATTAATTTATTATGCAAAGCAATAGCATCAAATTTTGTGATAATTTGCTACCAGATAGGGAACTTTTGGACCAACTAGCTACTGAGTATTTATTTATCTGTTGTGGAACTTCTTTTCCAGTTCCAGCGTCTCTGATGTTTATGACAACTCACAGACATTGAATGTGAATAAATGCCTAGTTAATGCCTATTGAAGTGTTTAGCACAATATGATTTAAGTACAGCTCCACAATAAGCCAAGTCCTACATGTCTGTGATAATAGGGTTTTTCCTTTGAATTTGTTTGGTTGGGACCCTCTATGAAATATTTACTCTCTTATATTAAAGAATTTATGTATTTATTTTCTAGACTAAAGTGTCAAAATAACATTAACTTTATAAAATGAATTGACAACTTCCATGTTTCTTTATGTTACAGAATATGTTGACAAGCATGGAAATTAGTTTGATATTTAGAATGAGCTTGTCCGTGGTCTTTTTATTTTTTATTGAGCTCTACATTTTTCTCTTCTCCCCTCCCTGCCTCTCCCCTCCCCGCCTCTCCCCTCCCCTTCAACCCTCTCCCATGGTCCCCATGGTCTTTTTTGGTAGCAATTATGTGCAAACTACAGTTTCTTCCATTCATATTTTCTTATGTGGGCAATTTCCATTTTCCCAAAGAACTGTCAATTTCGTTAAGATTTTAAAAATGATCAAAATTATGCATCCTTCTTATTTGCTTTAACTGCTGTACTTGTGATTGTATGATCTTCCCTCAGCACTGAGATGAGCTTTTCTGTTTCTCTTGATCCAATTGGATGCTATTTGGCTGACTTTGTTAATTTTTAAAGATTGACTGATTGTATTGATCTATTTTGGTTTTCCCATTTTGCTGATTCAGTTTCAGCTACCATATTTCTATAAAAATCCTCTTATTCCATTTATCTTCCAATATGTTGAATTATCTTTATTTATCTTGATTAGTGGTACATTTGATTTTGTGGGTAGTCAGACTTACACTATATATAAATATTTAAAGATCATGTAGTCATTGTTGGTTCGTTGCAAATAGTAGTATAATTTCCACTTTATTTCCTCTGTAATTATTTAAGAGACTGATTTCTGATCTCTCAGATGTATATATATATATATATATATACACTCTAAGTTCCAGTTTTATCTCATTTTTGTCTGGAGAATATGACTATTGTGGATTCTTATCTGTTTCAATTCTTTTTTTCAAATAAACAAAAAACTATTTTTATTAAGCTTGTGTACCAATTTATACTCCATATTTTTAATATATACACTCATGATAGCTGCTGCTGAATTAGATAGATTATAAAATAAAGACAGCTGTATTTTACATCTCATTTGTTCAGTGGATGTGTGTTAAGTGAATGAATGAGAAACAGAAGGTCCACAGATTAACTCGGTGTATCTTAAAAGCAAATCAGAGTAGAAAACTGTTGTTCTTAATCAGTATGAGAAAGATGTATTATTATTTAATGCGATAAGAGCATTACTAACAATTTTCAGAGTAAAACTTTAAAGTGCTGCAGCAGGCTCAATTTCGCTCCCTTGGGACTCAGTCTCATGGTGTGGATTAAGAGTTCCCTTATTTTTTTTAATTTAATTAATTTACTTATTTTATATCCCAATCGAAGTTTTCCCTTGCTCCTCTCCTCTCATTCCCTTCCCACTCCCTTCTGCTCTTGCCCCAACCCATTCCTCCTCTGTTTCTGTTCAGAAAAGGGCAGTCCTCCCATGGGTATAAGCAAAACATGGCATATCAAGTTATGGTAAGACTGAGTGAACACCCCTGCCTCCCTATATTAAGGCTGGGCAGTGCCATCCAGTAGGAGGAATGGGTTCCGAAGAGCCAGCCAAAGCGTTAGGGACCACTTCTGCTCTCATTGTTAGGAATTCCACAAGTAGACCAAGCCACACAGCCGTCACATTATTGTAGAGGGCCTAGGTCGGTCCCATGCAGGCTCCAAGGTTGTTGGTTCAGACTGTTAGTTCCTGTGAGCCAGGTTAGTTGTTTCTGTGGGTTTCCCTGTGTTGTCCTTGACCCCTCTGGTTTCTATAATCCTTCTCCCTCCTCTTCAGTGGGATTCCTCCAGCTAATGTTTGGCAGTGGGTCTCTGCATCTGTATCCATCTGGATAAAGGCTCTGATATAAATTGAGGTAGTCACCAATCTTATCACAGGAGATGGCCAGTTCAGGCTGTGCGTCCACTATTGTTAGGGGTCTTAGCTAAAGTCATCCTTGCAGATTCCTGACCCCAAAATGCTCAGCCCTCTTTTGCAGCCATCTCTTTTACTACTTTCCCCTCCATTCATCCCCTAACTCAGTTCCCCAAGTTCCTATCCCCACCTGTCTCCGGTCCACCCAGGAAATCTCTTCTATTTCTCCTTCTTAGGGAGAGTCATGCATCCCCCTTGGGTCTTCCTTGTTACCCAGCCTCTATGGGTCTGTGGATTGTAGCATGGTTATCCTTTACTTCATTTCTTAAAACTATGAACTATTTGTAATTCAGAAAACCATTTGTTTGTCTTTCATGTCAATTGCCTTCCTTCCTTATTTCCTTCCTTCCTTATTTCCTTCCTTCCTTCCTTCCTTCCTTCCTTCCTTCCTTCCTT
>NW_026067989.1:2370723-2397137 GCF_014885135.2 Alexandromys fortis
TATGTATATTATACTTTTTATTTATAGTACAGGTATATATTATTTTTATTTTTTTACATGGTCTGGGCAGTACAACAATGGCTGTCTCACATGGGATAGGCCAAGAAGCCAGAAGTTGTCCAGTCCACGGTTCTGAGTGCTAGAGGCATGGAGGACTTTTGGAGAATTGCCGTCTTTAGTCTGTTCTGGGAGAGGAAGAAGCTTATTCTAGCATCAGTGAAGGAACGCAGTGTTGGCAATCACAGAAGAGATAAACTTGCCAGCAAGAGTGAGAATAAGCAGGCAAAAAAAAAAAAAGACTTTCCTTTGTCTGTACTGTCCCCATTTTATGCTAAGTCTTCCCACTTCAAATGATCACATCTAGAAAGCTCCTCACAGGAGAGCCCAAGGGCTTGCATGTTGCTGATTTAAGATATAGTCAAGATAGTATGGCATGGTGGCGTAAATCTTTAATCCATGAATTCGGGAGGTAGAAGCAGGCAGATCTCTGTGAGATTGAGGCCGGCTTGGTCTACAAGGTAAGCACCAGGCCAACTTTGGATGCATGATAAGACCATGCCGAAAAAAAAAAAAAAAAGTCAAACAACTGAAATTATCTGTCACACCTAGGTGTAATAATGTAGGTGTAATAATGGCCCTTCACAGATGTGTGTGCGCTGATCCTTAGACTCTTGTCATTTTGTTGTGCTGCATGGCAGTTAAGGGGGAAGTAAGTTCACAGGTGGAATTAGGGTTGATAGTCAGTTGATCCTAAAGTGCTGAATTGTCATGATCATCAAGACGATGCCGTGTTATTACACAGCTTCTTATTGGCAAAGGGGAGAAAGGAGATGCTGAGTCAGAGAAGGGTGTGTGATGACCCACACAGAAGTCAGAGCGGTGTGACTCCTGGCTTGACGATAGAACCACAAACCAAGCACTGTAGGCAGCATCTAGGATTCTGTTGTGTAGCTTCCAGAAAGAGCAGAGTATTGGGCATATTGAGACCCGTTTTGGATTCCATGTTCCAGAACTGTAACATTGGAGGCTGTTCAAAGGCACCAAATTTATGATAATTTCTTAGGGTGGCAATGGAAACTCCTATACTCTATGTATCAAATGTTGACCACAGTCTAACTTTTAAAGGCAGACACAGATGCCTGTGGAGTTGACTATGTGTAAATTTCATGGGGTTTTTGTGTTAGCATCTCTGTGTAACTACTTGAGGGTTATATATTTATTCCTTCAGTTGTTATTTTCCCAAATACTATAATACCAGCTTCCTAAGAAAAGACACCCCTACACAAATAAGTAATAAGACTGATACTTTAAAATAGGAATTTCCATATCACAGATTGGTCATTCTATTGAATAGATTAGTCATAATTATCTGTGGCTGACTCTTTAAATTTTACTGGTGGTTGAGATATTTCATTGCTGTTATTAGACACGTGTGCACAGCTCTGTACAAATCCCCCCACCTTTCCCCTTGCCACTGTGTTTGCAGTGGTTCCACAGGTCTGCACAGCCCAGTCAAGCTATCGACAGTGCTTATGGGCTATAGGACTTCAACACACGGTAGAACTTGCTCCACGAGGCCACCCACTATAGGGTTTTTTAATGACTTTTCAGTTTCCTGTGCACCTATTGTCAGGTATCCCCATATTGTCTCCTCAACCTCAGCTTATGCTTCTCCCTAGAATTGTCCTTCCATAGATTCCGCAGAAGCTCTCCAACCAGATGGAGATAGGAGCGGAGCAGGAGAGGGCACAATGAAGGCTAAGGTGCGCACCCAGTGTGAAAGGCAAGGCAGGAAGCTTGTTGAAATCAGGCTGAGGCATGGGCTCCGCTTGAAGGCTGCTTTGGCTTCCTCACACACTAACTGCTTCTCTAATGGCAACATCTAAAGGGAAACACAGTTTTAACCCTTGCCTCAGTTTTACAAAGATCAGGGAAAAGCTGGGGTGAGGAAAATGATGTCTCCAGGCTCCCCATGGTTGTGCAGACCTGCTGTGTTAGTTGAATAAAAAGCAACAATCCTTAGGGGAGAGAAGAATGTCCGTGCTAGGACAGATCTGGACAGTTGCTTGGCCTAATATGGCAAGAACATTATCTTTTCATCTGGATCCAAGAGAAGCATAAATGGAGGCATCTTGTCCTGCTGGGTCGAGGTGCTTTTGTGGGTTTCTGGGTGCTGTAAGTGTCCCTTGATGGCTTTCCCCCTTGGACTTTATGTTTTGGGAAGTGGGGTATGATTCAGGGAGGGAGGGAAGATGCAGGAAGCACCCTTGCCTGGCTCTCTTTCCTGATGCGCATTCCAAGGGTCAGCATTGAAGGAAGGTTTCCTTTTGGAGAGCTGAGGAATGAAATCTTTTATGTGGCCATTGGACAGGAATGGGCTGGGATCATTCTGCTCTTGCATCTATATGATTTCGGTCACAGAAACACCAAGGGACAAGAAACTTGGCCCATTACTTCGCTGACATTGCCCAGAGCAGAAGACCTAGACAGCATGGAGGTAGGAGGCTCTCACCCCCTAATGGAATTAGTCTTCTGCATGTTCTCTTTTGTCCTCAGTTTCCCCATCTGTAAAATGTGAGCCTGTGTGTTCGTCTATCGTTGCATCCACAACAGTACATTGATCAAATTCCGCCTTTAATTTGAATCCTTTAGCCTCTTGGGTGATGTGGGAAACAGACTTCCTCCTCAGGTAAATTTACAGCCAGAGCAGTATCGCTTTGCCCCCAAGCATGACCTGATTCACCATTCATTTTTATTTTACAAGAATTACTCTTGTAAATGTGATTTTCTCTTGGTTTCACAGGGCCATTGAGATTGTATGGCTCAATGTATTCCTCCCATATGTCGTGTATTTTTGCCCGTTGTATAAGTCAGTGGTTTTCGAAGCGAGATCCCAGGGACAGCAGCTGGCATCCCCTGGGATCTCCCAGAAGCTTTGTTAGGAGGTGCAGGCTCTTGGGTTCTACCCTGACCTGATGAGTCTCTGTGGAGAACTAGGCAGCTTTGTTCTCCACGCTCTTATGTGGCATCAGAGAAGTCTGAGAAACATTTCTGATAAGGCAGGGGCGTAGAATGTTGACCTCTCCCCTCCCGACTCCAATAAGCATATACCTTATCTTTCTTTGAGTGACTGTTACAGTGTGGATCTAGAATGTGCTGCAGAGGCTCACAGTTTGAAGGTTTAGTGCAGGCCTGTGATCCTTCCAGGAGACTGTAAGCTGTAGGTGGTCAGACCTATTGGAAGAGTGTGAAGTCATTGGGGGACCCATCAGGAAGCAGATGCTGGGACCACTGGCCCCTCTGGTCTCTCCTTTTGCTTTCCAGCCACCACGAAGAGCGCCATCCTCTGAAGGTATTCAGGCCACGATGCCACAGGCTCAAAAGATCCTGGAGTGAAACCTTTAAAATTGTAAACTTGAATAAACCTCTCCTCCTTGTAACTGGTTTACCTCAGGTAATTTGTCACAGTAATGAAACTTATTAACGCACCATTCGGATCCATCTGTGTTAGAGAAACATTTGTGGCTTTCTTGAGAGCTTAAGAATACTGAGAGAAAAACCTGTGGACCTGCTTCAAGTCAAATGGAGAATGGTTCTCTTTAACTTCTTGAATAACAGGATTAACTCCGGAATTTCCCAGGAATGGCTCCTTTGCTGACCTCATGGGAGCTAAAGGTTCAGATCCTGAAAGGAGACACTGGACCAAATATTTCTGAGGGACCTGGGGGAGAAACAATAGCCATGATTGGTCTGCCATTTATGTGTATGGCATTTATTTTGATATGCATCCCTGGGTTTTGATCCCGATCGCTATGGTAATAGACACCATCCAATTGGTAGCCTGGTTCTGAGACCTAAGTAAGCATTAGTTCTACAGGGAACGGTTTTCCTTGTTGATGGCCTCCCCTTTGGTCATGGTCTCACTTAGAAGGTTGATTCCCAGAGTTCAGTTCCTGCCATCTGAAATGCCTACTGTGGTTTTGGTGTTCCCCACAAAGTCTGCCTCATTCATACGGAAATAACAGATTATTTGGAATTTTGGTTCTTCCCATTATGGTGAAGGTGAGTTATGATTTACTATCCAGTCACAAATGGCATGGGTGTTCAGCACCCCTGTGCAGAGCTCTTAGTGCGCATGCCCGGGATCATCTTCTCCAGGTAACACCAGGCAGTAAGATCACCAGGGTTAGCACTGAAATCTCCAGTGTGTTCTGTCTACAGTCGCTAGCAAGTTTGTCTGCAGGAAGAAGTCTGCTGAGCAGCTGTGGACTGAGCAAAATGAGTGATTTCCACTTGTGGGTGGAGAAAGCATTGGCCAGGTGACCTCTGAAGAAAGACTCCCTGGCTTTTTAGCTTACCTTTTCACTGTTCTTCCTGATCATAGTATATGTTACTTTGGGGAGCTCAGACCCTGGAGAGACTGACCTGGGAATTAGGGTCCGCTGTTTTATACAGGGCCCAGGTTAGCATGGATGCGTACAGAATCCTGTGACTGGTCTAAATAGAATGTTTCAGAGATGTCCTGGTTTATTCTTCTGGTAACCCAGTATACATTGTGGTGGAGGGAAGTATTGTGACTCTGGGGATAGGCATAGGCATCAATAGAACTCAGTATAGATTAGTACCACACAGTATACCAGGAGAGGCAAACCGCTGTTGCCTAGAGAATCATGGAGTCTCCATCCCTCCTTAGGGATTGATAGACCAATCTGACTTTGTTTTGTTATGGACTTCTATCTAGACAAGGAGAAATCTTAAAATATGCATCCAGGCCACACTGGAAGGTCAATAGTGGTAACAGAAATCCACCGTTGGACAAGGCCGCATATAAAGAACAGAGAGAATATTCCTTATGTCTTATGTTATTGTATTAGTCTTTTTGCTATAAGAAAATACCCAATGCTTGGTATTTTATAAGGAAAAATGTATTCTTTACCCCAAAATTTTGGGAGCGGATCCAAACAGCATAGCTCTATCTCTAGTAGACAGTCGCTGGCTTCAGGATGTCATGGGAAATGGGCATTCAAGAGGTAGAGACTGCAGAGGAAGACAAGAAGCCAGAGGGCAAGATGGGCTCAGTATTGCTCTTCTTAGAACAACTCACCCTCATACGACCCTTCAGGATCTCCATAAATGTTTTCAGGGGTAGCTGCTCCAAGAAGCTGACCACCTCTTAAAGTTCCCATTGTCTCCTAATGTCACCATCCTGGAGACCATGAGTCTAACACTTGAGCCCTCAGAGGACATACCACATCCAAACTCTGACAAGGAAGGTTAGTGTCTCTGCAGAGGGAACTTTGTAATCAACCAGACTTTTTGTAAAGCATTGAACAGACCCAGTCATTCTCTTTATCCCTGGCTGTTGGGGAACCTGCCCAAGCTCCAGACAATTCTCAATCATGAAATTGATTTAAAAAATTATGAATGATATCAACCTTAGCCCGAAATGTTGGCAAGGAAGCATGATGGCCTCACAGCAGACATTTGATGCATATAGTCTCTCTAAACACAGCACTTGGCAATTGTACACATGTCCCTCTTCCTTGGGGTCCCAGCTTAGAGGCCTCCAAGTCTCAGGTACTGTGTATTTCATTCACTTGTCCCTTCCTATCCACAGTGAAGGTCTTTCATTGTCAGCTGTCTAAGGACTTGCATGCCTGCTGCTGGGACAGGCAGGTATGGGGCAAGCCATGGAGTTAGATGGAGCTAGTGGTCAGGGACAGCAGAGTCATCTGCTCTTGACCTGCTTCTTCAGTCTGCCTCTAGCCACTTTGCCGTCTGCACATCATCTTGAAAGGGATTTAGTTAGAAGGCCTTCTGAGAAGACTTGGTGGAGGTCCCTGTACGGTCTGAGGGAACTACTCTCCGGGGTCAGTGTCTGTTCATGCTGGCCCAGCTGAGATACCTGCAAACTGGTATGGCTAGGCAGAAACTTGGGGCATCAAGTAGATCTTCCATATGTTCTCCTTGAATAGTACAGCTGGCATCCCTTCTCCATGGATTCAATCACCCATGATTTAAAAAAAAAAATCCGGAAAAAAAATGATGTCTGTGACAAAGTGTATGAGCTTTTAATGTAGTCTAACCAATGTTTTCATTGTATTCAGTGTTATAAGTAATGTAGTTACTTAGAATGTATGGGAAAATGTGCACAGTTTGTAAGAACTTGGTCTCTCTTTGGCTCTTAGTATCTGCAGGGGCTCCAGGAAGCAATCCGCTATGGATACTGAGGGGCCATTGCCGTCTGTCTCTGGTCTCACGTTAACGTGGACGTGAGAATGGGTGGGTTGAGAAAGAGGTTGGGGAGGACAATGCGCTGCTTTCATGTGGGTCTCTTGGTTCTGCCTTCTCCTTCCGTCCCTCCAGCCTCCACCTCTCCCTCTGCTGGAAGCATTTTGCTTCGGCTGATTTTACTTTGGGTAGATTCTGTGAAAGCCTGAGCTGCCGAACGTTTCCTGTGGCTTTTCTATTTTCAACCTGAATAGGAAGTGACAAGGACAGCTTCAGAGGAGGGATCATGATTCATTCTGTTTCCTTAAAACTGCTCTTGGAGAGAGAAAGAAAGAAGAGAAAGAGAGAGAGAGAGAGAGAGATAGAGAGAGAGATAGGGAGAGAGAAGGAGGAGGAGCCAGAAACGGGGGAAGGGAAGGAGGGAGAGAAATGTTATATACATATAGGAAATGCACCTACCATACATGTATAGATGCATTTTCATAAACCAAGTACCCCATAGGTAGGCATAGGTTTATTCTACCCAGTATTGTGCTATTTCAGTGTAATCTGTGGATCCTTCGCTAAGAGTCACACACGGGAGACTGAGCCATGTCCTCATTGGTGGTAGATGACTCCGGATCGCTGTCATTCGCTTGTGAGAACTGATGAACAGCTGGCGACTTCCTGTGGTTTTTATGTTATGAGCTGTGCTGCTAGGAACATTCTTGCACACATCTTTTCATCTTTCCACGCTCACAGGTCTGCGTGTCTATGTACCTCTGCAGGGTAGGGCTGTACCTGCATCTGACATGGTGCCTCAGCAGTCCCCCTCCCCCGGGATGCTCCTGTTTAATGTTTAAGCAAGGAACAAAGTGGACTTGCAGTTTTCTGTCATGGATGCTTGATAGAAGGCCTCATGGGAAAACCACAGCCAAGGGAGGATCAAAGGCTCTCTTGGGAGCAAGGCAGCAGCTGGCACCATGGTGCCGTAGCCTCTAACCCTTGAACCCTAGGGCCATACATAGAGAAGTGCCTAGACAAGGGACACACCAGAGGCACATGAATTGCCTTACGGAGGCAAAACCAATTATCATTATCATTATTATTATTGTTGTTGTTGTTATTTGATGCTCCTTTCCTCATCCCTTCCTTTACACCACACACACACACACACACACACACACACACACACACACATGCCCACCTTGCCCCGTGGTAGTAATGTAGGCAGGGGAATTACAGTGAGGAGAGAGGTGTTAATTATCCCAGAGGAAGTGTGATCGCAGTAGCCACAGCTCTTCAGAGGAATGCTTATTAAATGGAAATGGCACGGATGAGTCTTCCCCAAATGACTGTGTCTGGGGTCTGCCCTGTAAGCGCTGCCTCTCTCCCGTGGTCTCTGCGGGGCTGGAAAGGCGCTAAACTCATAATAAGTGGTGTGAGGACCAGACACCCCGAGGTAGAAATAACAGGGCAGCACATTCTCCAAACGCAGCACCCTCTTTCTGACCACACCCTCTGTGACTGAGGATCCCAATCACCAGCTTGCTGTCTGCTCTAAGGTAGCTCTGAGATGGGGGGAGGGCTTGCTCCTCCCCCGAGGCCGGGCCCTGATATAGGCAGGGAGGGCAGGGTGCTGCTGCTGGGAAAGGCATTTACTTGAGACATTTTGTTACATTGCTAGAGAAGAATGTTCTTTCGGCTGTTGGCCCCTCTCTCTTCCATTCAGTTCAGCTTAGGCGTGGATAGAGTCTTGATAAGCACCTGTATATCTGTGGAGGGCTGGGGTATCCCAGGCTCTCTATGTTGGCAGGTAATTGGTTTGATTGATACATTAGTCATATTGGGTTTTTCTTTCTCACCCTACCTACCTGCTGATCAAAGGTTTGTGAATATGGTCTGAATTCACAAGACTTGGGGTGGAGGGGAAGAATCTAAAAGCCTATTTGTGTGTGTGTGTGCGTGTGTGTGTGTGTGTGTGTGTCCCATGCGACTCCATCCTCAGTGCTCTGTGGAACACCATAGCAGCCACTGGAGTCTAATGGTCCAGTGTCTCTAGGAATATTCTATGCACATTGTCTGTCTCATGGTTTGTTCTTATACAGAGTCTTGCTCCCAGATAGACCCAAAGACTACCATCTGCTGGCCAGAGGGAGCCGGCTGGCCTCTACCAGTAACTCTGCTCTGAGAAGTGGTTGGACATGGTGTGAGATCCCTTGTAGGCAGCCTTGATGTGAGTCTTGGGTTCTAGCACACAAAACTATTCGAGGAGAGGTCTCGGACTGGCACTCAGATCCAGGAGAAGTGAGCAGAGTGGGTTTTATGTCACCATCAACCCCCTTCTCTATCTTTGGACCATGGGCAACATCCTCCTATTGAAAACTTGGATGCCTAGGGCTGGGAAGCCTCCATCCTGATGGTGGGCCACTCCCTGGACTGTGCAGGGCCGATGTGATAGTTGGTGTGGAAAATGATTTAGAGCTGACATGCATCTCTTCTCTCTGGCTGTGTCTTCTCACTGACTGGCCCAACTCCGAGGGCCTAACCGAGGGTCAATTTACAAGGAATAAAAAGGCTGCTTTATTAGGTCCCTTCAGTGAGGATCTCCTAAATATCCAAGGTCTTGCAAGATTCTGTGACTCAGTCAATAAATACATATATTAATAAAGCATTTCTTTCTTTTCCCCTCAAATTCCTCCTTGACCTACATAGGTGCAGGGAAGACAGGGAGGCCAGCATGGGTGCCTTATACAGGCGTTTGCTCCCAACCCTTGGGGCTGGGGACAGATAGGATAGAACTCTGACCTCCTCCCAGGGGGTCATCTGCTGCCACTGCTTAGCACTACTCTATTCTTGAGAGTTGGAAGCAAGAGAGGCAGCTGGGAATGTTTTCTTGGCTGGAGTCTAGTAAATCCCACTGGGAACTCCATAACACAAGGACATCACAGAGTTGATATGATCTTGAAGCAAGGGCCACCTTCTGTACTTCCCAGTCTGCCCCTCACTAGTCGCTTGTCCCTGGCTGTTCCTGGCCTAGGGTGGATGGCAAGTGCGTGACCTCTGAAAGAAGGCAGATTCTCTGAAACACAGGTGTAACTGGAAGCCGTGGGAAGCTGCTGATCAGAGCGGCAGGATGGTATCTGGATAGGAAGTGGATTTTAGTTGACACCAGTTGTGAGTACAGGAGCCCCTGAGGGCCTGGCCTGCCTTAGGCCTTCATCTAAGATCCTTATGAATCACCTTGTGAACTCGCCTGGCCCAACCAGCTTGCATGGTACCATTCAGTAGGTTTGGGGGAAGTAGACCTCCTGTATCCAAGAGTACTAGGCAAGTAGGCAAAGCAGCTGTGAGATATGGCTGTTGGGTAGAGCAGGATGTGGGGGCCCCAGATATGTGGTGACCCTGTTTGAGGCCCATCAAAGCTTAGAACAGCTACTATAAGAAACTAGGATTGTGCGGACACCACGCAGGTCTGGGCAATTCCCCAGGTGCCACCAGAACTGTGGGGTTTCCGCTCCTAGTTCCCTCTCTGGCCCAGTACCATTTTCTACAGATGGCCTGGATCCGCTTGCAGCAACTGCATCGCTCCATTCTTGGGATCGGGCTGTTGACAAGAGAAAGCATGCTTAGTCTCACACAGACCAGATTAAGCATCCAGGTCTGAATTTGGAAACGGTAAAAAGTACTACCTGAGCACACCCGGGACCATTTTTCCCAAGCCGGCACAGATGAGTTGGTGAGAGTGGCTTGTAAGGATGGCATTGGTGGTGCTGATGGTGAAAACGTTAGCTCTCGGCCTCCGTGGCTGAGCTGGAGACAGCCCTTTCAGGCAGGTGGCCCTGCATCCTCTTCAGCATCTTTGGCATTTGCAGGGAAATGGCGATGAACAGTGAACCAGCGCCCTCCAGACACTGGGGTTATTTTACTCCAGAGTGGCTGCTTTTTGTCTCTGTGGCAAAGGGGTGATGAGAAAGAGTAGTAAGGACTGTGGAAGTGCTGAATAAGAAGTGAACCTGATCCCAGCAGGCAGCACGTTTGAATGGCTCCCTTTGATTGGCCCGGTATATACCCTCCAAGGTTCCTGGACAGGTACTTTGGAGAAAGTGATTGGCTTCAGCCTACCTCTCTACCTCAGGGTGATCAGATCTCCTTGCAGACTCCCACCCTCACAGGGAGTTTTGGTTTTGAGAGTCTAATAATTCTGTGGAAAAGCAGGAAGAAGTGAGGCAAGGTGTGGGGTTGTGAGGGGGATGGACTGAACCCAGATCCAAGAGGCGGATTCATTTACAACTCAAAGGGAGGAGCGTTGGCATGGTCTGGAGCCAGGCTGTGTGCCCTCAGAGGAGTAAATGGAAACCCCCAGTTTTGTCTGTGCTTCAGCTTCATCCATTCACTTGCACCTTCCCCAGGGTGAGAGGTGTGAGGTGAGACCGGTTTGCCTTGTATTGTGTCTGTGATGCCCCACATAGATGGGGGTTTGGACAATAGCAATGGAAAGAAGTGATTTTTTCACTCCGTTCACAAAACTGTACCCAAAGCAGCTGGCATTTCCCACACATGGCAGTGTTCACCAGACAGTACTCACTCAAGGGCACATTCTCTCATTCCTTGCTAAATAAATATTTTCAGAAATGGTGAACCATGGTTACTGTATGTATATATACATATGTGTGTGTGCACGCGCATGCGTGTGAATGTAGGTCTGTATGTATGTCTAAAGAATATGTCTATTCATTTACTTGGTTTTTTATTGAGGAAGCTGGTAAAATGATACAAACATGTGAAAAAGGAGTACAAAGAACACGTAGTTGCTGGCCAGGGAGAGTAATCAGTGTGAAAATGGAGGCAAAATTGCTTCCCTCTTCAGTGGAAGAAGGAAGGCGAATTAAATGTACTCTATGAAATTAGCAAGTCCAGGTAATTATTTTGAGTCATCAATTTACAATGTTGTAAAATAGCTCGAGAGTAATGAAAAAGTTAGAGTCATATAATTTGGAAAATGTACTGTCAACAATACATGATTTTTCTATTGAAGCATGAATTATTTTCCCTCAGTAAAATCCAGGAAGTATGCTAAGAAACTACTTTTCTGTCTGTTTTTTTAAATGTACAGATAGAAATAATGTTTTTAAAGGTAAAAATTTGATATTCTCTCTGTCTTGCTCGCTGGCATGTTTACCTTGAACTCCTGACTCTCCTAGGAGAGTCTTATACTGGGATAAGGGCATATGCTTTCTTTAGGTAACTTGAAGAGTTATTTTAGAAGCGAATTACTGGATTTACCCTGCTTTGCTTTCCCAGGATTTGTACTAATGAGTCTAGAATGTGGTTATAAGAACACACGTATATATGAAGTCCATAAGATGCTGAGTGTGGAATAGCCTCAGAGCAACTAATCTGTGAGCCAGAAGTGAAGAGGACCATACAGCAGGAAGAGGCACACATCAACAGTTGCACGGTAGATGCTGGGAGGTGTGGGGAACAGCACATTTGGAAATGTCCAAATAGTTGCAGGTGATGATATCAGCACTTCCGGGAACCGAGGGAAATTTCCCCAAGGAAGCAGCTGTTAGGACAAGAAAATGATAGTAGTGACATATGCAAATGCGAGGTGGTAGCTTTTGTCAAGGACACTGGGATGCAGGACGCTTGGTGCCAACTAGAAAGACTGAGTATGGGGGATAAGTATGCTAGCAGGAAGTAGATGAAACCTAGGATGACCTGGGATGAGATGGGGGAAGGGAGGCAGAAACAGGCAGTTCTAAGATGCAATAAGAAATTGAATGTCTGTTGTCAGGGTGAAGAGAGATCCTTGAGGATTCTAAGCAGATGGGGAAGGACATAACCAGCCAAATCTTTTGTAAAAATCATTGTGATAGCTATGTGATGCCCAGTAGACAAGACACCCTGGAATTCCTCCTGATTCAAAAGCATGAAATGCTGGAGAAAATCATAGCAGGGGGAGGGATAAGTATACAGTGAAGGAGAAGATATCCCTGGAACAGAAACCAAACCAAAGGACCAATATTCATGGGAGGAGCATGCCGCCACTGACTGCTTCATTTTTTTTCTAGTGACAATAGACAAGAGATGTACCTTTTATCAAGTGACTAAGGATAAAAGGTAAGGCTGAGGGGTGGTCATGGATTGGTGACCAAGATACAGTACACTCATCTGAGAGAGGGACATTTTCATTAGTAAGAAAAATACTATACAGTAACACTCCTTCAAAAGAAAATGTTGAGAAACTTCTCCCTTTTGACCTGGGCTCTAGTTGGGAGTGGAGGAGCTCATACCAAAAATATCTTGCCATGGATCTGCCACGTGGGTTTGAGAGTCTTTGTTTTCATGACTCTAGATATCCCAGGCCAAGATCTAAATATAATAGGCCGTAAACATCTGAAGTTCTCTTAATCTAAGGAACTTCATCCAACAGCATGTACAAACATGTATATAAACTTTTTAAGCTGCATAGAGCAGTAGTGATGGTATAATTAATTTTGGTAGATTGTCAGAATTAAAACACTACATTCTTGTGTTTTGAGGGGAAGAGAATAGATATTTCCATGAATGTGTTTTAACTTTTTTAAAGTTAAGTGTGTATGTCTGGCCTCAAAATGCATTCTTTATATTCATGTTATTGTTTTTAAATGATTTTTCTAAGCCAAAACACAAACACACACACACACTAGTGCAGGCTGACACAGCACCAAGAGTCTCAAAGTCACCTGTCACCTCTACCTTTGTCCCACTGAAAAGTCTCCAGAGCAGGCCCTTTCCTAGAATGTTTCATAGTTAACCCTTTAAAAAATGGATAGAGTGACAGTTCTCAAAAGAAAATCACAAATGGGCAAGAAGGTTTTTGTTTGTTTTAATGTTCAATATCCCTAGCTATTGGGAAAATGCAAATTAAAACAACTTTGAGATACCGCCTTCCTCTGATCAGAATAGCTATCATCAAGAAATCTTGTCAATAAATGCTGGCAAGGATATGGGGGAAAGGGAAGATGAGTGAGAGGAGAATCTGCTAAGACACAGTTTGTTCACTTTGTTTGAAAATGCCATCAAGATAGCTAGTATTTTGTAGGCAAATTAAAAAAATTAAAGCCCTATAACATGGCAAATAAGGAAGTTAGTGATGGTGGTCCATTATTGTTACCAGGTTCAGGCATTGTGCATAGTTGTACAATCTGTGCCCTCTTCAGTGGGCAGAACAGCAGGTTCCTCTGCATCATCAGCCCAATTGTGGGTGAAAGAATGTCCTATCTTCATGCTAGCTAAGAACATACCCAGCTCTATTATAATCTTAGGGGACTTGATTAAGTGGAGTCTGTTGTTGACTGAGGCTGTTATGCAGTTCACAACTGTAGTGTACTACACCACAGTACAGAAAGACTAAAAATAAATGCATTAATTATTCACTGTAAGAAGTTAGCAGAAAAAGCAATCAAATAAACCCAGAGACATTCACAGGAAGGAACTAATCTGTGTGAGTACATCCAGTTAAATCAGAAGCAGAATTTATAATCTGTGGAACGATCAGAACCAAAACTGAGTTCTTCTTAAACAGCATTGAAATATACTTCTCGATAAATTAGCCAACAGAAATGGCCAATGTTAGACAAGAACGGTGGAACATAGATGTAGCTGTCCAGGGAGGCCATTGTCAGCGCAGTAGGAGACCCAGGCAAAACTGTAGATGTTCAGAAAAATATATTCTGACAGTGTGATGTAAGAAAAACTGAACATTTAGAGAAATGTGCAATATTAAAATTTCTATCAGTATCTTTGTGTCTTTAAATTTATTAATTGAGCCTACCTTACAAATAGATCAGCAAATAAAATATGTGATTCACAGAATAAATGTAGAAAGACATTTCACAAATTCAAATATTCCCTTTCTTTCTTCTCTCCCTCTTTTTATCTCTACCTCTCTAGCTCTTATACCTCCTGCCACCCCCTGCCCCTTTTTTGCCATGCAGGACTACTAGAAAGTAGAAGTAGACTATCCAGAAAAGAAATATAGTTATTAGTTAAATATTAAATAAGTATTTCTTTTAAAGTCAAAAACATGCAACATTGATCATATTATTCTGCTGTGGGATAATGCTCTTATACACTATAAAGATTTGTCACTTGTGTTTGTTTAATGAAATGCTGATTGCCAATAGTTAGGCAGAAAGTATAGGTGGGGTAACCAGGCTAAGAGAATTCTGGGAAGAGGAAAAGTAGAGAGTTACTCACCAGCTGGATGCAGAGGAAGCAAGATAAAAACGCTTTACTGAGAAAAGGTACCAAGCCATGTGGCTAAACATAGAGAAGAATTATGGATTAATTTAATTTGTAAGAGCTAGTTAATAATAAGCTTGAGCTAATAGGACAAACAGTTTATAATTAATATAAGCCTCTATGTGCAGGACCAGGTAGGACAGCAACTTCTGTCTAAAAATGGCACCCAAACATTTGGCAAGGATTTACACATACAGCCTGAGAAAGCTTTGAAAAAAAGAAAGGCTTCTAAACAGACAAGAACAGAGTCAAGCACAGCTTCTTGGTCACAATCTTTTCTCTGCTTGGCTGTTTGCTGGCAAGGAACAGAGATGCGGCTCCTTTAAGAGAGGCTTCCTGACTCAGCATTAGCAACAAAAACCTTACAACTATTAAAAAAGGCCTTTCAACCAAACACTTGAGTGGTGTTTATGAGCAACTGGCATCAGGTTGGTTGGTGGTTGCATTGGTCTAAAAACTCCACAGATTTGTAACAATAAATGTGTTCCTTCTAGTACCTTTCCCATGAAGCTAGATTCTCAAAAAGCTAAGGAATGGGGTAGAGCCAGCTGCCAGAGCCACAGCTTTAATCCTAACCATGTTGCTTAGCAGATTAAAGACTCATGTGGTTAGAAAAAAGAGAGATAGACAGTAAAGACAGATTCAGACAAAAAAAATTCTCTAAACGGTTTATAGTATGTTCAAGCTTAAGAGAGAAATGAAAAAAGGATAGAGAAAGTCCTTAAAAAAAGAATTAAGAGTGGTTGGGTATGGTGGTGTACCCCTTTAATCCTAACACTTGGGAGACAGAGGCAGGTGAATCTCTGTGAGTTTGAGGCCAGCCTGGTCTACAGAGTGAGTTCCAGGACAGGCAAATATATACAGAGAAACCCTGTCTAAAAAAAAAATTAAAAAAATAGTGTAAAAAAAAAGTCCATGTAAAGATGGAAAATACACAGAGAATCTGGATACTGTATGTTATTGTGTTATATTTGAATTGTTTGACTGCTGAGGATGGAGTGACAGCTGCTAAAAGATATTTGATTATAAATGCTGCTAGATTAACCCAACTTACATATTTTGAAAATGTCTTGACTTCAAAATTTAAGTCAGAAGATATGTTACTTTGGAGAAGAGGTATTACTTTTATTTTTAAGGGAAATAAGAAAAAAAGAATTAATAAAGGATAAAAAAAAAAAAGATTAAAAAAAGAAAAACCCCCCTTAAAAATCTCCAGTAGGAATGGAATGGATAGCCCAGATGATCCAATGTTTCAGAGGATCTCTGTTGCAGTTTCCTCTGATTTCTACATCCAGAACAGCTTCACAGAATACTCCAGCAGGACTTGACCATAATCCTAAATTTTCTTTGGTCCCCAATTAGTAGGAAGTAGCCTAGAAAACTAGAAAATTATGGGTGTTTGTCTTTGTTTAGAGTGTTGGTTACAAGTTGTTTTGGATAATGGTCAGGAATAAAGCCAAACAAAGAAGATTAGATTCAGAGCTTTTGTTTTGAAAAGAAAAAAAACTGAGGAAATGCTGTGGGATAATGCTCTTTTATGCCTTAAAGATTATCACCCATGTTAGTTTAATAAAACATGTTTGGCCAGTAACCA
This sequence comes from Alexandromys fortis, assembly GCF_014885135.2. Taxonomy (NCBI): domain Eukaryota; kingdom Metazoa; phylum Chordata; class Mammalia; order Rodentia; family Cricetidae; genus Alexandromys; species Alexandromys fortis. The sequence continues at coordinate 2,386,820 of NW_026067989.1, forward strand.
GGCAGGAAGTAAAGGCACGGAGACCAGACTAAGAGAATTCTGGGAAAAGGAAAGGCAGAGACTCACTCACAAGCTGGATGCAGAGGAAGTAAGATGAGAATGCCTTACTGAGAAAAGGTACCAAGCCATGTGGCTAAACATAGACAAGAGTTATGGATTAATTTAAGTTGTAAGCGCTAGTTAATAATAAGCCTGAGCTAATAGGCAAAATAGTTTATAATCAATATAATCCTCTGTGTATTTCTTTGGGACTGAATGGCTGTGGGACTGGGCATGACAGAAAATTTTCTCTACATTTTTCCTCTTAATCAGTATTTTATCTGAGCTAATAAGTGATGTAATATGTCAAGGCAAGTTAAAAATAAAAGCATTTCCTCAGGTTAGTGGTGATTAAGAGCACTGATTGTTCTTCCAGAGCCTGGGTTCAGTTCCCAGCACCCATAACCAGTTGATTCCCAGTGATTTACAAGTATCTGTAACTCCAGCTCAGGGGGATCTGTCCATCCCATTTTGTGGGCTCCAGACATACACATGGTAAGCATATATACATGTGGACAAAACAGTCACACACTATTACAATCAAATAAACAAAAATCAGTTGAATGTCCAAACACCAGTAGTGTTCAAATAGGTGAATATGAACCGTTTAGCAAGGAGAGGCATATTTCTTCTTCATTGCCATCTCCTAGCATGGGGTCTTTCCTGATACCCACCCTTCCCATTGAGGCATACTGTACCCTGCAGCTTTCCATGCCAAAAAACATCTCCTCAGTTGCTTCTCTAAGTGTTTGTCTGACTGAAGGGGAATTAAGGAGGGAGCAAAGAAAAAGAATCTAAATCCAATTTCTGAATGTCTTCAGCACTTTCTAGTGATCTATGACTTTCTCAGAATACTCTGTAAGAGGGAAGAGTATAATCCAGAGGTAATAATTTTGTGGCTAAAAATATGAGGCTCCCAGCCACTGAAATGTTCAATCCTGGCAGTAGCAGACAGCTCCCAGCTCTGTGTGGTACAGCAGCCAACATGTAGCCAAGTGCAAACTTGAACTGCAGAACCCAGATTGTCATATGCCCATCAGACTTTGAAGAATATGAATATTTCAGTAATAATTCTGTACTGACTATGTGTTACAAGGATATTTTTGATGTGTTTGGGTTGTTTACATTATTTCTTTTAGAAAACTTGAAGTCATAAGTGCTAGGCAGTGCACAGTTCTATGTAGGACTTGCATCTGTACACATTTTGTTTCTATTGGCCAACAGGGTCTAGATCTGCTTTTCCTAGTTGTGTGGTTTGGGGCGAGTGTCTCATTGTCCTGGTGTCTCATTTTTCTATTTTGTAGGCAAGGATGTTAAGTCTTGTGTGGAGGTCGAGAAGAAATGGGGAAACCCATCTTATAAGGGCCTATTTAAGTCATGGTAAAGCTTCAAAAATGTACACTGGATGCTTTTGTTCCTTATCTGCCAGTTCACTTTTGTTTGGGAACACAGCAGAATTCCACAAATTGAGGAAAGCGGAGGGACTTGGAAAAATCTGACCATAGTTCTGGCATCTTGCTTCATTGATTGGACCCAGAAGTCTGAACCAGCCTCTAAGCAAGCTTTGATATTTCTCTTTCTTGCAGACTTCTACAGATACAGAGAATCAATTCTATATGCCCAGCATCCCACCCTCCTATGGACTAAGAGGATAGGCTGATGGTAGAATGCTTGCCTGGCATGGATGTGACTCTGGGTCCTATCCCTAGGACATAAACTAACAACAGCAAAGACTTTTAGCATTGGTTGTAAATGCACAGTTTGATGAAAAATAAAATACAGATATTCAGTTAGCACTCTTTAAACATTTTAAATATTGAGGATCAAATGTCTTCTTTGTAAAATAAAAAATTTAAAAACACCAAAAAAAAAGAAGCAAACAATAATTTAGTCATCTGAATCTGAAAAGGGTTTAAGGCATGGAGCGAGCATCATTAGGATATTTCTTCTGGTGCTCTGCGTCAGTTTGCCTTTTGGGCTTTTAGTTACATGAAACATTTCCAATAGTTCCTCAGATACAGCTCTCTTTTTCCTTCGTGGTTGCTTTCCTTTGGGTGTTTGCCTTTGCTAATTCCTGTTGCTGCAATCTAGCCTGACCAACGATAAGTGCCATCATTCCCATGGGCATCTGTGTCTTTTATGGCTCCATCATCACCTTGTGGCCACAACTCCCTCCCATGGTACCGCTTTCCATTGCTTTGCTTTACTTCTAACTTGGGGGTGGCATCTTCTTTACATTGTTCATCTTGTAACATGTCACATGGACTTAATGCCTGGGAGATGGGAGGAAGCATGGCTTCATGACCTGCTGGCCTGTCGGGATGAGTCACCTGAAGCGGTGACCCTTCAAGACCGACTTTGAAAACTTGGATATGTGGGTCGCTGATCAAGAGGCCCATGCTGTTTGAATGGTGATTTGAGTAAGCAGCAAATGCTGAGCTTTTGGTTGATGTACAGTAGGAGTGAAACTTGAACTGTGCTGTTGGGATACTGCTGTGATTTAACTAGACCATAGCAACCAACACTGGCATCTTTCAGGACTGCAAAGTGAGGGCTTTATGTTCTGAGCATGTTTTTTGGGAGAGAGACTCACTGAGCCCTCCATCTCTCTAGCCCCTCATCTGTATTGTAAGGGCTCCTTTTCCTAATTGCATTCCTCCGATGCTATCCTGTGCACATTCTGAGCATGGGAGGGTGATGTGCGGGGCCAGCAGCCATTGAGTCATTCAACAGCCATGTGCCCAGGCCCCATCCTACAGTGGGCTAAGGACTGGCCTCTGGTACATTTTCTGGCAACTGAAAGTGCCCGAAATTGCTCTCATTTTTGGTTTTTGGCAGCTAGCTTTCCAGCATATTTTCCAAACCACTGCTTATACCGTTTGCAGAAGGTTTTAGAGTCGCTTCTCACTTGCACAACTTTCCAGTATCTTGATGGTGGAGATACACACGTCAGGAGCACCGGCTCCTGAGATTGGGCTGCTGTCCCATTTTCTAAATAGGACAATCAGCTAATGGACAGGTTCTAAACTTGCATCGCCGCTGGTTAATTATTCAGAACAGTGTTTCATCAAAGCCAGTGCCAAGTCTCAGCACCATCTTTCTTCGGTGTTTTTAATTGACCTAGGAATTATGGCCACAGGGTCTACAGGGTGTGTTTGGGTTTACTTAGGATCAGATGTCTTTGCCTGGAGGGTTAAATTCCACTACAGAACTACCCCAACCAGAATGGAGGTGTGGCCAGAGGGAAATGTTCAACTTTAGAGGAAGAAAAAGAAGAAGAAAAGAAAAGAAAAACCAACCAACCAACCAACAAAAACAACAACAAAAAGATTATAATCATTTTTTTTTTTTTGGTTTTTCGAGACAGGGTTTCTCTGTAGCTTTGGAGCCTGTCCTGGAACTAGCTCTGTAGACCAGGCTGGTCTAGAACTCACAGAGATCCGCCTGCCTCTGCCTCCCGAGTGCTGGGATTAAAGGCGTGCGCCACCATCGCCCGGCAGATTATAATCATTTTGTGATCATTTACCAGTAGATGCTTTAAATTGTGTTGGCAAATAATGCCTTTGCTTAAGAAATTTGAAACTCAATTTAAGTGAACTCTCTGGCTTTCATTGAGAGGGGAACGGAACTTCATTGAGCAGGGACTATGATGGGGGCTTCTGCCTATCATCCTACAATAGTCTTCTAGTTAGGAGACATTAACTTCACAGAGAAAATTAAAGCCTTGGCTAGAAAATAAAAATGCCCAAGATCACATATCTTTATATATTTGAATTCAATTTTAATTTATTAGTTTATCTGGTCTCAAGTTCTTTATACCTTTCCATGTGGGATTATAAGTGCTTTAGCTTATAGCTACCAGTCTCCTGTCTTGGTGCCATTACAGACATCACTAATTGATAGCCTATCTATTACCTCTACCTTATGACATGCTCCTGCCTTTGAAGGTTTTGAGTGGTGCTCAGAATAGAAACTCCATTTGACTCCTTAAAAAAAAAAAAAGGTAAGGCAAGCAAAGAGATTTTAGGGAAAGCTATCCTAAAGAACCAGTGGGATCCTGATGGCAGGCAGCTCTCAGGCCAGTATGACCTCTCATTGCTGTAGAGAGCTTTCCTACTGCCTAGCATTTTCTTAGGCCTATTATTTCTATATTAGGGGTAGTAAGGGAGAGCTAACGTGTCCCTGGAGGAATAAGCCACAGACAGCAAAGGAAAACAAGAACTTGTGAATTTAAATCCTGCATGTTCAGCCAATGTCTTGGCTTGGGTTTTCCTAAAAACAGACATTCAGATTAAGTGCTTTAGTACAAGGAGGTGACCCAGGAAGCAGACAGAGGGAATGAGGTAAGTGAGGCAGAAGGGCAAATAAATACCATCTGTTTCATGTGGGTTATGTGATACACATGCAAATGTGGGGAGAGTGTTAACATTTGCGTGTCTGTGTGTATACATGTATATGAATATAAACACATACATATGTACAGATATTCACACGCTTCCCACATATATGTGGAACAAGTGAACATCTGTATGCCTACATGTGCCATCACATGCAAGTTGAGGCCAAAAGGCAAGTTCAGGGGTCTTCCATGAGTATTCTTCCCCTTAGTTTTGGAGGCGAGATTTATAATTGAATTTAGCAGGCTATCTAATGAGTTCCAGGGATTCACCTTTCTCTACCTCCCCAGCACAGACATTACAAACACATGCGGTCATAACTGTCTCTTACATGGCTGCTGGTCGTATGAACTTATGTCCTCATGCTTTCAAAGCCTATGTTTTACCAACTGAGCTATCCCTTTAGCCCTGAATGCTCAAATGCTCTTAAGGTGAGCACTGCAGTGGGCTTGTGAGACTGAACCTTACTGGGATCTTAGGGTGTGTGTGTGTGTGTGTGTGTGTGTGTGTGTGTGTGTGTACGTACGTGTGTATCAAGATCATCCCGTTGCAGAACAAATGAGATGGGGGATTTTCCCACCAAACTAGTCCTCTACAGGTTGAGTGTGCTTCTCATCCCTCCCTTGCCCCTGATGAAACCTCCTCCTTCTAATTCACAAATAGATAAATGCCGGGGACAGTCCTTTGAGAAAGGTTCTGGGAAGCAGTGGCAAAACATGGAATAGAAGTGACGTGGGCACTCATATGCCCACAGAGGATGCTTCTCCAGCATCTGTCTTCTCTCCGTCTGGCACAGAAGGATGTTTTTCTAGATGGCCACCAGAGAGCCAAGCTAGTCCCACCTCCCTTGCTATAAGAAGTCACCCAGATTTTCCATGTTCTGAACTGCTAATGCCATGTACACGCCCCCTAATGGCTCTTCTCTACACCTAGGCAACATGCCTAGTTGTTGCAGCCAACTCTGTGGGTTTGAAGCTTATGTTGCTCATTGATTCCATCAAAGGCAGCACAGAGTGCTGTGTGTAACTCCTAATAAATTCCTCGTTATCTTTTACAGCCATTATGGGGAGAGTATCATTCCTCTGGATACGGCGGGCCATGTCAGCCAGAGCCAATGTTACCCTAGATAGCTGTGGATCTAAGATTAAAGAGGTGTCGGGGCCAAAATAACTGCCTTCGAGATGGAGCCAGATGGTTTTGTATGGCAGAAGGGCAGATCAAAGGCAGGATCAACTCAGATGTGTTTTTGTGTTGGGGATACCCTTAGCTTTGGTGGGTCCCAACAGCTATTGGAAGCAATAGCTTTGCCACCAAAGCCTGGAACAAGAATAAAAAGCTATGGTGGTGACAGGGCAGTAATCCACCCAGGGTAATAGGCGCTAATTAACTCAGACAGCTGATTTTAGTCATTTTTGTCATCTGTCAAAACGAGCTCGCTGGCAGGGTGGTTCCATTTCATCTTTTCCATGAATAGCTGCTTAGAGCTGTTCTATTTTCCTGCCTTACCTCTCTTCTTGCTTAAAAAGGTTTCTCCAGATGTAATAAGGGACATGTTTCCCAGAAACCCCTGCGCATTACCTTTGAGTTGTCTTGCTGTGTTCATTTGCATGTGACATTGTCCCATGTGACTCTGGAAACCAGCAGCCAGCAACTCTGTAGATTTTTTTCCAATAACTCTTGTCTAGAGTTCCTATAATACATTTCTTTGGACCCTCCAGGATGGGGATGGGTTAGCTTCTATCTGAAGTAGACATGTGCACAACTTGTACTACACCTCAGAGCTATAGAGAGAAGTGGCACTTGTTTCTTCAGTGTCCCGGGAGGAGCAGCGTGTGCTTAGAGTCCTGTCATTATGCAATAGGTACTTTGCCTTTGGAGTCAGGCGAGGTCAGTCATGCGGCAACATGTGGAGCAATTCCTGGATGTTTGGTCTTCCCACAGGATTAGGCAATGACCCTGTTCCTCATGTGTCCCCCAGGGCTGCAGCTGGACTGGTGCCATTTATAGAAGGTATTGACCATTGTCCCAGATGGCCTCTGGACTCATCTGCCTGTTCCTGTAGGTGGAGGAGGGGCTGTAACTAAGCTTCATATCTCCTGGGGACTTGTTGACCTATCCCAAGGTGTAGACCATGCCCTGCCACTTTTAATGAGTGACCCTCAAACATTGAGGGTAAATGTCCTTCCCATCACTCGGTTATGGAAACCAGCCATTTCCGGGACCTTTTCCAGCTCAACAAAGAAGAGACATGCAAGAAAGTAGTCAGGATCTGAGGACAGTTTATGTGTGGCTCATGTAAACAACTTGACAGGTGTCACCTTGACATGGCTCGCTTCTACCCTGAGCTTTCTCAGCAGTCAGGTCATAATCTGCTGGGTTTTCAGTATCCTTCCCTATAGCCTGACGTTCAGTGCTCTGATTATTTCATTAATGTTGATTTGAACTCATCAGCCTCTCTGCCTCTAGGAACCAGGTGTACACCGGCCATGACCTTCTGAGGCCTTGGTGTAGGTTTGAGCACTGTGGCTGTGCGTGAACTCATGTACACCTTGCCCCTCCTTCAGTTGCTCAGTCTGGCAGGGAGAGAGCTGAGAGAAGGTGATGGAATGACTCTGCTTTATCAAACTAGAGAAGATGGAGGAGATGGAAAAACCAAGCATGCACGTGGGAGAGGAAAGCAGGATCTTCAATAAGAGGAGGGCTTGAGTGTTAAGGGAAGCCCTCGGAGGAGAGAGACATCTCAGTGCTCTGTTCTTTGTATGGTGCTTATGGGGCTTAAATAAGAGAGAAAGGAGACCTGATCAACTGGGACTCACCCATGGCCAGCTGCGGTGTGGGTGTTCTGTGTCCATGTCCCATGGCCTTGTGAGAGGAGGGAGTGGTTGGGACTTGGAGAGCTTAGAACTTCTCTTGTCCGATACATGGTTCATACTCTCCTCCATCCCAGAGTAGCATAAACTCTAAACTTTTTTGCCACGTGTTCTTGGTTCTCAAAGTGAAATTGCTTTTTGTATAAACTTGAGGACTTTTTACACTATATGAACAAACTGAGCATGTGCCTGCCTGTATCTAGCCTGACTTTGGCTAGCTTCCAGCCAGGGCTTTCCTAGTGTGCTCTAGTGGGGACATGTTCCCCAAGCACCCTGCAGTCTGTCCACAAATGATGTGTCTGCTTCTGTCTGGTCACACAGATGTTCATGAATGGATAGATCTCAAGAACCTTTTTTGTTCTTAATCCTTTCTTTTCTTATATTGGTGAATGAACCCAGAACCTCATGCTTGCTCAGCAAACACTCTACCACTGAGCTTTTATTTTGAAACTGGGTCTCACCAAGTTACTCAGGTTGGCCTTGAACTCACTCCATAAGCCCAGGAAGTCCTGAATTTTGCTGTCTTCTTGTCTCACCCTCCCAAGTAGCTGTAGCTACAGGCCTTCATGATTGATCTGGCCCTCTCTTATTCTTCCCTGAGCTGAGACTGGAGCGGAGAGACCTCACCTTTGGCGGGAAAACCACCTACCAGACTGCACCAGAGGAGGATCTCTGAGAAAGCATTTCAGGCACCATGGATTTGGGGCATGGTTTGGGGACAAGGCCAATGGCTCTAAGGATGGTGGAGTCTTGATATTCCTCAGTGACAGACTCAGCAGCTCCTGCCACTTTGATAAAACCAGAGCCCCGTGGCTCATGTAAGTGGCAACAAGTGATAATAATTCATACACAAAAGGAAGGAATTCTTTTGTCTTTCTGTTTTATACCTTGTGGGCAGGGTGACCACAAATGTTGTTTGGAGCTAGAAGGCTCAGGAGGACACTCACATGCAGTGAAAACTCTTTGGGTTCTGTTGAGGAGAGGTAAGCTTCATGGGTGAGGTCAGGCTGCCGGTATAGTCCAGTCTTTGCAAAAGTAGCCTCATGGTTGGAAACTTGAATTCTGAATGCTTGGGATCAAATGTGGGCTGTGCCATGTAACAGCTCTGTGGCTTCCAGGAGATTATTTAGCCCCCTTGTGCTTTTTTTTTTCTCTTTAAATGCAGATCATGAAAATAATAGCAATAATAATAATAATGATTACAGTCCCCACACAGGTTGCCATGAGCCACATACGGTAGCTGATCTACCCTAAGCAGAACACTCAGAAGCCATCTGGTGCATCATTCCTGCCATATACGTGCCGGCTTGCTGCTAAGTATTCCTGTATGCCGAGGAAAGGACGGATCTGCCCTTCCCAGAAATGGAAAATGCCTTCAATGCACGGAGCAGGGATTCACAGGGTGTTATTCTAAGGGATGGAAGTCCTTTGGTGATTACCCAGCAAGTCTCCCATTCCTAGGTGTATTTACATTTTGTTTCCATAACTACCTTCTAAAGCAGGGGACATGTACATTGTCTTTCTTCCTAAGGATTTCAGTTCGGCTATTTCTGTGTGGTGACTGGCCAGTTTAACCTCTGCTGCCCATCAATAGTAGACACTACTGGAATCCAGCTGTTTGAAGTATAGAGAGGTCCTCCCTCCTTCTTCCCTCCCTCTTTTTCTTTCCTTCCTCTTTTTCTTTTCCTTTGACTCTTCACACGTAGCTCTCTATAGGATGATTATGGCTGATTCCCACCTTGTCTCAGGGTCTGAGCCTTGAATAAAAACAGAATGAGAGCCATTGTGTAGAATGCTGTTCAGGGAGAGTACTGGACCTTTGGGTGGATTTTCACCTTGGTCTTCTCCATGTGCCCCCTAGTGTAGATGAGGATGAAGCATGTTGCATAGGATGGGCCCATGAACATGCAGGTTTAAAGTCAGATGTAGCCACTGGCAGGCATGTGGCCTTGGACAAGTGACTGTCTTTGCAGGGCTTTTATTTAGTGTGATAGAGAGAGACTGGCTGTGTGCACTCAGTCTAGAAGGCATGACCATCGTCAGCTTGAATTACATGGTCTCTAGCTGGTCCACGGGAGGTTTGCTTTTGTAAGCTTTCCTCAGAACAAGAATGTGAAATAGCTTATTAGTGATTTTTTTTTTATCCATTAATGGATTCGGCACATAAAAGGAGTGTTAGGTTGATGTGTGTAGCAACATGGGCAAACATTGAACATGCTATGTTAAGTTAAATCAGTCATTCACCATATAAGCGTAGGCCATGTCCAGTGTTGTAGAAGGAGAGGCGGGCTGCATCCCGCACATAGCTAGCTTAATCCCCGAAATAACCATGTGAAAATTGTATTAATTAAATACTGCCTGGCCCATTAGTTCTGGCCTCTTATTGGCTAACTCTCACATCTTGATTCAACCCATTTCTAATAATCTGTATGTCACCACGAGCTCATGGCTTACCGGGAAAGATTCAGCATGTCTGACCTGGTGGTTCTCTGCCTCTGCTTTCTTCCTCTCAGAATTCTATTCTGTCTTTCCAGCCTACCTGAGTTCGCCCTATCAAAAGGCCAAGGCAGTCTCTTTATTTAACCAATGAAAGTAACAAATAGACAGAAGACCCTCCTACACCTCAGTGTAGCTACATCTGTGAGCTCAAGAGCCCGGTTGGTGGTCACCCACGGGTGCACAAGTACATAGCAAAGAGGGATTGCTTCTAGGTACTTTTTTGCCATGATGAAAATATTCTTAAATTAGATGTTGGTAAAGCAACCTTACCCAGCTCTGGAAATTCTTTTAAACAGGCTTAATTGTGTGCTTTCACATGGGTGAATTTCATATCATAAGTTAATATTTTACATAATAAATCATATATAAGTAAAGTTGATAAAATGATTTTTGTAATTATAACACATTGAAATGGCAGTATTTAGGGAATGTCAGGCTAAATGAACATATTTTAGAATTAATTTTACCTGTTCGGTATTCCCTCTTAATATTTCTCCAGGAGGCTCTGAAATT
>NW_026067989.1:2397289-2451194 GCF_014885135.2 Alexandromys fortis
AGTCTGTCCTCAGGTTTGAACTTCAGGTGACTCATCTGGCATAATGGTTAAAACTCAATTTTGGGGAAAAGTCATTTGGGTCTTTTTTTAAAAAAAAACATCATTTGCGAAAATATGTTTTTAAAGAGAAATCCTGGAAGGAGTAAGCCTTGGAACTGGTCTTTTATTTTCTCCTGTTCTGTGAGCCATTCAAAGAGATGTCTATAACCACGGATAGGACTGTTTTAAAAAATTCATAGTCTGAGCTGAACAAAGCTTTCCTTAATTGATCCTCCCCTGAGCTGCAGGCTGAGAGAAATAGGCAATTGATTCCTGGATGGCCAGTGGGCCCGGAGGGTGCCTGGATTCCTCTGTGCTGTCTGCTTTTCCTGGAGACCATAGGAATATCTTGACCCCCAAGTACACCGGCAAAGAGGGCTGAAAATGACTTCACTTAATTGTGTGAGTCCTCCTGTAGGATTTATTTTTCTAAATGTTTCTTCTGCCAGATGCCTTTGTTGGGCATTGTGGGAATATTCCGAAGTCTGAGTTAAACCCCTTTGCAGACTATCCGTCTGCAGAACCAAGCCACGCACCCACATCACTCCTAGAAGCACACCGAGATTCCCTTTCTCCCGAAGTGACAGAATACCTGGAGAAAAATCAGCTTAGGGAAGACAAGGTTTCAATGGACTCCTGGCTTGAGGGTAGACCATTGTGTCAGGGATAGCACAGCAACTGATCTCTTTGCATTCTTAGTCAGAGAGGCGTGAACACACAGCCCACTCTCTCCTTCAGTGCAAGACCCCGTTCCATGGATGGTGCTGCCCACCTGTGACTTCCTACTTCAGCTGCCCAATCTATATTTCTCGTAGAGATCCACAGAGGCTTGTCTCCTGGGCGAGGCTGGACAATACTGACCATCAACCCAGAGCTCTGGGTGGGGTTCTTATTTCTGCCCTGAAAATATGTTCCCTCAGCCTTCCACCTGGACTTTAAAGGACGATCAGTCAGACGCTGGGCCAGGAATCCTCTATTCCGCCATACTGATTGTCTCATTGGGAAGGTCCCTGTCTGTCGTGTTACCTGTGTCTGCAGCTAATTTCCCTGAGACCACACTGGTGCCAGTCTTGGGGACCCGTGATTCCAGGAGCTGGATTGCAGCTCTTCTTCAGCTAGTTGCTTCATCTCCCATGAGTTCTTCCTGCCCATGGAAAGGCCATGGGTAAGACAAAGGCAAAGTCTTTGGTAGTCCTGTATGTCTTTTCTTTAGATAGCAGGACATAGAGGTTCAGCCAGAGAAGCAGGGATGAGGAGGGAGCTACGAATGAGCTTTGACTTATTGTCATTCTCCCAGTGGGCACAAGCTTTCAGGGATCTCCAGAGAAAATCAAACAGGCCTGGAGGCTACACAGCCACGATCAAGCACAAGGTCAGGACAGATCAGGCAGGTTTGTGGAATACAATGCAGACTGCATCAAAGTCCATCTGGTGCTTGCGGTAAATCACCAGTAGAATAATCCAGCTCACCAGAAGACTTCCATTTTAATGTGAATGCAGGGATAGACCCCCAGCCACAAGCAAATTAACTGGGTGGTTTTCCTGGGCACAGTGATCTCCCGAGGATGTATTGAAAACAGAGCGGCACAGAGAGAATTTGCCCCTGGGCAGGATCATTTGATAGCTCTGTCCAGAGAGTACTCTTATCTGTGTGGCTTTGCGCTTGAGGGAAGATGGGACAAGCTCCTCTGGAAGAGGGGCTGAAGTCAAGGTATGTCTTGAGATGCTGGAGGAACGGGGATGCCCTGGGAGTAAGGATTCAAGTAGGCGTGATTCTGGAGCAAGATGTTCCCTACTGCCTGATGCCTGTTTATCCACCAGGATGTCTGTTTATTCGGTAATGGTTGTGTTCAAGGTGCTTGGCTACAGTGAGTACCAGCACATTGTCACTACAAGACCCTGAATCAGAGTAAACATTATTTCAGACTCTCTTCTGAGTGGCAGTACAGTGTCGTGTTTAAAGATCAAACAGGTGATGCCATACTGACCACACAGCCAGGCATGGCCATATCTAGAAGGGCTCATTGTGTACATTGAACTTGGCCAAGACCCTTGCTGTACTTTTAGATACTACGAAAGGGGGATTATCAATATTAATGTACAAATGAAGCCTTAGTAACGATGTCCCCAGTATTTTATATAAAACTGTTCAATCATTCAGAGACATTGGAAAATATTATAGAGTGTCATTCAGATGCCTGCCAGTGAAATTCTACCATCCACATTTGCTGTGACTCTAACTTTGCTGTTTTTTCTTCACCATTATAAAGTCTTTTTCTGAATCACCTATCATATCTGAACAAACAAATAACAACAAAATACAAAACCAGAATAGTCCAGGCCCTCTTTGCATCCTCTCAGATGCAAACATTATTAGTGAGGTGGGTCAGACAGAACTCAAATATCTGGATAAGGGACTAAAATGCCTATGAAATAACCTTGGGTTAGATATAAAAAGTGGGGGATCCAGGCTACCCTCCTCTGCTCAAAACACCATGAATTTGGGGTGATCACTTTTAAATCTGCCAGGACCATTATCAGGCTGCTATTAGACTGAGTGTAACTGGCAGTCTACCTAAGGCTGGGATTCAACATGTAGTTTGTGACCTTTGGCAAGTTGTTAGACTCAATTCTAAGATAGTTCTTTTCCATTTCAGGCAGAGCAATTAACACTTCACGGTGTCACTGCCGTATTAAGCGAACTGTTGAAATGTAATGGGAATGCCAATCCTTGACTATGCCTGGCATGATGCGGGCATGGCTAGAATGATGGGTGTTAATGGGGCAGGAGTGCACATGTGTTTGCATGGTGTCCTGCACATCTCCTCAGGGAGGAGACGTCACTGAGGTTTTGTCTGTGTTGTGTTTAGAAGAAACAGTAGAAAGAGCGGTGCTGATTGTACAGCGAAGCCGACCAGACCTGAACACAAAGAACCAGTGATTAAAACAAAGCCCTCTCAGTTCACAACCTGCGCATCCTCTGCAAAGGGCTGGCCTGGTTGCCTCAGAGAAAGATAGCATGCTGGCTTACTTCTTCCCATCAAATAGTTAGGAGATCCCCGTCCTCTCTGGACTTTCAGAGAAGCCTGTGAGACACTGTTACTGGGGGTGTTATTTGCTGTCTGTTCTCTCTTTCCTCCCAATGGAAACTCCTCTGACAGAGGAGATGCACTCCTCTGACTCAGTGAGTCCCTGTCTGTCATGCCTGTCACCAGTGCAAAGAGGTCAGCCAGAGACATAGACAGAGTAGCCTTGGGATTAGGACGCAGCAAAGAATGACTTTCTATAGCACCTCAGATGCCCCCAGCCCGCCACGTGGCTTCAGGCTGTCACAGAAAACAGATGGTAACATTCATAACACCATCATGGCTTCAGCGAGCGTCTCTGAGGCAAACGTTGCTCTCAGCGAGCATCCCTTTCCCCATCTCCTTCCTCTCTGCTGCTGTGATGTGTGGAGATGCCTGCCAGGCTGCCCTGATGGACAGGGTGCTCTCCCTCACCCAACAGATGTGGGCCCTGAGAAGGAGGAGAGGGACTCCAGTGAGCATTCACTGCTTTCTGTGAAAACTCTTCTTGTCTGAGGAGGCCGCCTTGTGGGGCACTTCATGCATGGAGGGCCAGCTTCTCAGAAGCTCCCATGGCAGTAAGGTCACATAGACCAGAAATATACAGGTGCCAGATAGAAAACAGTGTGTTGTGTCAGAGGAGAAGGCATGGCACTTCATACTGCCAAAAATAAAACAGCCGAAATGCTTTGCTTGCCTGGTGATGGCATCACAGATGTTTTTAGTAGAGTATGGGGACATCAAGGCTCGAATAGTGAACAGATCCATGGGCATGTCAAGAAGCCAGATCCATTCTCTCTCTCCTTTCCCCTGTGTTTGCTTCATCTCAAAACCAGCTTCTCCATAGTGGCAAAATGACCGCCATGGGTCCAGGCCTCCCCTCTTCACATAGAAGGAAAGCACTGTATGACACCAACAATTCTATCTGAGGAGTGAGAGCCTTCCTACCTGGAAGTTATCAGGAGACTTCCTTTTATGTCTCGCTGGAGGTTTCTTCTTGTTCCCAAGCCAGAGACGGGCCACATGCAAACATTAGTGGCCCACACATGAAGTGAAGGCAAGCCCTCTCACTAACCGCCTGCTGGTACAACAGGGGTGGGTAGAAATGATCTTGAGAAAGATACAATGTTTGTGGTATCTACCATGAAGGTTGCTGGGAACCAACCCCACTCTGCCTGACATCTGTATTGTCAACCACCCACTCACCTTTCTGTCATGGAGAGATGATAATAATTCTGGAAGAGACAACATACTCCATTCATTGCCAGAAACCCTTGGGTTATCATCCCTTTATAGCGTGTGTCCACGTGTCCCTATGTCTGTCCGTCTCTTGTCTACTCTTACTTTATGGCCAAAGAAGCTGTGATGGACAGGCTGTCTCAGGGCCTTCAGGAAGGACTAGCCCAGTGTAACTTTGCGCAAACAGAATGTGAGCCGGAAAGCTGGAAACAGGCAGCCTGCAAACAACAGTCTGCACAGAGTGGGACCAGGAGCTCACGGCTAGGTGCATGCGGCAGAAACCCAATACGAAGTATTGAGTTTCATTTTCAATGAGTGTTTTCCAAGGGGAAGTCATTGGAAGCCTGCCTCAGAGACCTGTCAGCATCCTGGGAAACAAGCAATAGAAGTGCAGGAGTAGAAATGTAGGCCTCTGAAAGTTAGTACGGGGGGGGGGGGAGGGGTATTGCCCCCGGCTGAATTGTGTGATCCAGTCAATCCTGCCTGCAGTTCAGACAGTATATGGTAGTGGGTAGCATCCCACTTTCTCCAGCCTGTCACTGGCAGGCTCAGTAGTGTCCTCTTTCCCCAGCTTGCCTTTCCTCTTGATGGACCTGAGATTTAGGCTGAGGCAGGAGGACCTGGAGCTGATCTTGTTTTTCCATTAGCCCTGGAGTGATCTTCTGTTGCTGGATTCAGATTCCAGTTTGGATAGGGGTGTGTGTGTGTGTAACCCAAAGATCAGAAAATAGTGAGAGCATAGTGACTTTGTGTTTAAACAGAAAGTACTCCACCAGCCCCCCCCCCCCCCTCCTGGCCTCTCTGTGAGATGTCAAGGGGGTTATTTCCCTCCTGGAGTCAAGTTCCACGGTAAGAGGAGAGAAAGAAGAAAACATCGTGGCTCTGCACCAACCGCATCTTCCCACTTGCTCCAAGAGACTTTGCACCAAAGACAAGGCCAAGGTTACCTCTGGTCGATGAAATCATTTGGATTCCCTCTAGACACCCTGTCTGCTCTCCTTGGTTCTGGTCACAGCCGCAGTGGGCAGGTCACTAGGAATCCAGACTCCGGTTGAAATGACAGGGAATGCCTTCTTTCATTCTGAAACCCTTTCTTGATCGGCAGGAACTGGCTTGACCCTCTCAAAATACAGGCTGGAGTTCACAGAGTTCATGCTTTTAGGGGTAACTCTACACTGGTGGGATTCTAGAAACAGCATTTGTTCTTTAGATGGACAATTTGGGAAGACTTTCCGGATACATCTTCGAGTGTCCAGGAGACTTGAGCCTCTTTAGGAGTAAGGGTCCCCATGATGCATCATGGCATATTTTTCTCTTGTCTTGCTTTCCAGTCTTTCTCAGTCTCCTCCCTCTCCCCCTCAGAACAAACTACTTACATCCAGGTCTTTGTCTTCTCAAATTCGGTTTTTGGGGAACCCAAACCGGGCCACTTACCAGTGTTGCCAGCACTGCACTGCCATCTAAAGCATTCCTGCACTGCCACAGTGGTATTTGAGGCTTTTCAGCCTTTGACTGCGCTGGCCTCTGGCTGCCGGCTGCCCAGGCTGGCTGAGTGTTTGGGAAACTGTGCTGAGATGAACTCAGTCTACCCTCAGCTCCGCCTGTACTTGATCTCTTTGTGCCCTGTAGTCATCCTAGTCCGCCAATCTCCCGCAGATCTGTTCCTTTGTTTCATAGCTGGCACTTGACAGGCTCACTACTCATGACAGGATCAGGGACATTTGTTCAAAATAATGCTAGTCTAGTTTTTCTTAGATTTCATCAGATTTTACATGAGATGGAACTTTTAAAAATAATGAATCATGGATCAGATGTGAGCCTTTCCATGGCTCTTAGAGAAAGACCAACCTAGACTGGCTCAGGCTGCAGACAGAAATCATTGCAACATGTGACTAAAAACTCAAGATCATCTTGCGTTCATTCATCTGTCAAAGCCAACGTATGATGTCATCTTGACCTGCTCTGTGGTCACCTTGGTGCGCCTGGTGTGTTCTCGTACTCAAAGCCTCTGGGATTTCCTAGCTCCAGGTTCATGTTTACTGGGGAAGAATGGGTAAACATCTCTCTTGGAAACTGAACTGGTTCAGTTATAACCATCTGTTGGAACCAATCGCCGGGGCCCAGGAGATGATGGCCTTTTTTTGGTACATTTGTAGGTTTTCCACTACTGTAACAAAACAACTGAGGTGATTGACTTGTGGAGAGGAAAGGTTTGTTGTGCTGCCTGAATTTGCAGCTTTCTGTTATCAGTTGCCTGGTTGCTTTGCATCTGTGGTGAGGTAATGTGTCATGGTGTGATACAAACGGGACAGCAAAGTTGCTCATGGTGACTGAGAACTGGAAGAGAGAGAAAAGAGGGACCAGCATCCCAGGTCTCCTTTAAAGCATTCATCCAGTCTCCTGAAAACCCCCACTAGGCCTCACCTCCCCAAATATCCACACTAGGCTCTAGGAGGACCCCCCAAACTGTTGCGGCTGCCCATGCATTCTGTGTAGGCTGCATGGGTGGATGGAGCTTCTTGTCAGACTTGGTAGACCGGGTGTGGTGAAGAAATCTTAGGTTGATTCAAATTAAGGGAGAAGAAATGTGAAAGGGGTGGGCTGAGTATAAACATCAAATTTCCAGTGTATTTAATATTGTGTGTTTTGCAATAGACATTTGCTGAACCATTCTGTGCAAGACCTTCCTAGAGACCAATGAGAAAAGGATGACCTTGTCAGGAAGCCCGTGACCTAAGTGAGGTGATGGGAATTATACATGGCTGATGCTCAAGCCATCATCCAGAGGTGCATTTATTACTCTCTGCGAGGCTGTGAACTGCTTTTCCTCACTATCAATGTTGTGTCCTTTTGTCCCTGGTCCCTGTCATCCCCCCCCCCCCCAGGGAGAGTCCTGATACTGCCTATCTTTGAAGAGCCTTGTCCTCAGGACCACAGAGTCTCTCCTGATGACTTTGTCATCGGTGTGAATTAAGAAGAGCCCAGGACGAGGGGATGTCTTAGTACCTGCCCCCTTCCGCAGCAGTGGGGTGATGCAGCAAGAGAGGAGATGCAGGCAGTTTGGTTCTTGTACAGGGAATAAATTGGAGTGTTTATTCAAGCACAGCTGATGGAAAGGGCTGCGCTTTTGAGGAGCCAAGTGATGTAGTGTGGTCAAATTCTACTCAGTTGAAAGCAAAATGTGAGTTTTAAGAGAAGCAAAGGAACATATTAGTCAGAACTGCAGGGGTCAGATGTGTTCTCTGTGTGGAAAATACAGTCACGAGCACACCAGCAGTGCGTGGCTTAGCTGGGATGGATGGAGTCGTTTGAAGCCAGAATATGAAAGTTCTTCTGTACAGTGTGAATTCGTGTGTCTTTAATACTTTATTAGGTGCGAAAATGATGTATTTTACAGGGGTCTTATACCAAATTTTGTATTTCTATTTTATATTTTAAAGAAGGAAACTTATATAGCTTTAGGCCCTATAAAATCCAGAAACATAAATTTAAGAGGTAAAAGTTAAAAAAATGATTTTAAAAATTGCTTTTATTTTTTTCGTAAAACAAGACATTTAGATTTTAATGAATACCACAACATGATTGAACATTGTTTTATTGAGTAGACATGACTCAATACACTTAATCATTTTTGAACATGTGGCTTTCCAGAAATATGTGTTTGACGCTCTGACTCCTTTGTATTTCATTTAGACTTGAAGCTTAATGGCTAAGATAATTTGGCAAGGCGCATGTCTTTAAATGGGAGAAACACACTGTAAGTGAGATCTTCTAAGTTATGGCACTGATTTTTCAGTCATAGCCAGTTATGCAGAGAATCCTAATCCTGGCTCAGCTGATTAATCACGTTGTTCCTCAGGCGGTACATTTACACATTTTTAGTACATGTGTTCAAAACTCCTTTTCTGGATCACACAATCCTACCTAGTTTATGATGGGCGGAACAATCCAGCTTTTTAAGAGTCCACTGATCTTTATCTTCCACTAAGGGGACACGAACCTTCTTGCTATTTGTTTTTCAAATGGTCTTTCCATAGAGGAAGTCACTTTAGGAAAGCAACAGCCTTCTCACTAGCTGTTCAGATGTCATTTTGAAAGACACATGTTTATCTGTGGGTGTCTATGTGCATCTCTGGGAATATTAGCAAGGAGCCTATTTATGTGGTAATCATGTGTTGAAATAAGAGCTGCGGGGCTGCGTCCCCAGCACCCCGGCCGCCTGCTAGCTCATGCCTGGAATAACAACACACAAACTGTATTCTTTTAAACACTGCTTGCCCATTATATCCAGCCTCTTCTCGGCTAACTCTTGCACCTGGACTAGCCCATCTCTAATAATTGTGTAAGCACCCCAAGGTGTGCTTACCGGGAAGGTTCTAACCTATGTCCATCTTGGGTCAGAGCTTCAGAGAGCAGAGCTATCAGGAGAGCGGAGCATGGCGTCTCTGCTCCAGAGAGCAGAGCTGTCGAGTCTGTCTGAGGAGTCTTACCTCACTTCCTCTTCCTCCTGTTTACTCCTCCCACCTATGTTTTAACCTATCAGGGCAAGCAGTTTCTTTATTTAATTAACCAATGAAATCAACAGATTGATATATGACACTCCCACATCAATCATGGTATTCCCAGAAAATGTTAGCATATTTATAGTAGTTGTCATTTTATAATAGAGAAATATTTAAAAGTAATTTTTGCATGCCCTTACTGTAAATGTGAACTCAAGAATGCATTTGAATGACACTTAGGGAATGCCTGTGCAGGTCAGAGGACAGCTCGCAGGAGTTGGTTCCCTCCTTCCACCAGGTAGGTTCCAGGACTCAAACTCAAGTCATCAGGCTTGGTGACATGCACTCTGAGCTGCCTCACTGGCCCAAAGTCACCAGTTAAAAAAATATTTTCTAAAGAATAGTTATAGATACAGGAGATAAAAATAAATATCTGAGATCATATCCACATTTCATCTCAAAGTAGTGTACAGAATTTACTAACTTGAGTCATAATTTGTGGTTTCATTGAATGGAATTTATTTAAAGAGCGCCATCATGCTGTAATTCTACGAAAGCAGGGGAGCTATGGGTGGCACCATGCCTGTCCTGTGTTCTTCCTTTAGGAGCACCCCTGCCTTTTGGTTGTAGTAATTATTAATATTGGGCATGTGCACTCAGCGTGGTGCTGCCCACTCATTTGTTAAATATTAAATCAATATATGTTTTTCTGATTTTACACTGACATGCGATGAATACGTGCCATTTTTAGTAGTTCCTTCTCTCCGAAAAGTGATGTGACCCCTCCACAAAGCTCTGGAGGCCAGGGATCCTATCCGCCATCAGAGAACCCTGTCCTAGATAAAAGGTAAACTTAAAAGGAGCATTAGAGGTCAAATAGCTCGTGCCTTTCAGTGCTCAGATCAGTAACAGAGATGAACTGAGTCTACTTCTACAGACAAAAGTGATTGGCAGATCTGTGGGTAGAATCCCAGGTCACTATATGCCCAAGAGGACAAGGTCCTATTACCAGGTCCCTTCCTCAGGGACCTCATCTGATTGCTTGACCGGCTAGATTTTCCCGAGGTTTAAATCAGATTGTGGAAATGATTCTGTGCTGTGGTGGAAAATGTCTATGTAAGAGGGCTTTGGGCTGGTTTTCAGTATTGAAAATTATTCTGTTCTCTTCTGCTGTTAAAATTGTCTTTCTTTTACCCGTGAAAATAAGAAAGGGAAAGAAAAACAAAATTGAGCGAAGTCCATCTCCTTTGTATCACTGTAATACTTAACTCAGCTTTAACTAAAGGCCAGTACCTCACCCTATGCCTCTTTTACCCCTGAAGTATGCCAGTAGAATAGGGATTACATCTTGATTCGTGGCCTCCAAATGAAACATTAAGGGATGCAACCAACTTTTGTTCGACGCCCATCACATGTGGTTATTTAAACCTACGCTTAAACTAATTAAGAGGAAATAGAAGCTTCATTTCCCAGTTAGGTAACTTTATTTAAGTGAACAATAGCTGCTCGTGGCTGGTGACTAACTTATTGGTGAGCATGGGCATAAGAAAATCTCATCGATGTATAAAGTTTTAGTTAATCTCCATTGTATTTGTATGGTTTTTTGCCTTCTAAAATATAGAGAATTATTTTGGATTTTAGGAACATTGAAAGACATAAGTATTCACGAACCCACTGGAAATTTCTTGGTAGGTTAGATTTTGAGTCAGATAGGCAAAGAAGAGAATTTAGAGAAGTAGTATTTTAGGTATTTCAACCTCTATCTGCAATATAGTTTCCACTTCAGTGTGAGGTCCACATTCCATTCAGTGAATTATGAGTATGCCTGATATCATCTCTCCTCTCCTTCCTTCCTAGTTCCCCCTTGTCTCCATCTTTAGAGACTGTCCTTGCTAGAAGTCCGATTGCACTGTTGCTAGCTCAAGCTGAGCTGGGTTTGCAGCCCTTGGGTGAATGGATGGAGTGCTGGCTGACCTAACGGCTTCTGCTGTCTGAGAAACCCACCGTTCATTTCTCTTCCTCTCTCCGGGTAAAAAGGGCGCATGGGTTTGATTTTAGTATTTGATCCTGAGTTCTCTACAGTAATTGATGGACCCAGTAGGCTCTTGCTCATGGAGGGGACTAACTGTAGGTCTTCAGAGTTGCCTCCTGAAGAGAAGAATGCCCCCCTCCCCCAGACTTTCCTCCTGCAATATGGAACCCACACCCGCTAGAACCACAGCTCTTTCCTTTCCAGTCTGGCCATTTCACTTCCACATTCCTTTTGGGACTGCTCAAACCATCTTCCAAACTGGGAATCTCTGGGGAAGGACTGCTTGGAGTTCCTGCAGAACTCACTTCCCAGACACGTGCGGTTTCCTTTCTGAATTGCATCGTGGGGAAAACTAGTATACAGTTACTCAGACCCTCTTCTGAACATATGCGTGCATCATTTAAAGACGTGTGAAACTCCTGCCTCTCGGAGTGGCGTTTGGACCAGCAGCACTGGTCTTCCTGGAGAGTAATTAAAAAGACAGAATTTCAAAACTCACTCTGTGTCTACACATAATAATATTAAAATTTGAGAAATATCCTAAATATAACAGAATACTATGGATTACGTGGCTTAAACAATAAAAAAAAATTCTTCCTCAGAGTTCCTTAGACTTCAATTCTGAGATCAAGGTAGCAGGGCAGGGTCAGGTGAGGGCTTTCCTCTGGTTTGCAGGCTGCTGTCTTCTTGTATCCTTATCTTTTGGAAAAAAGAGCTAGAATGCTCTCCGGGGTCCCTTTATAAAGACATTAATACTATCCCTGTGATTCAGTGATGACATCCCAGCCTCATAAACTAATAACCTCCTAAAGAGCCCGTGCGTGTCCTAAAGTCGTCACACTCAATATATTGCAACAAGAATCTCCATATCAAACATAGTATTTGTGTATGGGGGGGGGTGGTCCTCTTATGTGGAGCCAGTCAGGAGATGCATCATGAAGAGCCTGATCTTCTAGCTCTGCAGATAATGGAATCTAGAAAAAAAATCAGCAGGCAGCAGGTGGTAAAGGAGCTTCTCCAGGAAGTTGAATTGATGAGCAAAGAGAGACTAGGAGAACAGGAGGTATTTGGTGCTAAGCTTGGATCCTTGACATGCCAGTGGACCATCAAGAGGAAAATGGGGCATGGGCAGGATGCATGGGTCATCAGAACAATTGCATTTGCTGCATTTGTAGTAGAGTGTACGTCATGAAGAGAGAAAGCTGTCTGCACTCTCCATCCCTGTGTCATTGTCACAGTTACCAGGCCTTGTCCTTCCCCACATCGTCAGCAGCACTTTGGACCTTTTCTCATGCCTTCGCTCTCAAACTTGAGAAGTCCTTTCTTCCTTGCCAGGAACTCATTCAACTTGCCAGACTTCTTCCAGGTTGGTGAATTGGGTGTGGATGGATAAGGTGGGACAATGGAGTGGTGAGCATCAGGTTGGACTAGAAATCAAAATGATTCTGGTGGGAAGCAGGGACAAACATTGGGCTTCCCTTGCATTTGCTGCGGTGAGCTTGCATCTCATCTTGAGATAGGCAGTTTCTATAGATGTCTGACAGGACTGTATACCAGCCACCTCACAGCCTGCTTAGGTCCTCATCCTCCCTGCCTCCACCAAGGCTCGAACCTACCGCACTCTTTGTCTACACCAGCAGCAATGCCAGGTTCTGACAAGGCCTTCGAACCTTCGCCTCTGGTGCCGAGAGGATGGCCTCTCAAAGTCTGGACAGAGCACTCGTAACCGGGATGGCCGGGGAACTTCATGTGAATTAGATACAGAATTCAATGTCTAGCCCCGGGAGGGTATGAAAATGGAATCCCTGGCTTCCCTAGGGTTTGGGGTTCTTCGCTTAAATACCTCTGCGTCTCCCTGGAACTCTTTCTGGAAGCTTCCACATAGTTGAGGGAAACCAGCG
Source organism: Alexandromys fortis (assembly GCF_014885135.2). Classification (NCBI taxonomy): domain Eukaryota; kingdom Metazoa; phylum Chordata; class Mammalia; order Rodentia; family Cricetidae; genus Alexandromys; species Alexandromys fortis. The sequence goes on from NW_026067989.1 coordinate 2,410,068, forward strand.
CATAGCCCACTTAGCCTCAGCTTCTCCCTCTCTGCTGGATTTGGAGTTATTGAGTTATGGCTTCACCACACACTTCCTTCCCAGGACCAGGAAACAATGCAGAGGGAAGTTCTTGTTTCAAAACTCAGAAGGATTTTGTATTCGAGGTAGGGTAGATGTAGAAAAAAGTGGAAAGGGAGTGACACAGTGAGGGGGAGGGCAAGGAAATGAGAGGGGGAGAGAAGTGGCCCCGATGAATATGTATAAAAGTCCCATATGGAAACCTGCTGCTTTGTAAGCTGGTTTATGAAATAAGAATAAAGTGTTTAAAAAATTCACTGGAAAAAAATCCTCATGTATAAACCCCTTTCACTTATAGAAGATAAAAATTGCCCAGCTGCCCTCTTGGGATATAAGGGGTGGGCCAGAAAAGGGGCCATGTGGAGAGTGGTGTTGATCACTGGAGCCTGCAGAAGGCGGTCTGCAGGCTGCTGGCTTGTGCAAACTCGACCTTCAACCTTGGGGTGAAGACCTGGGGTGAATAGAGTGGAGGCAGCTGTGTAAACTGCACCGTGGGTATTTATAGCCTCGGTGAGGCTTGCAGGGCCAGCCCCGAGTCTGCCAGTGGCCATCACCATCAGCTTGAACCCTGTGCCCTGAGACTTGAGTTTTCTGCTCCTCCCTTTTTGAATGATGCAGGAGATTCCATAACTTAGTTCGTGCACCTGCAAGCGGGGAGGGGCTGTTGCCATGGTGTTCCGGATCCTTGGGAATGGAGGTTCTCCACTCTCATTTTAAAAAGCAGGACTGCATTCCAGTTTTCTAGAGGGTAGAGTTGTGTGTACTCACCGAGAGGGACTGTTGTTCCTGTGAGGCCACTTCCCTGCCTCCCCTAGCACTCCAGGGACAAGGTGGGAAAATGAATGCCTAGACTATGGGCTCAGATATGGACTTGGGTTACATTTGGTTGGTCAACGTCTGACGCGAAAGGGTAACAGGATGCGGTGATGTGGCATAGCAAGGGGACTTGGTGCATAGCAGAGGGACATGCAAGATACATTTTACATTCCTCTAGTTTCCATTTTTATTAACATCTATTAATTGCACAGCATGTTATATGGTGACATTTTCATGCATATATGTGTGCATATGTATGTATGTGTGTGTGTGCACACATGTGTGCTTTGATCACATTTATTTCCACAACCACTCTTACCCCTCCCTCTCCTGCTGCTCTACCCTCACTGATGATGCCATCCTCAACCTGTCTAGGCCTCTGAGGAGTTAATCCCTTGGCAGAGAACTAAAAGAATCCCCCCCCACACACACACACACCTTCTCTTCTGAGCCTAAGACCAGTGTCTGAGAAAGGTTAGAAGGCCTGAGAGTCAGGCTAGCAGACTAGAGATCGTGTATTAGGAGTCAGGGCTGTGAGCTGAGGTTCTGGGTCATGGATCAGGCTCCCAAGAAGATCCATTATTGGTATCTGAAATCCCTGGGTTCTGTCTGCTTTGGTCATGGGAAGGAGAATTGGAGAGAACACGAGAACGAGGGGAAGGGGGAGGAGAGAGTGCAAAGGGTGAGCACACAGCTCTGTAACGGAAACTTGGCACCCAGCCTCCACTCTCTTTGCTTCCTCAGTGCATGCAGCTCGGATCTCAGATTGAGAACTGAGTTTCCTCCTTCGACAGCAGCAGCCCACAGCATCTCTGCGGCCCCCTCTTGTCACTTCTTCGGAGAGACCACAGCCCTACAAGCTTCCTCTGCGGGTGACATGTGACATGGGAGCCTGCTGCTTTTCCCCTGTGCACCTCCTGCCTCCTCCCCTTCCCCTGACTAATTAGGCCAACATGCAACTTCCAGGGCCTGGCAGATGAGAAGCCAAGAATGCTGTGGACTGGGGCCAAGTGTTTTTGTTGACATTGCTCGAGTGTAGCTTTGCGGAGCAGCCTCTTGGCTGTAGGAGAGAAGCCCAAGGAGCCAGGGAGGTGAGTTAGGAGGGAGAAATGAAAGGAGCAAGTGTGAGCATCCTTTGCATTATCTGCTTCACTTTCCACTGCCTCCTAGCTCCCCCGCTGCCTATACTTTGTCGTTTCTCTCTGTATGCAAGGATGGCAATGGCCCTTGTCATAGATAGCCAGGTTCTTGAGTAGAGTATCAGGCATAGAATGAGATTTTACTAGTGTTTGAATCTTTGGTCTGTGATGCTTTCCAGGTGTGCTGCTCAACTTTGTAATAGTTTCTGGGGACTGTTTAATAGGTCTCATGGGATAGTCTTCACCCATACCTATTATTAAAAGCAGGCCCCTTTCCCAATCTACTTTGCTATTAGCTGTGCATTGCAACCAGGGTGAGCGTCTTCCATCCAGGGATCTGCCATGAAACTGGCCTTTGAGATCATTATTCCTGGGTTCAAATCTCTCCTCTGCTTCTTGCTCACTGTGCAATGCAGGGCACGTTTTTTTTTTTAACCAGGATATGCTTCCATTTAATTTACTTATTTGCAAAAATAGAGCTACTATTTTCATATAGGTTGTTTGCACATAGTAGATGTCCAATAAGCGTAATGACAAAAGCTATGGAAGTACTCGATATGGCCACAGATTGCCTGTGATCTTAAGCAAGTCACTGCCCTCTGAGTTATTTAGAGATACATAGGCCCTGAAGCCTTCTCTTCTTACCAAGAGATTTTTTTGAGGAAATCAAACTGAGCTACAGCACCATCAAACTTTGTTCCTACTGGATGTTGTTACTATTTTTATTATTGATATTTTCTCAGACTCCGAACATCATTGTTGTATCAGTGGTCAAGTCTGTTTTTGTTGAGATAAAAGTTTGTAGGTTTTGGAAGGCTGAGGTGCTGTCTTAATAGTGTCTAATTCCTGAAGATATCGAATCATTATGTTAAAAAATCCTCTAATTTTCTGCTACGATAGCTGGCTTTGCTTTTACATCTCTTAATTGGTATCAGCTTTTCTCTTAGAGTCACAGAACCATGGAAACTTGGCAAACGAGCTTTGGGAGTCATTGGAAGGAATACTTTTGCCTCTTTGCAAGTCTTTGGGGGTCTGCCTGAACCTTAAGGCTGCAGGTCCACAGAGCACCGAATTCTGACCCACTTTATGAGGACAGATAGTAAAAGGCCGCTCTGCCAGCCACACCATGACTGTTTCTTTAGACACTGTGTGGACTGGCAGATAGCATAGCACTGTGCCCATACCTGTTCAGACTCTTCATTGTTCACTGACACTGTACAGCTTCCGGAACCTCCATCTTGCTGTCCAAGGCCAAAGCTTACTTTGGAGCTCTGTGTCATAGGTTAGAGAAGCTGGAGAGAACCATAAAGACGTGGTTCAGCAATAAGATCATGTACTGCTTCTGCAGAGGACCTGAGTTCAGTTCTCAGCTCCCAAATCTGGTGGCTACAGCAGTCTAGAATCCCAGCTCTTGCCTCTATGGGCACCTGTACTTAAGTATACATGTACACACACACACACACACACACACACACACACACATGCACACACACAATTTTAAAAATAAGAAATAAAAGATTAAAAAACTGAAGAATTTTGTGGGAATAACCTTCAACCTATGGCAGAGGAGGAGTGGGTAGACCAATTCCCATGTTCCTCCACATCTTGGGTATCTGAGATGCTTGCTCTCTGGCTTGTAGCCCTTTCAAAGGGGCTCAGTGCTCCTCACACATTTTTGCAGCTGGCTGGATGCATACCTTCCCTTTATTACTTCTCTAATCCCTGGCACATTCTTCCTTGGACTCATGTCTGCAAGTCAGTGGCATTCACATCTTCCTTAGGAGCTGCTCCTGACACCTAGTCTGTGACAAGGTGAAGGCCTCCCCCCAAAATTTTGATAGTTTTAATCTGGTATACTTACGTTTAAAGATTGCTTATTGGAGTTTTAGGCCACTGACTTTATGCTTTCTTCACGAGTTCTTAGAGTTTCTTTTTGTTTTCTCCTCTGCTTGACACCATTTTTAGTCAGAGGACCAACATTCAGGTTAAATAAGCTATCCAGATAACTTGATTGAGATTTAAACCCTTTCTTAAGTGTTGTTCTGATAATTTTGGCCAAATAAATACATGTAGCTACCATAGAGTATTTTTATACTCTGGAGTTGAAGTGATTGTTTATTGGACTGTTCTTCCCTTCTCTGACTAGGGTTCTTCTCTGGCTAAATACCTAAGTTCTAATTAGATATCTTGACAGGTTTACATTCAGGATTAGAGCTGTATTTGGGGAATACGTGAGCTGCTGCTACTCTCTGGAGATTTTGAAGTGAGAGACACATGAGCACTACCCTTTACAGAAAGGTCTAGGACCCTAAGCTATCCATGCCTAAGTTATGAACAGTGATTTCACCTTGTGCTTACTGAATACCCTCTGTGATCTTATAGCAGTTTGTCGCTGAAGAGATAATGTTCATATTCTCTTGTGTAGTGTTGTGAGAATCAAACTCTGTAATGAAGGTAAAATTGTTTGGAAAATTGAGAGTCACTGTTAAAAATAGAGACTAGGAGATGGTGGCTTTTAGCTCTTTGTTGACCATGTCAGAATATCATACTGTCTAGATGTGCGCTCATGGGATATGTGAAGGCCACTAGGCCCAAGAAATAATCCCCTGCCTTATAGTTACAACCATTTTTCTTTTTTATGTTTTTATTAAGATCTTTTTAAATTTTAAATATATTTGATCTTATTTTTTTCTCCCCCAAGTCCTTCCAGATCCTCTCCCCCCCCCTTTCTACCCACCCAACTCTAAGTTCTTTCTAAAAAAAAAAAAAAAACAAAAACAAAAACAAGAATCCAATACAACCATTTTTATAAACATGGCTATTCTAGCCATCTTGGCGGTGATGATCTCCCATAATTTCTTTCCTTTATGCCAGGCTTCTAGAATGAACTACCATGTCTGACCACCTCCAGCTCCAACAACCCCCTGATGGCCTCTGTCTCCAACAACCCCCATATGGCCTCTGTCTGTCTCCAACAACCCCCTCATGGCCTCTGTCTCCAACAACCCCCATATGGCAAGCTCAGGCTCTCATTTCTCTGTCTTGCTGCATTTGTCCAGTGTTCAAGACTGTTAGTTTTTCTTCCTTAGATGCTTCTTCCTATTTTTCATTCCACCTTCCTCCCTTCTTTCCACTTCCTCTCATGATGCTTTGTTGAATTTTTTTTTTAATCGCCTGCTTGCTGGACAAATGTTAGATTCTCAAAGATTTTCTTTCTCTGCCTCTTTAGTCATCACTAATGCATGTGTGCATGGAGTCTCCCTCCAGTCATGAGACCTACAGGGAACCCATCTGGACTATATCCCGAGGCCTTCCCTGGGATCTCTTTTGTACTAGCTCTCTTGCCTGAGGTATCATTACCAAGAAGCTATATTGTTTCCTCCTGATAATCTTATCTGTAGAAACTTCAGACTCTGTATCGCCTAGACTGGATGGAGAGCCTCTTCCCTCATGTGCCCTGTCTTCTTTGTTTTTCTACTGACATGTTCATCTCCATGGCCATATAACTCAGAGACCTAGACATGGTTATGTTCACCCTCTAACATGCCTTCTGGAGTCATCTTTTTCCTTCGTGTCTTGTTTTATGGAATCTTATGCTGGGTCCCTTACAGACCACTGCTTTGGAGATGGTGAAATGGTACCTTATCTTGGGTAACCTCCAAGAAGCAGTTTCTGAGCATGAATTCAGATGCAGTTGGTTTATGTAAGAGATGGTTTAAGCAAAAGTGGTGGTGATGTAGACATTGGTAGGCTAAATTGGTAGTACTGACTCAGTACTCAGTAGAATCCATTGTTCCCATGGATTAGTTCTTTTGTTTTGTTTTATTTTATTTGAGACAGGTTTTCTCTGTATAGCAGGCCTGGCTGTCCTGGAACTAACTCTTGTAGACCAGGGTAGACCTGAACTCACAGAGATCACTCTGCCTCCTGAGTGCTGAGATAAATGTGTGCACCACCACCGCCTGGCCCAGATTGGTTCTTAATGGTCTCATATTTGTAGTTTGAATTTAGCTCTTCTGAGAGTATTCTTGCCATGGATATTATTGGTTGTTAAATATTTCTTAGCATCATTAGGTATAGGGGATTGAAATCCAGAGGAGATAACCATCAACCAAATATACTTTATCAAGAGATTTGTCTTGTACACAACATTAGTTTATTCACACTGTGTGAAACTCTGGAATCCAGTATAGAATGCATACCTCGCTGTCATTCTTCTCAAGCAATGAAGTGTTCATACATGAGTTCCTTCCTGACATTGGATAGAAGGCTGCTTTTGTTGGGTCTAGTAGGATTCAACACTCAGAGGAAACCCTCAAAGTTATAGCCTTAAAGGCACATGCAGTGCAGAGGAAGACAATAGCTGATTAAGGCATGGACCAGCATGGGAAAAGACTGACATTCCATTCGGTTGTTAGTGATGCATGGTGATTCTGTTTTTTCCTTCTCTAGAACTTGACCTCATGGATCTCATTGGGGAAGACAGAAAATGGATGGTGGGGAGAAAGCTGATGCAGGTGAATGATACACTGACTTCTGAAGATGCAGGACTCCGAAGCAGCAAGAATTGCACTGAGCCAGGTAATAGTGGTGGCGTTGTCCTGGCAATGGCTGCCATTTTCTGTGATTGTGGCCAAGGATGAGCTTGGCGACTTGTCTCCTCTTTAAATTCTAATCTGGAGGGATTTTAAAGATGTTTGGGGCATATGTCCCAGAAACTCACATTTGATTCTCTCAGAGGCCTCAGAACTCAACAATGTGAAGATCGTGTATCTAAAGATGGGGATAGAGAGTTGTCATTGTGCTCCCAAGGGCCTTAGATCTTTTGATATGGAAAGTGTTTCGAGAAGTCATATGTGTCTACTCCTTTTTGGAAAAAAATGAGTAGAAGGATCTTTTTCTACCATGCCAAGCATCTTAATAATCATTTCTCAAATAGAAATGGAAAGAATGAAGACCAGATACTTGTATGTCTACCCCAAAATACTATATAACATATGGTACTTAGATTGGAGGGCAAATGGTTACTGTGTGCTGTTATTAAAGGCTCACAAGGAACACTTTCAAAGGTCAGTGAAACATGTGCAATTTATAAATGAAAATGGCCTTGATGGGTCTGAAGGGCCTTGCTGAGTGGATAGTCATGTATGACCTGAAAAGCACAGACATATCAAAGATTGGCCTGAACAGACAGGGGAGGAAAAGTGCAGGTTCTACTCCAAGGACTCTGTTGGACATCTTGTCTGGTAGCCAAACAGTTTTCAATGGATATCTTCAATTAGGAGGCAAATGGTAAGTAGGACATAGGAAGACAGGAATCACAGCAGTAGAAATCTCATTTCTACCTCTGTGGTGGAAAGAGTGGGGCGCAATGTGATGTGATGATGAAGACCCCTCTTTGCGTGTGTCTATTTGCAGGGTTGGTGGAAAAGGAAGGATTCTCTTTCCTGCTGGTGTGGCTTTGTTTGTAGGAAGAAGGCAGGCAGTCTTGCCATGTGTGGCATTGTTCACTCTATAAGGAATGTCTTCCTCACAGAGGATAGGGGTAGAAACTTTAGGCACATAGAAAGCCATTTCAAGGTAATAATGGCTCAACTTCATAGATAACAAAAATGTCCAGATTGATTTTTTTTAAAAAACCCACAAACTTAGCATCTACTGGAGTTGTTGGGCGGGGGGGGGGGGGTCCAGAGAAGAAGAGATGAAAGGTTTTCGGAAGAAGAGAGGAGGCAGTGAAAGAGAGCTCAGGCATGCTGTACCGGGAAGACTGTGATGTGCATGTATGGAAATGTCATAATTAAACCCATTATTGGCACAATTATTATATGCTCATAAAACATTACAAATAATGTTTACAAAGGAATATGGTACCAGAATTGATAATCCTATCTTACTCATCTGTAGACTAAAGGGATTCACTTTGGGACCTTGACTCTGAACTAAGCTATAGGGAGGATTTTCATGCCTGAAGCAGGGAGCCCTGTTCACATTCTAGCATGTTGGGGCCTGCATTTTTCAACTTCCTCTCCCTTGGCAAACTGTGGGGGACCACTTCCTTTCCTGAATGCTGTTTTTGTGAAATGTATCTAACTGCACCCTGGATGATAATATTCAGTGACAATTTAAATCAAATGGCTAAGGCGAAAGAGAAAGAAGGCTGAGTGATAGAGTACTGGCTGCTCTTCCAGAAAACCAGTTTTGATTCCTGGCACTCACATGTCTGTAATCCCAGTTCTGGGAATTCAATATATTCTTCTGGCTCTTGCATGCACCAGGCATATCTATGGTACACAAACATACATGTAGACTAAATACACATACACTTAAAATTAAATCAAATGCACCAAAATAACATAAAACAAAACATGCAGATGCTTTAGATGCTCCCTTGTGTTTTAGCCATATGTCCCATATCCAGTTGCTGCATGTGACCGGTAGCTGCTATAACTGGGCAGCACAGGTCCTCAGACATGTTTATCAGCATGGGAGGGATGAATGGGCAGGATGGTCTAAAATTTCCAGACTCATTTTCTGCCTTACTAGCTCACTTGCAGACATCTCAAGAGTGAAGAGTAGATGTGCGAATCTGTGATCTCCCTTTCCAACCTTCAGGCCTAGATCTTGGAGTCACACCTAGGTTTGAATTCTAGCTTGGGACCTATGGGCTGTGGGCAATGTAACCAGGTTATCTTAGCCCATCGACTCCTCGGAAATTATGGCAAGAATCTGCTCTTTCACAAGTGCGAACTGGTACTGACGTCACAGAGTATGCACCGTTTAGGACACCTTGCATGAGTCGACTTGCGAGCTCCCCATGGGTGTTGGAAGGTGTCTGTCTCCCCATTTCAGATGATCCCTAGAGCCACAGTGCCGTTGCTACTCCTCCACAAGAGATGGTCAGTCTAGGTCTGTCAGCTGCCCACTCTCTCGAGTGGTCCAGAGCTGACTGTGAGAATCAAGTGCTCTTATCTGCAGACAAGCTCGGAAGAACCTGTCCTGGTAAATAGCGCCATCTTCTCCACTGACCTCCATGACTAAGAGTGGTGTGATCCAAGCATGCTGGGTATGCAGGAAATAGCTGGCTCAGGGCCTTCCGAAGATGAACAGGTATTATTTTATGGGACAGAAATAAAAGCCAAATCACAGATAAGGCTGTGATTTAGTGTTATTAATTTAATAGTGCCATCGACCCCCATTCCATGGGGGTATACTGAATACTCCTAGTAGCTATCTGAAAGCACAGAGAACACTATATTTATAATATATATATGTAAATATATATACATATATACACACATATAGTTTTCTTATATATGAATACCTACAATAACCTTTAATTTAATAGAGATGGATAATAAGGACTGCTAATAAAATAGAGTAATTATAGCAATGTACTATAATAAAAGTTATGAATTGCTTATGTCTGGAATTTTTCATTTAATATTTTTTGGACCATAGTTGACTGTAGGAAACCAAAATAAATGAAACTGTGAGCTGCTGTGTGATCTCTACCTCTGACTCGTTGAGTTGTGAGGACTTAGCTTGGAGTGAGCTGTGGCGGATCCATTCCCCAATCTTTGTTCATTTTCCTTTAAGAGGCTCTGAACACAACGAATATCATTGTGCTGGCTGAATACAGTGGTGTCTGCTCTCAGAAGTCTTCGTGTCGGAGCGAGGAAGGGAGCCTGCGGTTTCTGGACTCTTTCCCTTCTTATTGGTGATGCCAGCAGTGGCCCTGCCTTGACAGGGACTATGGATGGGGGTTCCCTCTGTGCTTGGAGGGGTGATTGTTTGCACAGGAACTGGAACATGCTGGGTGCCAGTTGAGCCGTAGCCATGTGAGCCAAGGTGTCAAGGTCATAAGCAAGAGTTAATGTAACATTTGTCCCAGAGCACAGTCTGTTGTCACTTTATGTTGTCACCGTTTTCAGTTCCCAGACTGTGTCCTTGGAAACCCTCGCTTTAGAGGCCCGTAGAGGAAGCCTATAGATTTGGGCTCTAGCAGTAAAATTAGGACATTTGTTTCCTTCTGTTGTCATGGAACTGGTGTGCTTCTCAGAGCTCCATTTCTTCAACTATGAAATAGAACTCCAGTTTTCATCCCTTCCATTACACAAGCCCACTAATTCAGAGACATTTCCAGAATAGAGACTGACCAAACTTCGACTCCAAGTCAGCCTCCTGCTTGTCCTAATAACTTCCTTGCATTTGCACAATTCCAAAAGCATTTCAGCCTTCTCCTCCCTTTCCTTTCTCCTCCCCCATTCCTCACCTGTCCCTCTCTTCCCTTTCTCTCTCCGCCTCTCCTTACTTCTCCCTGAAGGACAGCTGTAGCACGAATAATAAAAACCCAGAGACAGAGACTGGGGTTCAAGCTGAAGATCAGAAAAGCAAAGCAGCCAAGCCGCTAGAGAGTTCTTACCTCTACCAAGGCTCAGACAAACAAAGGGGCCATCCTGTCCTCAATGTGACTGCCGACTGCAGTGCTCTCCACCAGACCTCTCCTGCAACTGTCTCATTCTGCCTTATAGTTCTCTCTCCACCCAGCCATGCTACTCCTGCCCCCACTTCCTTAGTGCTGGGATTAAGAGGTGCATGATCCCAAGTGCTGGGATCAGCTTTGTGTGAGCTCGGTTTCTCTTTTAGACAGAGTCAATCTTACATGGCCCAGGGTGGCCTTGAGTCCTTGGTTAAAAGTATGTGCCACCACTCCCTGACCTCTAGTGGCTTAGCTCTGCACGCTGATCTTTAGGCAAGCCTGATTTATTAAAACACAAATAAAATACCATGATAACCAATAGCCTAGAGCACCCCATTTATAGGCCAGGAGAAGCAGAGTGCAGAGCCTCTTATGAAATAATAATGTTCTATGTGACTGGTCTGGCAGTATTGGGGTGTCTTAGTCTTTATATGATACGTGCCACTTTTTAGAATATATTATGTTAGGCATTTTTTAATTCTTGTGAGAATGGCACATTTCATCTCCCCTGGTTTTAGTAGAAACCTATCATTTTTTTCCCCTTCCAGAACCGAGTGTAAAGACTGACCTCCAGGCTCCAATTTTTTGTTCAATTGTTCCAGCTCTCTGTGAATTTTTGAGGCTGTTTTCTTAGCCTGACACTGCCGATTTCATCTGAAGCCTGGAAACATATTGTTTTTTTGGCAAATAACACTTGAAATTGTTTATTCAGATGACCTATTAAGAGAAATTTCACTTTGAATAAATTTGAGCCACAGAAAATTAAGTTAGCTAAATGTAATATTGAGGGTGGTGGACAAGTACAGCAGAAATGCATTCTTTATTATAAGTCAGTGGACGATTGGCAGAGTTTTATTTATATACTTTGCAGTTGGGTCTTCAGAAACCCCCATCATCCTCGTTTTCAGTCCTCTGATAATTTGAGGAAATGAGTTTCTTCTTAGGGTCCTCTCTCTGAAATAAACTTTGGAAGGAGGAAAAGAGCTGAAGTGATAGGCTTTGGAATGAGGCCCTTTGGATAGAGAAGTTCCGCTCCTGGCTCACTCCACCCCTTAGCTTAGTTGGGCCTAAGGTCTGAAGAGGTAAGAAAGACATCTGGACCTGTGTTACAAGACCAAGGTGTGTACAGGTGTGCATAGGTCCTCAGTGGTCATTGTGTGCATGCAATGAGTTGCATCTTCCTTTATCCTCCTTAAAGAAATGGAGAAGAAGGCAGGCTGACAGAAGCATTTGCATTCACTATAAGGGTTTTCAGGCACATGAGAACCTGGCCAGCTATCCAGGCTGTTCCAAGGATAGCTACAGTATTCAGGCTAGTTCAGCAACAAGCCGCCATTCTCACAGGTCAAGCGGTGAGAAGACAATACCTAGAGGAATCACTCAATGGACTTCTGGCTTTAGAAGGCCAAAAGAGGCCAGTTTGTAGACGAACAGGATGAAAGGGAGTGGGGGGCTTTCTACTTCCGAGTCATCACAAGTTTAAAAGACATGGGCTCCCCCAGGAAAGGGCCATCTCCCTTGCATTTCTTCTGACGTTGACATCCCTTTATGATCTTCAAGACATTTTATTGAGACCTTTCTTTTTTAAAAGTAAACTGTTCTCTAACATAATCTGGTAAGTGGTGTCTGGAATTCTTCTGAAAAGCAGGCAAAGGATGATAAACCGTCCTTTGATGTAAGGCTTTGGGGGCTCTTTGTAAAGCATGTTTGGCTTTTCAGAGTATTAGATGTTCATTAGCTGACTGGAACATTTTGGCCCTTGAAACAAATGCACCCAGCTCAGGCCTCCAGCTTAGGAATGGGTCTCCTATGAAGCCAGTTGGTAAGTAAATAATTGCAAGTCCAGAATCATAATGGTGAGGGGAATTAGATGGATTACTACTTCTAGTCTCTTCCAAATCCCTTCCCTTAAAGTCAGTCTCAACAAACTAAAGCCCTTGGATAAAATGGCACTGTTAACTATATTTTATGAATAAAGTTTTATTAGAAAACAGTCACGAACACCCATGTATGTGTGGTCGGTGGCTGCTCTTGTTTATTAGGGCTTAATTGAGTAGTAGCAGACAATATTGTGTGTGAAGCCAAAATTAGTTATCCTTTGACCCTTCATAGAAATATTTATTACTGTTCCCTTTTCTAGACCCTGACACCAAAGCCTCAGTGGCCTGAAAAGAAGATTAAACCAACACCGACTTTTTAAACTTCCTCTCTGTTCCCAACCCTGACCATCCCTGTACCACATTGAATACATCTAATGTAATCCCTAGGATTAGAAGGATTGTGAGCTACATATTTTTCATTTCCTGCCCCCTCTACTCAACAGATAATATAAAACTCCATCCTTCAATATATCTATGTTCTTGTATTGGTAATATGTTTAAAATGTTACTTGAGGAACAGGTTTCTACTCCCTAGAAATACTTCAGCAGTGCTGTCTGAACTGTCTCATGATTCATAGCTTATACTTTTCAGTCTCATTACTTCCTGCATTTGTTTCTACCTTGAGTCTAAGAGTGAAGCTTCAATGCAGGGTTGAACCCAGGCATACCAGCCCATGCCATCCATGGACAGTTTCACCAAAGCTTGCATCTCAGGCATCTCCAGAATGGTGGGCAACATCCTCACCTACTTGAAGAGGTCCTAAGCACAGAAATGGGGTGACTGACAGCACCTAATTTTATGTCCACCCATTGTAGCTCCATTGTATCTCTTGACTAGACCTGTGTTGCCTAAGCAGTGATGCCTCCCTCCTGGCTCAGGATCAAATGCTAGTTCATGTCTCTAGCCCTCTGGGTCTTAACTTCTCTCTCCTCTGTCATTTCTGTAGCAGCAATCTATATAGGGTAATGGGGACACTCATTTGAATCTCTCACTAGGAAGTTATCCTTTTGCACAGCTTACCTCATTGTTTAGATAAAGCCAAGCTGGGGTTTCAATGTATGAAGAAACCTCTCTGGAATCCACCACTAGAAGATGCTAGAATGAGGACAGACTAGCCAAGTGATAGCCTGACACCCCTAGCTTTGGTGATGTGCACAATAGGCTTTTAAATCATCCCTACAAATCTAGATTGGCAAAATGCCCTGATTTGACTTCATCCACATGTTCCCAGGGACCTCAGAACCATGAGCAACCTGGGTCTCAGGGCTTTCTAGAAGTGGTCATTTCTTGGCTGGATTTGTGGCCTGTTAGATCAGAACTTCTGGAAGAAGACCCAGACATCTGGGCTTTTACAAGTTTTCTGGGGCTTGTTGGGTGCATTCAGGTATGAAGTTCCTTTGTCTAGCTCATGAGAGTCACTCAAGGAAATGTGAAGTTTGTGTCTCTCCTTAGGCTTAGAAGCAGGAATGGCTTAGGTAAGGGAAACAAGGCAGGACCTTAGGGTGTAAGCAGCTCTCCCCTGTCACACTTCGACCTGGAATGTGATGCTCTGTGTCTGGGAGATGAGACCCAGCTCATCCCCTCCCCACCATCCCAGAGCATCTTTGTAATTTCTCCAGGATCCCGAAATCAGTCTCAGCTGTCTGCCTGAGGGACACAAAGAGGGCAGAGCTGAGCTATGCACCACAGAGACTTCCACAGACACAGGGACTTCCTTCAATGGGATTCCAGTGGCCAATAGACTGATGGCCTCCTTTACCTCGTCTACGTAGGGCCAGGCCTAGCTAAGTTGAGAATAGTGCTTGCAATGTACTATAGAGAACCCATTAATTATGAATGTGTATAGTTTGTTGTATGGGTGCTAGTAGACCTTCTGATATGTTCTCATTCATTTCTATGATAGAAAAATAAAATCCCTGAATTAGATATTGACAACCCTTTTTAGAAACACAGAAAAAAATGATTTTATGCTAGCCTAGTATCTTACCTATCTATATAAAGACCCAGAGCTCACCTTGGGCTCCCAGTTCTGGCCCAATAGTAAGACTTCAATATCCTACACACGTTTGAGATTAGAGAGAAGGAATCAAGACAGGAAATACGGCAGGCTATAGACCACCTAGTGCTGCAGACCATAATGAAAGAGGCAAAGGGTTGGGAGCCAAAGAGTAGGCTGGATTTATCAGTAGTTTGCTATTCATTTGTCTTGATGTCATGAGGAAACCTGAAGATAAGGGATGCTCAGATTTTTGTTGTTGTTTTGTTTTGAGACAGTGTTTCTTTGTGTAATAGCCCTGGCTGTCCTAGAACTCACTTTGTAGACCAGGCTTGAACTCATAGTGAGCCTCCTGCCTCTGCCTCCTGAGTGCGGAGATTAAAGGTTAAAGGTGTGTGCCACCACTCTGGCAGGATGCTCACATTTTATAATCCTACAATAAGGGATGTAGGCTGGAGGAATTCTGACTTTGACACTCATGTAAAACAGCTGTTTAACATCTCAGGGACTCTGGCTTCTCCTCTGTGCAGCAGAGAAGATTCACAGCAGTGAGTTTATAAAGAGCACCAGGTCCTTTACACCCAGAACGTGCTTAGTGTTGAGTGGATGCCTGTTTCCTGGGCATATGCTGTGACGAAGTGATCTAACAGACAGGGACTCAGGGAGTGACACATAGGGAGCTGTGATGTTTACTATTCATACTATGGATTATTTTCTGATTTGGGGGACATGAGAAGAGTATAGTGAACCTGACAGATATTAATATAAAAATCTAGGAATAAAATAGAAATAGCTCTAACTGCCCAAGTATCTGTACAACACACAAGAACAGCCTATGGGCATAAAAATAAGCCACTAAATGTGTCTTTTATAGAGAAACAGGAATTCTGCATATGAGAAATCTTGTTCATTTGCTCTGGGCAAATCCAGACGGTTGGTGGGGATTTGGAGCTTTAGATCCTGCCTGCTAAGTAGTGTGTATGGAATGAATCCCAGCGGGTGATGAAGAAGAGCCAAAAGGTGGTGAACAGGTTCAAATGATGTCGGATTTGTTATGTGCCGGACTCTGCTTCCTGTTGTCTTAGCTCATATGACTGCTGTAACAAAATATTGTAGACTGTTTGGCTTTAAGGAAAAGAAATCTGTTGCTCACATTTCTGGAATCTAGAAAGTAAAAAGAAGAGGTACCTGCAAATTTGGGGTATGGTGAGGGCATTCTTCCTTTTTTTGTAGATGGCACCTGCTCACTCTAATATTCTGTGGTGTTAAGGGCTGGATTCTTTTTCAAACATTATTTTAAGATTTATTTATTTCATTTTGATGTGGATGAATATTTTGTCAGAACTTCTGACTGGGCATCAAGGATGTGTCTGCTGCTTGTTGAGGTCAAAAGAAGGTGTTGGATCTCCTGAAATGAGTAATGAGTGGTTGTGAGCCACCACATGGGGCCTCAGAGTTGAACCCTAGTCCTCTGCAAGAGCAAAAAGTTCTCTTAACCACTGAACTATCTCCCTAGCTCTCTCTGCAGATGATGAAAGCCTACCAGTGGTAACAACTAAAGAAGCATGGTGTGTTGGGTGCCTTCCTGTCCCTGTATCACTTGCTTGTTCCATTCCGGTGTTTCCTGGGATAGCCTCCTAAATAAACACTCAGATCCTTGTCTTGGTGTCTGCTTCTAGGGGAGCCTAAAGAAAGCTGAGGCACTGGATGGATATGGAAGTGTTCATGTGTTATCTTTATATGGGTCATTTACAAATCAAAAGTTACCTACTAAAATTCACCTTGTAAGGGACTGAGGAACATAAATGACAGGTAAGGGATTTTTTTTCCCGGGACAGAATTTGTTGGAAATTAAGAATCTTACTCCATTCAATGACCCTAATACAATTTTCACTTTAGTGCAAGGGCCTGGGTTTTTTTTTTTTAATTTTTTGTTTGTTTGTTTGGTGTTTTTTTTTTTTTCCTATTTTAGCTTCTATGTCTCAGGAGATGCAAGTGTGGAATTCTTTCTTCTCTCTGATGCTATGACTGTTAACTGTAATAAGGAATCTGTCCAGCTCCAGAAGGCTTCCAGAAACTTCCACATGGCTGTTTACACAGTGGATCACACCACTCCCCTCCCTTCAATCCCTTAGATTCCCTCTCATACTTACTATAGCTGAATTTCCTTCATTACACTCAAAGAGACAGGACTGGCAATAAGCCCTTAAGAACCACAGAGACGTTTCCTACACCCCATTCCTTTCCTTAGTCCAGTCCACAATTTCACTTTGGAGAGAGATGAGAGGGGAGATTACAGGTAACTGGTCTTTGCTAAGTTTCTCTCCCTGATGAAGTTTTCAATACCACATTAGTGTAAGTACCTGAGGAAAAAAATGATCAAAATTTACAAGGCTTTTTCCAGAAAGAAACCCAGCCAATTCATTAACATTAACCCAGAGAGTTTATCATTGGGTATTTGCTATCTGCACAATGTATTCGCTATCTACATGTGTTGATATATGTTTGCATGTATGTACATATATAACTAAGGATGTATCTATACTCCAAAATACGTATGGATCTCAAAGCCGTGTGCGAAGAAGGCTTCTATCAAAGTGCATGCTTCCACACAGGTCTAGAACAAGCATGAACTATTCCATAGTGCTAGCAATACGATATGTGGATATGAGGAGGCAAGATGGGCCTGGAAGATTCTAAGAAACTGCGTGGGAGAGCTTCCAGGGGTCATGGTGTGTCTTTAGTTTTGTCGTAGTTGGATGCACAAGTGTATAGCTGTGACCAAATCACCGAGAGTAGAATTTAGTGGGCTTCGTTCTGTAGGTAAATGTAGCCCCCAAAGAAGGGAAAAATAAACTTTAGCTAATGATACATTTATCAGTCTATGAATGGGAAGGAGTACAGCTTTAGTTTGTCTGACATCTGGTCTCAGTATGTAGCCCAAGCTGGCCTTGAATTCTTGATTCTTCAGTCTCAGCCTCCCTATTGCAGACATGAGGGGGATACGTTAATTTCTGTACATTGCTTTGAAATATACCAAAATATGACAGATTAATGAATGGATGCTGGCCAGGCTACATGGAAAATACTGAAACAATAAAATACAACTTTCATCACTTTAATGCTGGGTCTGTGGTCTGTAGGTGGCCGCTCTAAAATTCTTCCTACCTTCCTGGATGCTGGCAAATGTTCACAACAAAATGTTTGAGACGACAAAATTGA
The DNA here is from genome assembly GCF_014885135.2 of Alexandromys fortis. Taxonomy (NCBI): domain Eukaryota; kingdom Metazoa; phylum Chordata; class Mammalia; order Rodentia; family Cricetidae; genus Alexandromys; species Alexandromys fortis. The sequence goes on from NW_026067989.1 coordinate 2,427,661, forward strand.
AGACAAGATTCTTAAAACTGAAAGGGGAGAGCAGGGTTGGAAATTTTCATATAAATGACATGTCAGTTTGTGTCATTTTCACACAATAGTTGTAGATTTCTTATGATAACTACTGAGAGATTGTATCCCCCTGGGAACCAATAAGCACCAAGACATTTGGTCTGGGCATCTTAAAGAAACGCTCCTTTTCTAGATAGAAACAGGAAATAATTCTACAGAGGGGCCAGTGTCCTATCTGAAACCAGGGTCAGAGAATACAATCTACTGACCAAGGGAGAGGGACATCTGTGCGGCTACTTTTAACTCAGCCTTAAATAATTCAATTTAATAAGTCAGCCTAGCATTTGAGACTGCAGAAACATAGAAGGTCAGTAGTTTCTATGTCTGTGAAACATGGGTCACCTCTTTTGGGGTGGTCTGACCATGGTGACATTCCAAAGACAGGCACACATGTGAGTACACAGAATGGAGGAAGTGGGGTGCCATATGAATGCTTTGTCTCTCCTAAATTCGCATGCTGAAATCTTAGCCCCCCCAGGAATTAGAAGCCAAAATGGGATTTTAAAGCCCTTGTGGAAGAGAATTCACAGGCACAGCGGACACACCTTGGAGTTCTTCTGTTTCAACAGTCATGCCTCGGGGGAAGGAGTGCACAGGTTCTGGTGGTTAGAAGCTGGGCCAGTGTGTGTTCCCAAGAGCAGAGGGTAGAGAAGGACAAGTAGGGCCCTCATAGCCATTGGCTAATCTCCTTCATCTGCCTCCTCACATGTCCTAATGTCCTGGGAAGTACATCCTAACCCCAGAGATTTTTTCATGTTCCATCCCCTTCCTCGGAATGTGCCCATTTCTGTTTGTCCCCCTCAAGGCAAGTACTCAGACTTGGCCCTCTAGAACTCCCAGCCTCATAATGTGTTTGCTGGTAAAGGCTCCCAGTTAGCGGTAGGTTCAGGTCTGTGAAAATCGCAAAACATACCCACCTTCCTCCTTCTATCGTTTACCGCCTCTCCCCTGTGTCAGACATCTGGGAACCCGGGAGGAAGCTCCAAACTTGTCACAACTGCAAAACTAGAAGCTACAAGAGAACCCTACCCCAGATTCTTCTGCCAGGGAACAGGATTAGCTGTCAGCAGAGGAAATCTTTTATTTTGCAATCCAGGAAAATCAGCAAGTCATGTCTAGAAGTGTTGCTCAGAGAGAAGACTCCTTGAGGTCTGAGTAGACGTTAGGGAGATGGTACCATGGAAAACATCCTGCCCACCCCGTGGCCCTTGGCGGGTGTGAAATGGTAGGGCATACACAGGCTTTTCTGGCTCCAGAGTTCAAAGCAAATGGATGCATAACTTTAGGCAACGCTTTAATCTCTCACCAGGCTCTGCCTTGTGTGAAATGGAATTTGTATTTCATCCTAAATCATTTTTTCAAAGAGAGTCGGTCTGTTTAAAGTGAGGAACCCCGAGCTGTCATTCAGCTGTTTCGTGATTTTCTTTTCCTAAAGGTTCTCAAAGGTGGAGCACATCTGTGAGAGCAATGCTCTTTAGCCCAAAGCTTGGCACAGTGGAGGGAATCCCCAGGCTGGAAGGAGGTGTGTGCATCCCTCAGAGGAACAACAGTGTAGTTTCTAGGGAGGGTTTGTACCTCATGGGACTTTAGGTCATGTCCACCAGTGCAGAGGCTTGGCCTGCTGGCTATCTCTGTAGCTGGCCATCGTGATTTATGTCTGCTAGGTAAAATGTAGCAGAAGCTGTGTACCTTCTACATAGGAGTTAACTGCAGGCAGTGCAACCTCCATCCGGATCTCTCCCTTGGGATAAGTTGATCTTGGAACCTGGCCATCACACTGGGAGAAAACCAAGGTGTCAGGGGAAAGCCACATGCAGGCTTACCAGTCAGCAGTCCGAGCTGGCTCAACAACTGAACATGGGAGTAGAGACCCTTCCTGGATGACCCAGGCACAGCCCCCATCTGATAGACAACTTCAGAAGAGACCCCAAGGAGAAGTCCCAGGTACTTCCAGAACCAGGAACGAGAAAAATGAAACAGCTGTGGTTGGTTCCTTGGCGCTGCCAACTTGGGTTGGTTTGTTCTGTAGCCACAGCATTTGATGCAGTCATGCGTCCACTGTCCCACTCCTGAGGATCCTCCAGAGGCCAAGAAAGGATCCTCACTGCCCATCACTCCCCTTCCTTTGTAGTGACTGTTCACTTCCTGTTTCCCCAGAAGTCATGGTCAGGGGAGAAGGGACAGGAGGAACATCTCTTTCCATGATGCTCAATCTCCAGGTTTCTGACCCTATTTGTGACTTAGAGGCAGACAGAAGGTGTGTACCGTACAGACTATCAGATTGATTGTCTGTTTGCTGTTTGGCTGTTAGCAGCTTCTCTCTTCTCCCTACAGACAGGATCACTGTGGTTAAGGCAGCTATGACACACAGTTCTTCACTTACCATACTCTGGACTCCGGCCTTCACTGATCAAATTTTACTTTCATTGTTTAAATTCTATGTGTGTGTCGGTGGGGGCTTGTACAGAGGCCAGAAGAGTGTGTCAGACTCCCTGGAGCTGTGGTTTACAAGTGGTTGTGAGAGAACCTATGTGGGTGTTGGAAACTGAACTCGGGTCCTCTCTAGGAATAGTACGTGCTCTTGACCACTAAACCGTATCTGCAGCCCCGCTAACTTGACTTCTGGTCATGAGCCCCATAATCAAAACCGCATCCTTAGGAAGTAGCCAGCTGCAGGGTGCACAGCAGAGGTCTTGGTTTCCCTTACAGTGTTTCAGTTTTTCCTGGGTGAATCCTTGTGAGGACCTCTATGTGTTCTTTCTCCCTGGCATCACTTTGTGTTCAGTCCAGAAATGGCCAACTCCGCGGGTTCCTTGGGAGAAATGTGGCAGGAGATCTGTAAGGGCAGGAGCTGGCATTTAGGGATTAACGGGCAACTCCCAGGGGAGGCAGGAGCGGCACACCTTTGTGGCTATTTGATTGCCTTTCCACATACATTAGAGCCATAAGCTTCTAACACTCATAAACTTAAAAAATTCCTGTGGCCCAGGTCACGCTGGAGATGCCTTTGGAGCCTCATTCTGAGGTGCTGTATCTTCATGTCCTTGGATACCTGTAGTGACAGGAAGTTCACTCTTTACCTCCTTGCACAGGCCTCTCATTGCTAGTCGCCTGGGGTTAACAGTGTCATCCTTTTGAAGAGCCAAAGTTAGCTGTCTTTATGTCGTTCTGAGTTTGTGCAATACATCCATCTTCAGCCTTTCTCACTTGTATATCTTCAAAGGCAGCTATCAGTTTCTTCCATTTTCCGGTTTCCCTCGCTTTGGTCTTTCAGCCATCTCTTCCTGTGACATGGTTTGGAGAGCCTCCATCTCTTAACACTGTTGCCTCCCTGCTCACCTCTGGTCCTCACCACCGTCCTCCCTGGTCACCTTCTTTCTCAAATGTTCAGATGTCCATCCTTTCCCCAGCTCTGAAAATCAGTTTGCTGCTGTGTTTGAACCTGTGAAGAAATGGAAACAGATTGAATCCGTGATCAGTTCTTAGATGAGTTGTTTCCGATGCACACTTAGCATTCCTACCATAATATTAAAGCCCACAGGTTCTGTCCAAGGAGGAGACAAAGGAACCAGGCACTTCTTGAGTGCCCCCTTGAAGCCAAGGCTGGGCTAAGTGCCCTGCCTACAGAACCTCCTTAATTCCAGTACCACGCTTATGAGTCAGGCATTCCAGAGCAACTAGAGAGAGCTGGGTGGTGCTGGAATTACAGCCCAGCCATGCCCAAGGGCTGCTTCCCAATACCTCGCCCCTCCCTAAGCCATGCCAGGGAAAGTCTGGTAAGGTTGCACTCTCCAAGTTCTGGCTGTTTCCCAGTGAGGGATAAACCCCGAATCACGGATGCTTTGCTCACTACCACATCCTCAGGATATGGATTTTTGCCTGTTGTGTGGAAAAAAGTTTTGCTGAAAGAAGAATTGCATGAATGAATCTGTCAGATTTCCATGTGGCAGTGTTTAATTCCTTCATCCTTTCTTTCCTTCCTTCCTTCTTCCTTCCTTCTTTCCTTCCTTCCATTCATTCTTTCTTTGTTGAAGCAAAACCGCAACAACAAAAACCTACTGAAATAACCAAACTTCTAGGTATTTACTCTCAGAATCAATAAATTTGGACATTTAATATACCCTTGGGACAGGAAAAGTTTCTGAAAGAGTTCTAGTTTTGGAATATTTGCATACACAAAATGGGATATATTAGGGTTGGAACCTACAGTTAATGGCACAATTCATTCCTGTTCACGTGCAGGTTTTGAAAATCCCTGAAGATTTATTTCATATGATATTTTAAATTTTTTGTACATGAAACAAAGTCATGCGCACTGAGTCATCAAAGGTCAGGTATGGAATTCCCCTTTGTAGTTTTACATTTATTAGTGGAGGTAGAGACTGCTCATTCATTTCCTGGCCGCCCAGACCCGAATAATCACAAAAAAAATTATATCAATTACAACACTGCTTGTTCTTATTAAGTAACTTTTACCTTTTAAATTAACCATTTCTCTTCATCTCTGTGTTGCTACGAGGCTGTGGCTTACTGGGTAAGGTTCTGTTCTGGCGTCTTTCTCCTTCAGCAGCTGCATGGTATCTCCCTGACTCTGCCAGCTCTCTCTCTATATATCTCGTCCAGCCTGGCTATAGTCTGCCCTGCCATAGGCCAAAACTGCTTCTTTCTTAATCAATGATAATAAAACATATTCACAGCATACAGAGGGGAATCCCACATCAGAATGGTACTCAGAAAGCTCCAAGTTTTGGAGTTATAGTTTGTTCCCTGTATTTAATATTTTCAACTACAGGAAATAAAACATTTCAGTTTAAATTTTTATCTTTTATATTTAATTGACCAGATCTTTGACCTTCATAAGCAGTCACCTGTCTATTATGAAGGTGTCTGACTTATATTTGGTATTTTTAACCTCGTGTGTATGTATGCATAGGTAACCCATGATTTTGGTATCATTTCAAATGAATGTAAATGTTATTTTGATTTATTAGCATTAGCATTCGATGATTCTCCTCTCATGATTGCGGTGAGCTCTAAGTATAGACTCTGGCTCATTTTTCTGCTGTTTCTTATTTACACGTTGGCCAATGATCAATGTGAGGGTGATTGTTCTCAATTATTACCGTCATCCCAAGCTTTCAAGTGAAGAGCTTTAGACCCAACAGGTAAATGACCTATCTAAGACAGATGAATGATGTGCAGTCATAGAATCATCTTACTCTTTCTACCTCAGGCTGGTGGCCTTTTCTCACTGTTAACAAGCTCTGCCTTCAGGAAGTGGTCTGAGAAGAAAAGGGATCCCTACGTCAGCCGAAAGTTACAGGAAGAGGGCTGCCACTTTAAAAGTCGAGTGTACACACGCTGTTGAAAAGATTACTCGTGTGTGTTAGCAGGGGCTATTCATGGTGTGGAGTCCCCCTTCTGTGTTGTCACCACAAGATGTGGACAACATCGTCACCAAGTCTTTGACCTAGTGGGAGCAGAGCAGAATACCAACTCCTGGCTCCTGCACACACAGGGCAAGAATTATGCTCGCCAGGAAGTGGTGTCCTTCTTAGGAGGTACAGGTGGCTGTGGGAAAGAGTATCTCCAAACTCCATCAAGATAGGGCCGTTGCTGACTTGAGTTAACATCCATTTTGTTTCTCATTTAAACTGAATATAGTGTCTCACTAAGCAAAGTTTTGAAACCAGTTACCACCAAAAGGGACCAATCACGTCTCCTCTCATTTCTCTTTAATATTCAGCATTTAAGATTACCCAAGGCTTGCAAGTTTCTCCGAAGAAGCTCCTGTAACATTAAAGATACCTTTTCTTTCTCAAGGCATGGGATAGTGCAGTGTTCTTCAAACCACCTGGCTCTGCTCCATCCCACTGAGACACCCGTGGGTAGTTTGTGTTTCCAAGTGCATGATATTAAGCTAGGAATATAGTGCAGGCTTGCCATCCCACCTGCTCCAGAGGCAGGAGGATCATGAACAAGTCCAACTTGGTCTCAAAACTGAAATTTCTCACACAGGATGCATATTCATTTACTGGGAAATATGTCTTGGGGTTCCTTTACAGTCCATACAGTCATCCTGCGGAGATCTGTCTGATTTCCTACTCATGACTTGGTAGGCTTTTTCATAAAGAAATTCACTTGGGTTCTGTGAGTTCTGACCCTCCACATGAGGAGCTCACTCCCTTCTACATGAGGTTGTCACAAGGAGGATGCTGGCACCCCTGACCCTGTAGCATCATACCTGAGTAGTGATTGTTAGCCATTGTTAGGATAGTCATTCACCAACGGCATGAAGGAAGAGTGAGTGTCCTGTCATTGCCTGGACTGAACTGACTTTTCCACCTAGAAAGTTATGACAATTTAATCTTCCCATTCTGCTGGGGTTTGACTTCGTTGGGGTCTTCGAGGACCAGTGGAGAAGACTAGAGGTTTTAGTCCATGCCCACCTGATGCCTCAGGGTTTTGTGGCATAGTAGACAGAAATTCATTCATTCCCTAATGAATTCCTCCCATGGTTCTCCTACTGTTCTCTGTCAAAAGGAGTCAGCAAGGTTCTGAACTCTCCATTCCTGTGCTTGCTTTTCTATTTCTCAAAGAGAATGAAAGTGAAAGTCCCCAACTTAAAGCTAATAACAAAGCATTATACAAGGAAAGAAGTGTGTGAGAAAACACCATCGGCAAAACGTCAAGGAGATGTTTGGGGAAAGATGGGCTAGGGAAGGAGGGGTGTGATGGGAGTTTATTTTGGGGCTTGCTCACCCCCTGGTTGCCACAATAGTCTACATCCTTCAAACCCGGACCAGGATATTTTGGCCCAATCTGTGTTTCGAGATCTGTTTTTTCCTCTTTTATTATTTTTTATAAGCAAAGCAATAGTTGTGTTGCTAAATTTACCTCTTCTGGTTGACTGCCTCTGACTGTTTGTTCACATACGATGTGTGCGGGTTGTTAGCAGCTTTCTCCTGAAGATCAACATGACGGGGGCTCTCATATCCTTGGAGAAGCATGGTCCCACAGGGGCCCCCATAGAATTACTGACTCTTAAATGTCACATTTATTTCTATATAATTATGCTCTTTCCCCAGAGGTAGATTTTTAGATGTTTTGGGTTTTGTTTTTCTTTTTTCTTTTTTTAAAAAATTTATGTCTAGGCCTACCTGGTATTCTCAGTTTTTCTGGCAGAAATAAAACATTACAGCCTAGCCATGGCCATGAGAGCCTGTGGGAAGGTGACTAACTCTGAAAGATACTTATGTTCGTCAATTTTCCGCTGCTGTGACAAAATATCTGAGGTAATCAGCTTAAAAAATAAAGTTGGGGCTGGAGAGACGGCTTAACAGTTAAGGGCAGTGGCTCTTCCAGAGGTCCCAAGTTCAATTCCGGGCCCCCACATGGTAACTCACAACAACCATCTGTAATGGGATCCAGCGCCCTCTTCTAGTGTGCAGATATATATGAAGACATAGTACTTTTATGTATAAAGTATATAGGTAAATATTTTATTTTTTTACAAAAAGCTAAACATTAAAAAATGATAGAGTTAAAAAATAAAGATTTATTTTGGCTCACCATTTCGGAAATTTTGGTCTGTTACCAGGGGGCTCTGTTAGCTTTGAGCCTGTGATGAGGTAGAGCATCCTGGTGGGTACACCACAGCACGATGCCTAGGAAGCAACAAAAGTGAAAAGAGAGGACCAAGGTTCCAATATCTCATTTTGAGCCATTCCTCAGATGCCCTAACTTTATCCTGCTGTCCATGATTTCTGAAAGGGTCCACCACCTGACAATTGCACACAGCCTGGGGACCCTTTAAAACCTAGTTAAGATCCAACCTCGAGCACCGTTTTATGACATCTTCTTCCAGCGTCTCACCCTCTTTGAATGCTGTCTTAGCACTCACCATGTGAAGTGCTGGTCCACAATCCCACTGGAGGATAAAGGGTTTGTGGAAAGTGGCAGCACCTGTTAAAGAGTGTATCGCATTCAGATACAACTGGAGCTAGTCCTCAGGGAGGCTCCTAGGACAGTTAAGGCTCAATGCCTCCAAGTTTTGTGTTTTAAGTACATGATGTCATCAGCAGTAGGGTCTAACCTTCAAGTTTTTAGAAGCAACTGAGGGCACTGAACATGGTCTATAATGTTTTGGGGGTCACTTGGACCCACTTATGGTTTTCACTCAATATATATATACTAAGATGGCTTGAGTCTTATGGGACACTACATAGGAACTGTAGCCATGAGATGCTCCATGAGGATCCTTGGCTGATCTTTTTAAGTGAGAGCTGAGGCTCCCAAGGGCTAGAAGACTTCAGAACATTCCTTGGGGTCTGGCTGTATCTGCTCTGATGAAGGCTTGGGGTGAGGTATAAGTCATGGCAAAACCATGGAAAAGAATTGAAAGAACATTTTGGCACAAAAACAGCATCAGTGTGACATTCTGTAGACAAGCCATCTTGACACTGGCTTGTCCATGACTCTGTTATTAGATGGTCTTCCAGTTTCATAATGAGATTACTATAAAGGGCAAATCAGATAGTGTTCGTAATTGTCCCCAGTATTGTATAGTGCCCAGTGTGCCTGAGATACCTCATGAACTCTCTCTTATGAAGCATATATTTTGTATATGAAATACACAGATGAACTAGATGATTTGTTAAGGCTCCTGCTAGGGCAAAAGGGAATTCTTTTATTATTTTTAAGAAGACACACTTTGGGCTGACGAGGGAGGGGGACTTTATTGGGGCAGGGGGAGGGAAAGGGGAGGTGGTGGTGGGGAAGAGACAGAAATCTTTAATAAATAAATAAAAAAGAAATAGCCAATAAAAAAAGAAAGAAAAAAGAAGACACACAAAAAATGTCCCAAAATAGATTGAAAAGCTCCCATGGGAAAGAAGGATAAAATTTTTGGAAAATAGACATCTTGATCATAAAACTCTTTGTGCAGAGCCCTCTCAGGTAGGGGACCTCTGAGAAATGGGTCTTTGTTTGGCATATATCCTGTTTTTTTTTTCCGCTAGAGCCTATACAAGGATATGGCATGGAGGAGGTTTCAGTGAGGTATTTTTGTGAGTGAATGAATGAATGAATGAATGAACAGCATGATGGTTGTTGTTGTAGGTAGGACCTACATGAAACGCCAGCACCTGTGGTTCCAGTGAGCTATAGTGATGAGCATTTGGGAACAGTGAAGGGCAGATCCTTGGATGAACTGTTTGTGTTTAACTGCCAGAAGGCTCCTGTCCTAAGATTCATTGATCTTGAATTAAATAACATCTTGAAAATTAGATGTGTCAGATGGACACTGAAAATGTGTTTTGATTAGAAATAACTTTGAATAAAGCCGGAGAAGAAACTTCTATCATTCACTGTGCTTAGAGAACACAGACCATCATACCCTGTCAGAGACCCAATGCTGTTTCATTTCCAGAGCTTCTGAGAGCCACAGGGACAGATGTGTCTGATCCTTTTACATTCCCCCTTCCCAAACCAATGGAGCATTTTTCTGTTCTTCTCTGCTAACCTCCTAGGAATCTGGGATTCTATAAAACATGCCTGGAGACATGCCTGTTCAGGAGTGTGTGAATCCCTGATTCCTGTCCAGGACACAGATCTCCACATGCTCCCAGAGCTGGATTAACATCCCTGAAGCATCTCCTTGCGGATATCCAGTACAATCACATAGTACAAACCTCCAGAACCTCAGAACCGATCGTGCTCAACTCATCATAGAAATACAGTAGTCCACCATTAGCCACGGGGTCACCATGCATGGCTTCAGTTGTCTGTCATTAGCTGCGTTCTAAAATGATCAAACGGGGAATTCCAAAAATGTGAATAACTTTGAAATTGTGTGACATTCTGAGTATTAGCGTGACATCTCCGTCTGTCCCTCTCCTTAAGAGAGATGTCCTGGATAATATTCTCCCTGTGTCTAGTGTTTGCATCCACGCTGTGTGTGCTGCCTTTCCCTTAGTCACTTAGCTACCTGGACCCAGGAGTCAAATTGACGCCCATAATATTGAAATGTTTTTCTTCTAGTGACCCTTATTCCACGTCATAGTGTCCCCAAGCACAAGGGGTGTGGTGCTAGCGACTCAGCTATGTCAACAGAAGTTGTTAACTGCTTTAAGTGAAAAGGTGAGAAGACATGACTTATGGGGGAAAAAAATTATGTTGCAAGGTGACATTTTGAGAGAACATACTCTGATTTTTATTATATTGTTATCGTTATTCTATTTATTAGTAATTATCCTTAGTATCTTAGTACACATACTATCTAAGCCATGTTCTCTCAAATGTATGCATACACACAGACAAGGCTGATAATAGAAGCTTTGGTACTTTCTGCAGTTTCACGCCTGTACTTGTGACTTTACAATCAATTCTCCGTGGATAATGACTCTACTGTAATTGGCTTTTTATGTGCTTGATTTTCATGGAAACAAAAAGCATTTACAAAGATGAATTGTCATTCTTTTTGCATGTATGTGTGGGGGGGTGTGGTTTCATGTAACAGCCCTAGCTGTCCTGAAACTAGAGCTCTGTAGACCAGGCTGACCTCTCAAACTCACAGAGATCTGCCTGCCTCTCCCTCGCGAGTGCTGGGATTAAAGAAGCATGCCACCACCACCGGGCAAGTTGTCATCTTTATTTGCCAACATTGAGTTATTATCTATGTGATACTGAGGTCCTTCCTATGGATGAACCTCAGGAAGTGTCTGGAGAAGGGTGAATCTTTTGTTGTTGTTGTTGTTGTTGTTGTTTTATGAGGATGTATCATATTAAAGGTATTTGACTTCACTGCTGTGAAGTTTTCTAATGAACTGATAAAGATGCTATAGAAGGGAAAGGCCTCTCTCAAGATGTTTTGGTCAACAGTGATGGTAAAGACTCCATGAATTTTGGTTCCGTCCAACCCCACCGTTGTAATTCTTGCTCAGATCACCCTCGCAAAAAGAAAGCTCCAACTTAGACCCAGCCTGGACTCATTGTGAAATGGGGAAAACTAAACATGGAGCCCTGATTTTGTTACGCAGTGTGCTGCGAAAATCCAGAAGCGGAGCTATGTGTCTGCCTTTGTGATCCTCAAGCCACTGGCTGGGGTCAGGTGACAGGTGTTGCCCTCAGGGAGCAGGTGCTGGAGAGATAAATCACCACAAGCCCCCAGTCCACCTACTACATATTTGGCTGATAGCCTCCCGAGATAGATTTTATCCTTGATACACTCTGCAAACCTTTATTGAGCTATTTGTTATTAAAGGGCCCCCAATCAGCGATGTCATTTGCAACTCATGGTAGAGAAATGAGCGGACTGCACTAGTGGCTTTATTTCATTTTTAAGGAGCCAGAATTATGACTCATGCATCTCATTTATCCAGCATCAAGGAGAAATCATTTCTACCTAAGTGGCTGCTGTTGATAGTGCAGTTCCTTATATATGGAGGAGCTCAACAGATGCTTGTTGAATATAGTTAAATGAATGAAATACAGCATCCCTTCAAATGCCACAGCATTTACAAAGAGATAAGTACATGATCCATATATTTGTAAAGCAAATTCTATCCATTCTTGTCTTCCTAGTTACCCAGTGTATGCTAAATGTAGATGGCCTTTCTGGTAACACAGTGAAACCATGGTTTTGTTGAGGATACATTTTACTGTTGTATAATCCTCCCCTGGTCTCCTCTGTTCTCTTGCTGTCATTTCTACTGGTTTCTAGGTTTGCCTTTAAATTGTCCACACCTCCTGGTCTTGTAAAGCTCCATTTTGACAGGTATCACAGGAACATGAGAACAGACCAATGCAGTTAATGCTAGCAATTACAAATGCACTGGAAGGCTGGGATAACCCTCCTTTTTACCTAAGTGGCTGCAGAATTCAGTTCAGTTTCTCCATTCCCCTGAAAATGATCATTTTGTTTGCTACGTGGTCTGTGCTTGACCTGAGAGTGTGACTAGACTATTCCATTAATTAACTTGGATTAAGGGCCTAATGAGGTGGCTTGGTCATTACTTAGCCCCTCCTGCTACTCAGTTTGGTCCAGGGACCAGCCCAGCAGTGCCAGTGCACCTGGGAGTACTCTACAAATGCATGTCCTAGGGCTGGAGAGACGGCACAGTAGATAACATCACTTGCTGATCTTGCAGAGGTTCAGTTTCAGTACCTGCCTAGTGATACACTATAGGGACATTTTATTTGTATTTTAATAAATAAAGACTGCCTGGAGATCTGAGAGTAAAACAGTCCCCACAGGTCAGCCTTACAGATCAGGTTATGGAAGCACACACCTTTAATCCCAGTAGCCACACTAGTTGCCATAGAAATCGGATGGTGAATGCCTTTAACCCTAGTGGTACACGCCTTTGATCCCAGCCCTAGAGAGGATATGAAATGGGGCAAGACAGCTCTCAGATGCAGTCTCATTCTAATTCAGGGAGGCAGGATCTCCATTTCAGGCTGAGGTTCAGGTGAGAGCCAGTGACGAGCTGTTTTGCTTTTCAGATCTTCAGGTTGAACCATAATTTCTGACCCAGACTTTTCATTAAATTGTGCTTGAATACACAACCATCCAGGTGACTTGATGACAACTTTGTCTGACCTCCACACATATGTCAGATACACATGTATTATACATACATTCATGCAGGTGAAAAACTCACATAAATAATTTTAAAAAAATAATGCCACCTACATCTACTAATTGACAATCTACGTCAGCGCCCTCCCCAGGAGCTCCCTGTGCCCAGCAAATTTTGAAAGTATGGCTTCCCTTTTCTCTTCTGGTGAAGAGCAAACAGTAACTCCAACTTAGGTGGTCAGGGTCTTCTCTTTGCAGAGGGTGAATGAACCTCTAAGTGTTGGAGGAGAGAGCCCCTGTTGGTTCCCAGCCGCTTAGCCCTGGAAATAATCACACAGAAACAATATTATTTAAAATACTGCTTGGCCAATTACTTAAGTAATTACTTAATTGGCCGATTACTTAAGTGTAATGTAAGAGCTAGCTAGAATTAACCCATCTCCATTATTTTATATTTTACCACAAGGCTCATGGCCTACCAGCAAGGTTCTGGTATCTATCTCCAGCAGGGCTGCATTGCTTCTCCCTGACTCTGCCCTCTTCCTCCCAGCATTCAGCCTAGCTTTCCCGCTTAACTAAGTTCTACCTTGCTATAGGCCAAGCCAGTTTCTTTATTCATTAACAAATAAAAACAACACATAGACAGAAGGACCTCCCATAAGCTACATGAGCAACGGCTTCCACATAACACAGAATCTTTTCTAGTTTCTTTTTAGTGTTAGAGGGCTATAGACCCTTTTGTTATTCCTTCTTAGCCATACACATACAGATGCAGAATCCTTTTGTTTGTTTCTTTTGTTGTTGTTGTTTTGAAGCAGAGTTTCTCAGTAGTTTTGAACCTGTCCTGGAACTAGCTTTTGTAGAACAGACTGACCTTGAACTCAGAAATCTGCCTGCTTCTGGGATCTCCTGAGTACTGGGATTATAGGTGTGTGCCACCACCACCCAGCTCAGATGCAGAATCTTATGGGAGGACAAAAGATGCCCAAACCCTAATCCAAGGAAGGCAGAGTTTCCCTTTGTGTCCTGTGCACTATCCTGGACCCTGGGGCTAATCTGGGTCACTAGACAATGTTAAGTTAGCTGAACACTGTTTTCACTCAGTGCCTGCCATCCACACTGCTTATGAGTCCTGAACTCTCTGAACAGACCAAGGCCACTGTCAGCTCTGTCATCAGAGGGTATTGACATATGATCAACAACTCTTCAGTGTTTCAAACACATGGGCCCTTGCCTTCCCACTGTGCCCTGTAACATCTTTGGATCTCAGTCCAGACACTTGTCACTCAGAATGTAGAATGAGGAGTAGAGGTATAATCTTGCCCTACAGCTGACTGGCTGTGCAGAAGCTCAGGCTAAGCCTGGGCCCACTGAAACTGAAAGTTTATCCCAAACAGTCCCAGGTGACCATGAACACAATAAATGTTGAAAAGTGTGGACGACTGTGTGTTCGGTAAGTACTCTTTCTTCCTTTGTTAAATATGGTGTGTGAAATAAAAATCAATAAGCCACTACAAGAGAGGAACGAGTAGGCCACACAGTTCTCTTGGAGGTCATGGATGCTCCAGGACGGACCTGTGGCCACCCAGGGATGAAGCGTACTGCCTCTGCCACTCTTCTCCCTTATGGTTGTCTGCAGCCCATGAAGTCCCGGCTGGAAACAGCTCGTGTCTGTGTTGCAATGGCTCAGGCTGCAGGAGCAGAAACTGAGCAAAGCATAGCTCTTCTCCCTCTACTTCCATGCCTTGCTCTTTAGTAAAACCGTCAGATGTTGTGTATGAGCATGCTCTCCTGTTCTTGGGCTACCTGTTGCTTTAATTGTGGACAGTTTTGCTGGAGAGAGACAAACGCCAACTCTGAGGACAGCCAAAGTGCTTGGAATCTGGGAACATGGCCTTTTTTTTTGAGATCATTCTAGGTTGTTCTTATTTTTTCTGGAGTCTTTTTAAAAGCTTTTGTTTTCCCTTCCCTCTGTAGACCCAACATTCCTTCGTTTCCTCCCTCCTTCCCTTCTACCGAGATGGACAGTTTGGGGTCGTCTGATCTTCAGTTTTGGCTGCTTATTTATATGTATCGCTGAGCTCAGAAAGATGAGGTCTGAAAGCTTGTACTCAAAGGCTCCACATACAGAAATTCCACACTTGCAGTGGGCAGTTTCAACCAGCAGGGTATGCTCAGAGGTTCTCCTTCCATGATGGATCCTTTCAGGGCCACATACAGGAAATCGGGATGAAGCTTGCTATACTCAACAGTTCCACATTCCCTGAGGGTTTTATGGGGACCAGGCATTCTTCTTTGTGTGAAAGGCATGCAGATAGGAGAAGCATTTTACTTCTTGAACTGTCTTTCCAGTCCCTCACATTCATTTCTAAAGCCCTGGAATAGTGACTGGCCGTGAACATGTAAGAGTAACTCTTGGAATGGGAAATGGAATGTTTTGCTGTGAACCTAAGCATCATGCGATGGGTTTATTAAGGTGCTAATGTGATCGTTCAGTTGCATCGGGTATGCCTTTGTTAGATCACTGTCTTGGAAGTATTCCTTAGGCATGCAATATGCTGGTTTGGCCTTACTGAAAGGCTTCGTTTATGTTTCTAAGAAAGGCCACACAGGGCTGGGTGCAGTACAGCACATCTTTGATCTCAGCACTCAGGAGGTGAATGCAGGGCAGTCTCTATGAGTTCTGTTCCAGGCCTTCAAGGCTATGTGGTAATACCCTGTCTCAAAATGGGGGTGGGGTGGAGGGGTGAGGGGGAAAGTGTGTGCCATATCAGTGTGCCAGGAATTATCAACTGGTGACCAGAGTAGGGACAGGTACAAAGGAGAGCTCTAGAAAACTGTTCACAGTCCTAGTTATTTGGACGTTTAGAACAGTTTAGTATCTTTAGATTTTATATTTATATGGTTCATTTTAAATTAGCTCAGCCATTTAAGCAGACATAGTTGTCCTAAAAAAAAAATCCAAACAAAACCACAAAGAACTAGAGCATAAAATGAATCTCCTTCTGGGGCAGAGTGTAAGCTGAGGGCTCAGTGGGTGGTGTTTGCTGTTGAAGTGTGAAGATTCCAGAACTCATGCAGTCTCCTCCCGGCACCGCAGCAGAAGGCTGGAATCCCAGCCCTGGAGATGGGAGACAGGGAGATCCTAGGAGCTCACTAGCCAGTCCGTCCATCCAAGAGAGGGGAGCTCCAGGTTCCAAAAGAGGCTCTTTCATAAAACAATAAGATGGAAAAACGATGAAAGATTCCAGTGTTAGCCTCTGACCTGCACAGATACTGCACTGGGTGAGTTTCCTCACACACACATGTGTATATCCATATACACACGCATACATACACATGCACATACACACACATGCAGATATACATACATGCATACACACATCCAATACCCCCCCACACACACACACACTTCTCTGCTTGCACCACATTGCCTGCACGTATGCTGCCCGAGGAACAGAGCCACTCTGAACAGGGTTCTGCGAGGGTGGATTGCTGACGTCTTACTCATTTGCATTATGAAGCAGCATCCGTGAGGCACACAGCTCACGTTTACTGAATGTGTTAAGTGTGAAAACTTACACAACTCCTGGGAGCTGGAAGTCAGAGCAGGGACTCAGACTGGAACCTGGAGACAGGAACTGACACGGACGCTAGGGAGGAATGTTGCTTACAAGCTTGCTCCTTGTAGCTTGATGGGCCTGCTTTTATTTTATCTCAACCAAGACCACAATCCCAAGGGTGGAACCACCTCAGTGAGCTCGGCTTCTCCCACATCAGCCATCAGTCAAGAAAATGCCCCACAGACTTGTCCACTGGCCTATTGGTAGGGGTATTTTTCTTTCAATTGAGGTTCTGTTTTTCCAAATAACTCTAACCTGTGTCAAGATGACATAAAACTAGGCAGCACAAGTTGTGACTGATTGATTGATTGATCTTTGGTTTTGATTTTTCGAGAGGCAGAGCTTCCCTGCATAGACTTGGCTGTCCTGGAACTCTCTCTATAGACCAGACTTGCCTCAAACTCAGGGACCCACCTGCCTCTGTCTCCCAAGTGCTGGGATTAAAGGCATGTGCCACCACCACACAGCATAGGTTGTGATTTTTACTTTGGCTCTTGAGTGAAGTTTGGGGATTGCCATATGCTCTTGCAGCCTTGGTGACTGAGACCTCTAAGGACCAGCTACAGCCAGCGTAGGAGGATTGTGGGTTTTGATAGTCAGAGGGAACTTCTAGCTTGGCCTGGCTTCTAAGTTCCCTGAAAGGATAGCTTACATGCACACAGGTGGATCACTCTTACTCACCGCCCCCTTGTTTATTGTCTTTCATACAGACAGCAGAGTCAGGATGCATGGAGCGAGGACACACAGGGATGCCCCTCAACATTGCCATTTACTCCCCTCTCTTAGTTACCTTTCCAGGACCCCTTCTTTGTGGAAAAGCGAGATAGAGTGGAACAGAGTATTCTGGGTGCTGCATTATTACCCTTTCAGAGGCAGAATAAAACCAGAGCATCCTAGCGAGAGCAATGGGTGAGCTGCTGGCTCCTCCCATGTATTTACCCAGGGCTCTGTATCTAACTGGCACCAAAACAACAAACAACAAAGATAGGATCCAGCCTTACACTGCGCCATTTCAACAGCAAAGCCTGATCCTGTGTTGAAATAGGAGCGGCGGGGCTGCGTCCCCAGCACCCCAGCCGCCTGGCTAGCTTATGCCCGAAATAACAACACACAAACTGTATTCATTTAAACACTGCTTGGCCCATGAACTCTAGCCCTTACAGGCTAATTCTCGCACCTGGACTAGCCCATTTCTAATGATGTGTGTAAGCACCCCAAGGTGCGCTTACCGGGAAGATTCTAGCCTCCATCCATCCTGGGTCGGAGCTGCCTGGGAGAGCGGAGCATGGCGTCTCTGCTCCAGAGCGCAGAGCTGTCGAGTCTCTCCTGGAGAGCTGAGCATGGTGTCTCTGCTCCAGAGAGCAGAGCTGTCGGGTCTTTCCGGGAGCAGAGCAAAGTCTGACCTCACTTCCTCTTCCGCCCAGCATCCTATTCTGTTTACTCCTCCCACCTATGTTCTAAGCTATGAGGCCAAGCAGTTGGTTTATTATAATTAACCAATGACCTTCCTCCATCAATCCTGCCTTTTCTTGTTCTTCCTTTTTGTCCTTAGCTTAACAAGTCAGATTTTACACTCTGACCAAGAATCCACAGCATTGAGTTTATGTGACTTCAGAACTCTGCAGCTTATCATGAATAGATAAGTAGCACCTTCCTGTTTCAGAGGAGGTTTGGTGGGCTGTGATGACGTTTTCCTTGTGCTTGTGTGCTAGTATAGTACCCTTTCTCCTTCCCCATTCCAGCCCGTGCCACGGAAATGCCACACGGACCGGTTTAGATCTTTCAGGGAATTTGAAGCTCCAGCTACTCTACCTCTCATACTGGGATGATACATTTCCATGCCCAGGCCAGGAGGCAATAATTCCACACACCTAGAACTGAACTATAGACTTTCAGCTTCTAGGGTATGGGTACACTTGATGTACATACTCCCTGATGTAACTTGTATGTACTTACTCAACTCACATGTGTAGCCTCTGGGTGCTCCTTGCTGGTGTACAATTAAAAACTCTTCCATTGGACAGTCTGCCTCCAGGCTCACCCATGACTTTGCTATAAGATCTGCGACCTGAAGACCTGCTCCTTTGGAATAATAGTTTGGGGAAAAATGTGCATTAAAAGTTTGATTGGACTCAAAGGTATCTGTTTCTATTCTAAACGCTTCCCTGTTGTTCTGGGCATGTGAGTCATGGAAGGTTCTTGGCTATGCAGGCATGCTGGAATCCTTGCCTCCCCGGCATGCTGCCCAGCCTTGCAGTATTCCACAGGAAGAGTCAGTGAAGGCTTGTCACAACACACCTTGGTGCCTTGGCCTGCTGATGTGTCTGGACATGGGTTACTGATTGCAGGCTGGAGGCCTGATGTGGCAGATGTGGGATTTATGCATGATGTCTGCAACACAGAGACCCGTGGCATCACCCTGTCATCTGCAAATGCTAACTGCCCGGTCTTGGCATTCCAGCAAAGGCAACCTCAGAGTAACGTGGCAAAAGAAGAACTCCCCTTTGATCTTATAGGTCACTGAGCCAGCGCGATGGCAGTCAAGTCACTTACTGCCTCTGGGACACCCTCCTTCTGTCCGACCTCTAGAAGCCAGTCTGCAGCGGTTGGTTTGCTCCCTTTACAAAGAAGGGCCCCTCTGTGTTGCTCTCCTCAGACTCACTTATCCTTCCCACACCTGTTCCTAAATTCCCCACGCTGCTAGTTTCCTTCCTGCCAGGAAAGGTTATTTGGCCTTTCCCATCAGATTAGAAGCATTAAAATGGAAACGGGAAGGGAACTATGTACAGCAGGCCGCTGTGCCCACACGGTGGGTTTTCCATGGGGTGCTTATTTCAGGATCTGGGCACAGAGCCCTCAGACAGGCACTTAAATATTTAGGAGGTAGTATATATTTGAAGGCTTTCTTTTCCCACCTAGCACCAAATAAGAATGGAATGTTCAGGAAAGGAACCATACTTATGCTGGAATCCTAGCATTGTAGTCATACACGGAGTTATATCTGGAGGCAAAGCCTTCAAACTACGGAACCATGGAAACTCCTGACAAAGTGCGGGTGTGGTAGGAGTCATGGTGGTTTCATGGAGCTGGGCTCTGCCTGCCTTGTATATTCCCAAGAACACCCAAAACTTGTGATCATCATGCTCTTTGTGTGGCCACTGCCTCTGGGGAAGGTTGTCACCTTGCTGGAGGCTCAGTTCTATAGCCAGTTCACATGAACTCATCCCCAAATACTAGGAAAGCAATAGTGTGAGGGGCTTGCTGGGAAAGATGAGAACATAGTTCCCACCTCTGTGTGCTCGCTGGAAGGGTTAGTCGTTAAAAGTGGGTCATCAAAGCCGCTGAGTTGACAACCAGGTCTGTAGGACTGACAAGTAAGGGGGAAGAAGGTAGTTGGCCTACGGTCACATTGTGTCGTTGGACTGTAAACCATCAGTGGCCTCTCCTCCCAGGAGCAGATGCAGTGGTCCATTTGATAGGGCTGGGGTTTCCTGTCAGATATGAGCTGCTACTCATAAATCAGTCAAATGAAAAATCCAATTTTGAATCTAGCAATTCAAAAAATTCTGGGATTAAGTTCTGAACAGTGGGACAGTAAATCAGACAGAAGCAAAGTCATCTTGAGCCCCACTGGATAGAAGAGGGGAGTGTGGAGGCCGGTGTGTCACAGCAGAGGAAAATCACCTGAGCTGAGATAGGATGTGCAGAGGAGAAGATGACAACAATGCTAAGGTTACTGAGCAGGTGGGCTTTCAACTGTCCCCAGATTTATGATTTTTTATTGGTGCATAGTAATTGTGTTGCAGTTTTTATTTCAGTGTTTCCTTGATTTCCAAAAGAGCTCCCACTGGGTTGATGTACTCATTCGTGGGTATCAGGATCCTCTTGCTTCCATTTCTCCTCCGTTGGTAAATGATGCTTTGTTTCTCCTCTACTTCCCATAAGGGCTCCCTGGCAACCTGCTGTATCAACATCTGCATCCACATCTGTATCCACAGAAAAGAGAAAAAGGGGAAAAAACATGGGGCACAACAGCCATAACATGGGTGTGGGTCACCCATAAAGGTCTCCTCATCACTCACAAATTTGGCCAGACAATTTGGGTCCCCAGCCACATGCCAGTTTTGCCTTAAAGATGCCTCTTTTTGTATAACAGCCTTGGCTGTCCTGAAACTTGCTTTGTAGACCAGGTTAGCCTCGAACTCACAGAGATCTGCCTACCTCTGAGAACTGGGGTTAAAGGCATGTGCCACTCCTGTCTGACTTTGAGATGCCTCTTTAGAAGCTAAAAGGCAGATGGCCTGGATGTACACTGTCTTAGTTAGGGGTTTCTCTGTGAAGAGAGATCATGACCACAGCAACTCTTATAATGGAAAACATTTAATTGAGGTGGCTTGCATTTTTAGAGGCTCAGTTCACTATCATCATGGTGAAACATGCTAACGTTTAGGCAGACATGGTATTGGAGAAGTACTTGAGTGTCCTACATCTCAACTTGCAGGCAACAGGAAGTGACCTATTCCACTGGGTGTGGCTTAAACATATATGAGAACTCAAAGTCCACTTCCACAGTGACACAGTTCCTCTAAGAGACCACACTTACACCAATAAGGACATATTTCCTAATAGTGCTACTCCCTTTGGAGGCCATTCTCTTTCAAACACCACATATACCTTCCTCCCTTGAGCCAGAGGCAGGTCTAGACTCCTTTGAGAAGTATCTTTGGCTTCCTACCAATACCCTTCTTGTCCAAATTGAACTACTTTGTTGATTCAATGTACAAGCCTTGGGCTGGCAGTATCCCCTTGTCCCAAGAAGCTTAAACCTTTTGTTGAAAAGATAATCTGTATCCCTGATGCTGACTCAGTAACATCTGTGTTCTGAATCATGTGGGCAGCAGACTCTGGCCATGTCTTGCCTCTGGTTCCTTGTTCTTACCTCTTCAGTACACTCTGAACAGATGCCACCTACTCTCACCTGTGTGCCTTTCTCTAGAGGCCAGAGCCTCCTCACTCCTTTATGTTGCCATAGCAGCCCCTGTGATACCCCTTAGCAAATGGTCCCTCTCTCTCAGTTGGGACGTCTCGGGTGTAAAGCAACATCAACACTTTGAGTTCTTCAGTAGAATTAGGCTGCAGTCCCCCTCGTGGTGACCTGCTGTATAGCCTGTGTCACTAACTAACTTTTCCCTATTTTAATCCCATCCCCCTCTCCACTTTTTGAATAATTCACTTGCACTAAATATTTGTCCCAGGGTCCCTTCAGTAGATCAGAAGCCAAGACATTCCATTGTACCATCTTTGCAGGCAGCTGGGAGTAGAAGGCATTGACTGCAGTGAACAAGAAGCAACCAGAGAAAGGCCAGTGCCTGAAGAAACACAGGCATCTTGGCTGCAGGAGCCTCATGATATCCTCATCTCTGGCACAGATGTTGGCAACATTCCAGAAGAACTAAGTTAGCTCCTTTAGTCCCTGTGTCCCAATGTCTGCTGCTGTCACCACCGGGTGTGAGATCAAGGATAAGAGACACTGGCTTCTCTCTATTTGAAGTCCCTAGTTATCTCTGGAAGCTACAGTCTCTTGTGGGTGGAAGGAGAGTTGTGTGGAAGTGTGTCATAGATATGTACCCCAGACAGGTGGCCGTGAGAAAAGAGCACAAGGCTAAAGGGATGCCTTTCGTGTCTTAGAGATAGCCCGGTCATGTCCACACTCACCTGTAAGAACCTGTCTGCAAGGGGAGCGAAACATTTGGTCTAGCCTCATGCAGAATGACCGCCTCAGTCTAAATGATGGATTTCTTTTTCCCTTAGACAAAACAGCTTTCATTATAGTAGTTCATTCCCCGTTTCAGACACTGTCCAGACCTCACAGAGAGAGGGACCTGGTATTGGTGTGTCGGAGCCTCCCCATGCCATGTGTCAGGTTATCTGCTTCTTTGGGCTTGTTGGAATATTAGCCCCATGCTATCACTTTCTTCCCTAGTCAGTACAGTTATTTGAAGGTGAAACTCAGCTTTATTTGGGGAAATAGACACAAGAGCAAAGTGAATCTTGCAGAACCATGGATTCATTTAAGAAGGACACTAGTCTGGATTAGACAATTCTTTGCTCCGTGTGTTGTGTGTGTGCGCATACATGTGTGTGTGTGTGTGTGTTTTCTTAAAAGTATGTCCCAGGACTGGAAAGATGACTCCATCAATAAAGTACTTGCCTCATAAGCATGAGGACCTGAATTTAAGCCACCACATAAAATGCCAGATCTACTAGAATATGTATTCTGGGGTTCAGGGCTGGGAAGGCAGAGATAAAAAGATCTCTAAGGCTTGCTAGCCAACCAGTCTAGCTTAGTCTGGGAGTTCCAGGTTCCCTTGCGAGGCTCTGTCTCCAAATACATAAACAGATAGATGGAGAGAAACTGAAGAAGACACACGTTGACCTCAGTCTTATACTCGTATGCATACACATGCATGAACACCCCACCACACACAGACAACACACTCAGAGAGTGGGGGGAGAATGTCTTAAACATTTTCCATCAGAACCAAATCAGGACCTTGGGTGTCTTACTGTTCCAAGACACCATTGAAACTTGAGTGTGGGTCAGAGACAGCGAAGTTCACACTCTACCTTCTTTCTTAGTTCCTGGGTTCACTCATACTCATGCAGGCAGCCCTGTCATAGAGATCCTTTCATTCCTCAGTAGATTCTTTTGGGTGAACTTGCTAACACCTCTGCATGCATGGCTGCAGGAGATATGTAGATGTACAGAGATATATAGCCTCCTTGCCCTGAAGAACAGGGTTCTGAAAGGCATCATGTTGTGTAAAGTGTCCATCAACAGCAGAGCACACGCATTGACAAATGAGAAAGCAAGATGTGGGAGAATCATGGGGAGGTGCTGATGGGGTGGACCTTCAGAGCAGGGAAGCAAAGTAGGAAGTTCTGGGGGTGGGGCTTAGAGGGCAATTATTCACCAAATGGTACAGAACAGGTCAGTATTTGAACAAGTGGTAAGTCCATACTAGTTTATAACTGTTGAATTAGGAGCAGCGGGGCTGCGTCCCCGGCACCTGGCCGCCCGCATGGCTAGCTTATGCCCGAAATAATTACACGGAAACTGTATTCTTTCAAACACTGCCTGGCCCGGCTAGTTCCAGCTTCTTATTGGCTAGCTCTTACATATTGTTCTAACCCATTTCTAATATTCTGTGTAGCCCACGAGCTGGCTTACCAGGGAGGATCTTAACCTGCGTCTGTCTGGAGCGGGAGAA